>NC_021163.2:28245735-28295985 GCF_000331145.2 Cicer arietinum | reverse complement strand
GTTCTCCTCCTTGACAATAATAGACTGATAGTTATAGTACTGATGCTTCTGTCTACTTTAATCATCTATTATTTTTGACAGCCACAAAGGGTCAGAGATTTTATTTTGCCATACTATGAACACTACCCAATGCATTACCTTACCTATAAAATTCAGATAAAAAGGCAATCAATCACACACACATGTTCAAGGTCTATTCTCCTCAAAATTGTTGGGACATGAGATTTTGACCAACATGAAGACAACAATTTTAATCCCCTCTAGCTTCACTTTTAAAGAAGCTCCATTAATGCCAAATAGCTCTCTCCCTCCTACCCTTCCTTTAATTAATATTAATTTGTCCCATATTATAATTGTTTTTTTTTTTTTGCAATTTTTATATTACTTAATTAGTATGTAGTGTCTTTAATTAATGTGTCTATTTTATCTATATATATATATATATAGATAGATATTTTTAAAATAATTTTTTACATATAAATTTGTTCTATTTTAAATTTGCATCTTGTAAGATGCTTAATAGTATTAGTTAGAAATATATATTTTTTTAAATGTATCTAATTATATAAAATTAAAATGCTATATATAGAGATAAATTTTTTTATTGTGAGACAGAAGTAAACAATAATATTAATACATCACAAAATATACTATTTTCTCATTTAATTTGAACAATTAAACTAGCTATCACCCTTAAATTTTTGTTTATTTGTTCTATTTTACTCAGCCATACTAATTTATATTTAAATGCCATTGACTATTTGTTCCATCTATCTTCAAAAAAAAATAAAAAATAAAAAAATTCTTCCAAATAAAGTGATAGGATTCCATCCTCTATTTTTCATCAAATTATTGCAAGATCACATAACATACTATAGTTTTTTTTTTTTGTTTTACTATAGTTTTGATTATGGAAGTTCGAATGGTATAAAAAAATGTATCCAACTCTAACTGTACATGTACATCTCTACTTATGGCTCAAGTACTTGTCCTATGTCCCATATCTTACACTTATTTTTAAGTTCAATTCACGAGAAGAACCCTACAATCTTATTGGATGGTAAATATTGATTTAACATCATTTTTTTAGTGCTCATGTACGTCATCCCCAACTCCAACAGTAATATTCTCGAAAGCAGTCGATCCACAATATGTTTGAGGTGCACAACCAATCTAGAAAGCTTTGGAAAAGAAAAATATTTGGTGTATATACTTTATAGAGAAAAAAATAAATAAAGTGTTGTGATATAATAATTATTTGATAGAAAAAGAGATATAGAGATAAAATAAAGTGTTGTGATATAATAATTATTTGATAAAAAAAAGAGATATAAAAATAAAATGACGTGTTAAATTCTTATATAAAAATTTAAAATGTATATTTATTACTGATGTTTAGAAAATGAGTGAGTAAAAAAAAAGTTGTAGAAATATATAATGCATATTGAGATATATTAACAAGGTTTAATTATGTTCTTATTCAAATTTTGGTTTTTATTTTTGTAAAAATATTTTTTAGTTTATTTTATATATATAAATATGCTTTGTATTTTTTTTTGGTAATTTTTTTTAGTCATTGTAAGTACATTTTATGGTTTGGTCCTTGTAAATATTTATTGAGTAATGAAATTAGATTATAAAATTTGACGCAAAATAGAACACGAATATAATATATAGACATTTTATAAAAAAATTAAAAATGACATTCACTTATTTTATTAGGTATTATATTTGTGTCTTATTTTGTATTAAGTTTTATGTTTCAATAACATTACTCATATTTATTTTAGTTCTTATCTGAAGGAACTAAAATAAAATATTTACATACCACATCGATCTATTTAAATATGAATAAATTTTGCTGGACTAAAAACAAAATACAAAGACCAAATATAAAATTTGTATATTTGCGATGATTAAAAACAAAACAAAACAATTATATGAACTAAAATTAAAAAAAAAATGATAATATATTTGTAGAGATCAAAAACAATAAAAATGAAACTTAGATCTTCTTAGTAATCATTTTCAAGTCTAAACCTTGATTTGATTCACCATAGAGTATATGACACCCTATCCAAAACAAAAATGTAGTCATATTATTTGGGGTTTCATTGCAGTCGAATTCCCTTTCATTTCCGTGCAGTCAAATACATCAAAATTGTAGGTTAAATTTTAAGCTCAAATTTAAATTTAAAAATAACTTAAAATTTTGACCATCTAATTTTAATTAGTAATTCCGAATTCATATTATCTATATAATGGAGTGTCAAATCATGAGTTACAATGTATATTAGATGATCATTTGTAAGCTAAAATATATTTCGTTTAAATTTCAGGAATTAAGATTGAACTTGTGGTACGTAGTTACATCAGTGCTTGTTGTTTTGACTTTTGTATATCAAAATAATGTAATTCACATTTTATATGAGGGGTGAGGCTTCTATCCAATATATAAAAAAATGTAATTAAACCAAACACCTTTTGTAAACAAATACATTTTGGATTGGTCTCTTATTGTGATTAAGAGTAGTTATCACGTTTTTTAATTCAATTTATTTTACGAAGAAAAAAAAATTATAATAAGTATGTCTGTACGAGACATTGATTTTTTTTTTTTTGAAAAGAATGGTTTAATTGTCCTTTATTTTTCTGGTGAATCAGAGCGTTGAACTTAGACCTGGAACTTGGATCATTACATATAAGTTCCTTCATACTATAAACAAGTACATGTATAGTTTTTTTTTTTTTTTATGAGCAAAAATTTATAAACAAGTACATGTATGGTTAGTTGAGCCTTTCTGTAAGGTCGTGGTCATTGTTCGTATGTACTTCTTGTTGGGTGGAAAATAATGGACAAATAAATATGTGTCCCCCTCTCACTGAAGTTTGTCTACGCTATTTTTTACCGGATGCTCTTAAATTTACTTAAATAGTGCAAGTTAAAAAATATTTATTAAGATAGTACAAGATTTATTTCTCAAATTGAGTAAAAATAAAATAAAGATTTATTTCTCAAAAAAAAAATTATAAAAAGATCTAGAAGAAATTCAGTTTTTCTATATATATAATTTTTTTTTTCAAAAAAACTAATTATACCCCACATTGACAAGTATATATTAAAATATCTTACTATTTTTTTACCTCGCATCCCCAAAATGCGACCACATGAAAGATAATTTTTTACGTTGTAGTAGGAGGTCGCATTCCCGGGATGCGACTATTTATAAACTTTAATTTTCTTTAATTTTTTAATAAAATGCCGCATCTCCGAAATGCAATCATCTATAAAAAAAAAAATTTATTAGATGGTCGCATCCCGGGGATGCGACCTCTTGAAGGTCAAAAAATGTAAGACATTTTGATATATAAATTTCAACGTTGAGTATATTGGTTATTTTTTTTTATAAATATATATATATATATATATATATAATAATAATAATAATAATAAAAAAATAAAAAAATAACGTGAAATTCACGTTCAATAATGTTGAGAAAGAGGAAGAGGGGGTCGATTGTTACTAATAAAGAAGAGCTTTGTAGACCATGTTGTTCTACACTTTTTGTTTTTCGAATCAAAAGTTGTGATATCCATATTACTAAAAAGGTCTCATAAATAAAAATATACTTCATATTATTGAATTATTGAAATGATAATGACAATTTAGTATCATGTATTAAACTGAAAGTAAAAGGGTATTTATATACAACTAAAGGAGCAGAGTAATAACTAACTTGCTTATATCCTAACCAATTATGATGAGAAGATGTCGATTTGCTCATAAATTGACTAAGCTGTAGTACCACATATGAGATATCTGGTCTTAGCTTGCCAATTAGCCCGCAAAATGGTTTTGGATCTTGCCAATTAGTCCAAGAATCTACACTAAGTCTAATACATTTTTGCATTGATGCTAAAACTGGTTTGGATCAAGGAGGCTCATATCAGATAAAATGTCCATGGAATATTTTCTTTGGCATACATGGATGCCTTGTTTAGACCATGAAATTTCTAAATCCAAAAATTATTTTAGGTACCCCAAATCTTTGATCTTGAATGTTTGATGCAAGTATTCTTTAATTGATGTCATTTCCTCAATGTCATTGCCTAATAAAATAAGGTCATCTACATAAATTAACAAAGCATTGAATGAAGAGCCTTATTTCTTAACAAAATGAGAACGATCAGAAGAATATTGGACATAATTTTTAAAGAATAAAACAATGAATATTTTGGAGAACCATTGTTTGCTAGACTGTTTTAAACTATATAAAGATTTGTTCACTTTGCAAACTTGGTTTTGTTTAGACTTGTGATGCAACAAGTCAAAAATCACATAACCCTTAGTTCCCTATTTATATCCTAAGAAAATTCATTTCCTTGCTCGGGGTCAAGTTTATTCATATGATTAATCAAGGTGCTAGCAAAAGAAAGAAACCAAACACCTTTAATTCAAGTAAAGACGAAGGCTTTTAAAAAAGCATATCATAGCATTTTTTTTTTTTTATATAATAACAAGGGATGGTAAACGATTAATAAAAAAGATAGCATGAATTAAGGTATAACACCAAAAACATTTAGACAATTTAGAATAAAAAAGTAAAGTCCTAGTAACATTAAGCAAATGACGATGCTTGTGTTCAACAATATAATTTTGTTGTGGGGTTTCCACACAAGACGTTTGATGCAAAATACCATGATTAGAGTAAAAGGAAGGCATGTTAAATTCCATAGCATTATCACAACGAATGACTTTAATTTTAGCATGAAACTGAGTAGAAATATAAGCAACAAAATTAAGAATGCAAGTCCTAACATCAAATTTATGTTTCATAAGAACAGTCCAAGTATACCTAAAATAATAATCTATTATGGTCAAAAAATATTGAAACCCTTGAATAGAGGTAGTGCTAAAGGGTCCCCAAATATCCAATGTAACAAATCAAAAGGTTAAACAGAAACATGTTGGCTAGTAGGAAAAGGCAAGCAAGTTTGCTTGGCAAAATGGGAATGATCATAAACAAGTTTTTATTAAAGGATTTGTATGGAAAAATAATACAAATTTGTTGCAAAACAACGCATGTAGAATGGCCTAAATGATAATGTCACACATCAAAATCAATACCAAAAATCAGTTTACATTGAAAAGCCAAACATCTAGTAACATTTTTATCAAACATGTGAAATAACAAGAACAGAAATAACACTACTACAGTAGAAACATTGCAAGTATGACTAGCAGGGAAATAATTGTGTATGAAGAGATTGCTATGTAACTCAACATACCCAATTGTACTCTGGGTAGATATATCCTAAATAATACAAGATTGAGGAGAGAATATTAATTGGCATTTAAGGTGTTTGGCCAATTGCGATAAAGAAATCAAATTAAGGTCAAATTTAGGAAAATACAAAACATGATAAAGATAAAAGTGTTTTGAAAAATAAATATCACTAGAATAATAAGCCACCAAATAATTTCCATTATGAAAACTAATAGTGATGGGTTTAATTTGTTTAATTTTCGTAAAGGTATGAATGAAAGGATAAACATGATACGAAGCGCCTGAAACAAGAATCCAAACATATTTTGAATTAAGAATGTTACCTAACTTGGCAACACTAGAGATAACATGCTAATTGGAGTCCGATTTTCCGTTAGAGAAATCTTGTTGGGATGTTTCCAATATGTTCACCAAGAATATGAAGTCATCTCGAGAAATAGGCGAGGGACTATCAACATGTTATTGGCAAGTAGTAGCCTTTGAATTGGATTGAGAAGTCTTGTATTCATGAGTAACAAAATTGTTGGGATATTTCATGGATCAAGATGGAATTTGGATTTATACCCATGGAAAAGACCATGTTTGAAATAATAGTTCTCAATAGTATGATTAGTCTTGTTACAATGTGTACACAACATTGGTCGTTTATTGCCTCTTCCACGAACATAATTCTGACCTTGAAAACCCTTATTTCGACTGATGTGATTTCAAGAAACAACTATAGAATTGGAATCAAAAGAAGGTGATTCAATAGGTGAGACTGAATCATGTTGAGCCAAAAGAGAATAGGCTTTTGAAATGGACGGTAATGGGTCCATTGGGAGAATTTGGTTGCATACATTGTTGTAATTATAATTGAGGCCTTTGAGAAAACAAATAATGTATTTAGTGTTCTTGTAAGTGTGAACACATGTCGAAAGGGAACTTTTGCACAGGTTGGAGCAAATGGAAGAAGGGATTAGATGTAGATCCTCAAGTTCATCCCACAAGATCTTCAATTCTGTAAAATATGTGGAAGGAGATGATCCCCTTGACGCAAAGAAGTAAATCATGAAGAACGTCTGAAACCTTGAAAAAAATTAGCTTTGGTGAATTGTTCTTCAAGATCTTTCCAGAGTTCATGAGTCGAGTCAATGCAAATTATGCTTTGATAGATGTGATGAGAGACTTCTTGTGATCCAAGAAATCACCATGGTGTTACAGCGATCCCATAAATCAAAATTTGAATTTGTTTGTTTTATTGGAGATAAAGTCCCCTTGATGAATTTAATTTTGTTCCTTGAAGAGAGTGCACGTTTCATGGATCTACTCTAGTTATGGTAGTTGAAATCAGTGCAGGGAGTGTGGACAAGAACATCTCCAAGATTTTTTCTTGGATGAAGGAAATATGGGTTACGAGGATCTTGAGAATGTTTTTTTGATGAATTAACAAGAGTAGGACTGGTAGAACTAGAATCAGAGGGATCTAGGTCGGCCATTGCTAGGGTTCGAAGGTATGAAATTGAGGGAAAAGAAGATGAATGCAGAAGAAAAAAAAGTAAAAGTTACACTAATATCATATTTACTAAAAAAAGGTCTAAGAAATATACCTCATACTATTGAATTATTGAAATGATGATTACAATCTAGTATCATGTATTAAACTTAAAAGTAAAAAGGTATTTACATACAACTAAAGGAGCATAATAATAACTCACTAGCTTATATCGTAACCAACATATGTTGACTCATTGCTTCTATTGACATCAGTTATTTTTGTGTTATTGACTAATAACTCAATTTATACAAAAATAAATAACAAAACAAAACTTTTATACAATGTTTAATCGTGAGACTAAGAAGTTTTTGGCCATTCTAATACTTAATTATTTGTTCCATGCATGTTTCAAATGGATAAGGCCAGCAAAATCTCAACTGCTTAGGTTGGGAATGTATTGATTGTTGATTTTATAGGAATACAAAATGAGCTTGTGAGGTACTTTTACGACCATTTTTTTAAATTGACATGGGATCGCCCCCATCTTAATGGTAATGTATTCCCTTATATATGTCTTTGTGGCTCAAATTATTTCTTCATCTTCTCCATTTGATATGCAAGTGATTGAGGAGTTTCCCTAATCACGTAAAGTAAATAAAATCATGAGTGGTTTTAACTTCAATGTTATCTAGCCCTTTTGTGAGTTTTTGATCAAGGGTGTGGAAATTATATATTTTAAGAATTATTTTGTAATACAATTTGAAAGAAGTTATTCCTCATACTTCTTGACTCTACTCTTTTGAAAAATTATGTTTGATCTTTCTACATAAGTGCTTCTAAGAGCAAAGGTGTTAACAATAGTTTGGTAATGGTGATAGGTAGGCAGTTAATTAGTTGAAGGGGTGGTTGTGGAAAATTATTGTTAACAATCTCAAATTGAAGCACATATGACTTGAAAATATATTTATAAGTGGGGTCAATCTTCACCTGATTTAGTCAATATGTGGAGCAAGTGGTGGACTAGGCTCAATTTTCTTCTATAAAGTGGTTATTAGCCAACTCATTGGGGTCCTCGTGTTCTTTTTAAGAGTGTACATCTTTTCCGTTCTTTTGTTTTTCTTGTTAGCTGATTGATTTTTTGGTAGTCGTTGCTTCTCTTGAAGTCCCAACCTTCTCTAGGAATTCATTGATTGGTTGGTTCATCCTTCTCTCTTTCTGATATTTCTAACTTATTTATCTTTGACAGTGGTCATACACTTGTGTACCCACCACCCGTGGTCGTCTTTGTATTTTCCTTTTCTTATATTCTTTTATTTTCATCATGTATTTCTTTAATTTACCTATTGCCCTCTTTTTTCTTTGTTGTATTGAGTTTGAGTACCCTTGCACTCACTTTCAATCAATATATCCATCTTTTCCATTAAAAAAAAAACAAAATCTTCACCTTATAGACCAATTCTGTAAGATTGAGTTATACTCAATTCAAATTATAATATGGTATCAGAGTCTATCTATAATATGTTAGATCATCTGCTACCATATCAGAATTATAGACCACTTTGGTTTGGCCATTTGCTATCAAGTCATCTCTTTCAAACCATTTGGGCCATTATGAGATATGGTCAAAAATGTGTTTATAAATAAGAGAACTTCTAATCTTACAAGTGGATTTGGTAACAGGTAGTTGTTTGAAGGGGTGCTTGTGCAAGGTTGATCTCATTTAGTAAATTAGGCTTTGTGGGCTCTTTTGCAACAAAGTCAAAACCTTGCTTAACTTCACCAGTATTTGCGGGATACAAAAATCACCATATTGAGTTAGCTACAAGTATTGCAAGGAATATTTAATAAAATTGGTACCCAAAAAATTTATAGTTAAATTCTTTCTCTTAAGGTAACAAATAAATACTATGGACTTCATGTAGGAACAAGATAATTGCAACAACAAAAAATGACCACCACTTCATTGAATTGCAAGAAGCAATATATGCAAAGAAAATCTTCTTGGGGACAAGATCAAACTCAATAAATAAAAGGTGTTTGGCTCTGTATGTTTTTTCTCCACCTTCACAAATGGAAGATCCAATGTGCACAGTAGATGCATAACATTAGATGCACAATAGAATCATGATAAAATTCCTGAAAATGTATTAAAAATTAGTTTTTAAGTCTTTTTTTTTTTTACATAATTTGCACCAGAACATGCATATTGGAATCATGCATGTACTAATAAGAAATCTTGAAGTTCTATGATTTGTGATTCGAATCATACAAATAGATGATTCGGATCATATTAGTAAAATTTGCAAATCCAAAGTTTATGTGATTTCTGATTCAAACCACACAAATAAGTTATTTAAATCATATCTGTAAAATTTGCAAATCCTGAGGTTTTGTGATTTGTGGTTCGAATCACATAAATAGGTGATGCAAATCACACCTTTTAAAACGACATTTTTATGACCCAGACTTCATATGATTTGAATCATGTCTTGTGCGACTCAAATTACTCGAACAAAGTTTTAGTTTTTAATCCACTGAACTACTCTTTTCTCGTGTAAATTTCCTTCGTTCAGAGTTAACTTCACTCCTCATTTATTTTCATTTCTAAGGGAGATGAAATTGAAATCTCTTTCTAATTCAATTTTTTTTAGTGATTCCTTTGTGAGAAGATGAAAAAGTGAGATTTTTGTATGAGTGTTTTGAGGTGTGAAATTGAGTCTCGTTCAATTCTACCATTGTCTCATAAAATTTCACAAATACAAAAACAAAAACTCTTTTAAATATTTTTCATTAGCAATTTTAGTCGTTAATGTTTAGTCAACTCATCTGTATTCTTCAAATTTTTGAATGATTTTCGCATGCATATTTAGAACACTATAAACATCTCATCCAAAATATTTAGAATTTTTTACAAAAGATTAATTGAATATGAATCGTTAAGCGCCAAAAGTTTAAGAAATCAAAACAATGAATATTGAACCCATAAATTGAGTTTTGAACTCATTTTTTGCAAAGACTTATATCATAACACATAGAGTATATCTGCAAAATTTGATAGTATTTTAAAAGAATTTCAATTTATTTTGATTTTATAGATACTAAAATTGAAAATAAAAAATATTAAAAGTACTGAAAATCAATGAAAAATTTGGAGAGAAACAAAATTTAAAATTTTATGAGAAAAAATACATTTAATCAAATATAAAATAAATTTGTGTAAAATCCCACATAGATTTTGTGGACTGAATATTCCCTGTTTTATCTAGAGTTTATTTGTCTATAGTTTTTGCCATTATTATCTTTCAAAAAAGACTAAACAAAAAACAGAGTTATAGAACTCATAAAAAAAGCCCCACCAAAACTAATATAAGGCATGAAAAAATAAAAATAAAAAGTGACAATATATTTATATGAATAAAGACAATTGCACAATTCTACCGTAATGTTAACATCAACCCAACTATCAAAGACCCCACAAGTAAATGCAACATATAAAGAAGCATGTGAGGAAGCAAAGATGATATAAAGATCCATAATGAAGACATAAACACAAACACAATTATTATTTATTTATTATTATTACGAGTAAGTAATAAAAGGACCACTTTTGAAAAATGCAGAGAGAGGGATAGAACAGTGGAATTTAAGAAACATCGGCCCACACCTCAATAAAGTTTAGAAACGAGGATGACAGTTTATACAGTGACTTCTTTTTTTCTTCTTATTATGCCAATATGCCCATAAGGCCCAAAATCTCCATCCTTTACATTTGTATCCATCCTAAGTGGTCATAGTGGCAGGTTGGAGAGAAACAACTTGGTTAACTTCTTGTGTATTTATAGGCCATTTTTGTTGGATCCAAAGTTTTTTCTTATTAAAATTATATTCATTTAAATTGATAGAATAGAATATGTAGAAAACAATTCAAATTTAATGGCACTCAAATTAAAAGTATAAAACACTAAAATGGTTATAAATGTGATAAAATGTAAGTAGTTGGAATATCTCAAGATCTCTAGTATAATGTCAATTTGAATCAAATGAACACTGCAACAAGATGGAAAATTATATGTCACACCAAACGATGAAATAAAACAAGTCAAATTTAGATGACGAAATCATACATAAGTGCAAAAGAAAAATCAAATAAATATAAAAAGTATTTATTTTGATTAAAAAAATGTTAAAAGACTATGCATAAAGGTGATTTTGAACTAAAAAAATGCCTTTAAACCACATGGATGTGGAAGAAGAGAGAAATATGATTAGAGGCAGCTAAGTAAAAAATCGTTATTATTATCTTTGAAATTGTATGAATAAGTTAATTTGATTCCACAAATTTGTAAAAAATCAAATTAATCAAGGTGGCCAATCAATTCGGCCATAAACTCCATCATTTAAGGATGGTAGAAATATTGAGTTAACATGGCTTTGTCAATCAAAGTATGTTTTCATAAATTTACTTGAGGTCACAGTTGATTTCAAATTTGTGATGGAAATTTATAAAAATCTATTTATTACCAATTTAATTGAGGATCTTCAATTTTAATGACTAATTTGTCATTTCGTAAATTAAAAGAACAATATTGTCGATCTCTTAAAATTTCAAAGATTAAAATAGTGATTATTCCCATGTTTAATTTATTTTCAGTTATTGTATAATAAAGATAACGAGAACAAGAGAGAAGCTGTAACACTAACTTGAAATTCAACCTCTTAATTAACCTAAATAACCTTATAATTATCTTTCTTTTTTTACTAAACCTTCTAATTATCAATCACATTGTAATAGCATATGAAAAAAAATTACAAAATAAATATAGGACCACAACTGCACAGGGTCAATGATATTTCACATATATAGAGTAGGCACACCCACACACAACACTGTCATGTATAATTGGTCGAAGTATTAAAACCGAACTACATGTGATACCCACCTAAAGAAATCAATTCTATGTTCAGCACTCTTCTGTGCACAATTGCCATAGTGTAGTATAAGCCAGCAATGCAAGTTGGAATTAAAGAGATTAATTCATGTACAACCTTCCACCATCAAGTGGGAGTGTCCTCATCTCATTATGGCAACTCAACAAAGGAAAAAAAAATTGTTTTCAATTTTTAAAAAAGAATATTGATTGATACATTGTCTATGTACAATTATTGTATGTGGCACTAGCTAGCTATACATTGTTTAATTTTCATCTGCCAAAGATGCTTCAATTAACAAACTTGTGCCCCACATTGGTTTTCAATTTAATTCCTCAAATATATAATTTTGCTATTTGTGTCATGACTTCCATCCATATGGGACAGAATCTAGTAACGGAAAATTTTAATTGGATTTGTTTAAATTCCTTTTGTTGACTTTCTATGTTTGATCTTTTGGTTTACACTTTGATTTTAATCATTAAATAATTTGTTGAGCTAGGTCTAAGTAGTAGGATCATTGGAGTTGGGACAAACGGTCTCCAAATTAATTACAGCTTTTACTAACGAAGTTTTCATGACCATAGCACAAGTTGAAATGAAGTATAAATCAAATTTTAATTTATGTGGCTTTTTTTGTTTGCAAATGTAGTTGAAGCGACAAGAAGGTTATGACTTTTCTGAAAATAATTAAGTATTAAGTATTAATATTAGTTATTTCAACAACAACAACAAAATAGTATTTTCGTTGACAAATAAATTTTTGTTGGTACATCTAAAACTATAACTTTAATAACCTTACTCTTTGACAGACCAAAAACCACACTTTTATGATATATGAGTAAATTTCTTACAAATAAGAGCAATCTTTGTTGGTTTGCCATTGTTAAGAAATTAACACAATGATGGAATGGTAACACACAACACATGTTTTAAATAAGTGGTAACAGAGAACACAACAATATTGTTCCCAATGTTCACGAAAATGCTCCACCAAAACCTTTATTATCCAAAGATTGTAAGTTTTCTAAAAATTTAAAATTCCACTTTAACTGGATATCTTTCTACCAAATAAGAGTACATCATTCAATTACAATGAAGATTAATCCTTATGAAATACTTTCTTGTTCGTGTTTATTCTATTTTCTTGAATTTAACACTTCGACTATTTATAAAACCTTAGTCAAAATACAAAAACAACAAAAATTCTTTATAAATCCTTAGTTATAGGAGAGTTATTGTAAGATGGTCCATATTAAATATCACTATTTAAGGAGTCTTCTTCAATAACATTGGTCTCAGTATTTTATTTATATATATTCTCTTTTTTTTTTAAAAACTAATCAATATATCTCATATTATATACTAAAATGTCTTTTTCTTTTTTTTTTTACTTTTAGGAGATCGCATCTCTGCTCTCCGACCACCTGAATGATTTTTTTGATGCAAAGAGGTTGCATCCCGGGATGCTTAGAAAAAATACATCAAATTTAATACGATTAAATAGATGTGCCAAAATATTATTTTAACAACTCTCTACTATTTTGTTTGTTAACAATTCTCTCCTTTTTTTTTCGAGATCTAATAAATAAAAAATAATAACAATAAAAATATAAATTATATTAATAAAATCAAACAAAATACATTAAATTGAAGAAAAAATATTAAATTAAAGAAAAATATATATCAAATTTAAGAAGAAGAAAAAAATACATGAAATTTAAATTTATGATGTCTACCTAAATATTCTCATGTTCCACATCTGCATGTACCTTTGTACTATTGTCGTATTGTTGGAGGACAACCTAGATATGGAATCAGAGAACGTGGACATCATTAATTTAAATTTATGTATTTTTTTTTTCAATTTGATGTATTTGTTTTTCAATTTAATGTATTTTGTTTGATTTTATTAATATAATTTACTTTTTTATTATTATTATTATTAATAGAAATGAGTTGTTAAAATAATATAGATTTATATGCAAAATAGGAGGAAGTTATTTATTTTGCCACATTTATTCAACTATATTAACTTTGATGTATTTTTTTATTAGATGTATTTTATTTGATTTTATTAATATAACTTTATTTTTTAAAATATTTTTACTATTTTTTATTTATTAAATTAACAATTATCCTTTTATAAAAATTAAAACAATTAAAAGGTAAAAAATGGTCGCATCTTCGTATCGTAATAGAACCTCTTATTGCATAACAAAAACCATCCTTCAATAATTCAATTGATCATAGAGAGTTCCCAATAATAACTTATTAAACTCCACTAACAAAGCGATTGTTATTTAAAATTAATTGAACTTTTATTTCAACAACTCTTCTCTCTATTGAAATTTTCATGCTTTTACATCATTAGACAATTTTACTTTGTTTTCTTTTAATACAAAAATAAACTGAATAATATGTTTCCTTATTGTATTCCAAAGAGAAACATATACAGAGAAGATAAGTAGCTGGAGTTATCAAACCAGAAAATAACATTAACAAACTACTCTAACTGAACTAACAGTCACCTATTACAACAGAAATAGCATATGAAACAATAAAAAAGAAAAAATACATTAATAACAAACTTTAGTAACTCTAATTCCCCTCAAGGTGGAGAGTGTATATCCCTCACTCCCAACTTGGCAAGCAGACCATGAAAAAGGATGTGGATCCAATGGTTTAGTCATAATGTCTGCAAGCTGAGAAGAACTAGGAACAGGGAGAAGATGAAATAATTGTGACAATCAATATAAATATGTTTGGTTTGAAAGGGACACGAAGATCACAAAGAAGATAAGTTAACCACTGTAATTCACAAATTGTTGATGCTAGAGCACGATACTCAGCCTCTGAAGACAAACGAGAAATGGTGGTTTGCTTTTTAGATGTCCAAGAGATCAAGGAATCTCCAAGGAAAAGACAATAATTAGTGACAGATCGACGAATAACACTACAAGCCGCCCAATCAAAAACGTTAAAACCTTTTAGTTGAATAATTGATGAGACTGGATAAAATAAACCTTGACCTAGGAAACCTTTAATGTAGCGAAGGACACAGTGACAAGTCTAAAGATGATGCATAGTAAGAGATGAAAGAAATTGGCTAAGATGTTGGGCAACAAAATTCAAATCAGGACGGGTTGTTGTTAAATAAAGTAACTTGTCATTGAGATGAAGATACACAGTGGGGTCTGTAGAAGGAGAAACAATGGTGGTTTGAAGATTCAGGGACTTAACCTTCGGAGTAGCAACAGGTTTCGATCCCAACATGATCATAGTATTTTGGCACGTGTTTCTAGTTTTGTAGTTTGGTATTTTAAAAGTTCTTTATAACTTAGATTAATATTTTTAGCTTGTTTCTAAACTTTGGGTCGAATTTGAGTTATAATTTTATTATTTGCATTTTAATTTTATTATTTGCATCTTGTCAAGCCTATGGTAGTGGTAGCTTTCATGATGTGCTTTGAGTGTAAACAGTAGCCCAAACGCTTTGAGTGGTTGAGATAATTTTATATCTTAGGATGACTTTATCACTTATGATACATTCTTTAGTTAACTTGTCTTCTTGTTTGCCTTGGTTGTGATAAAAAGCTATTCATGATTGCCTTATGCTAGAAATTTATTTTTTCTCTCACCACTTTGCATTCATGAGAATATTTGGAATCGCATGCATTGCTTTGCTCGGAGTGCAAAAGTTCAAGTGTGGGGGACTCCCGTAAGACAACTTGTTGCACCTAATGTCACTTATAATGCATTGTGTATCACATATCCGGAAGTTACTGTACCATTTGAACTTAAATCTGGTTTAATACACTTGCTTCTAAAGTTTAATTGTCTTGCAGGTGAGGATCCCCACAAACACTTGAAGTAATTCCATGTTGTGTGTTCTACCATGAAGCCTCAAGGAGTCACATAAAACCACATTAAGTTGAGAGTCTTCCCATTTTCACTCCAAGATGCTGTCAAGGACTGGTTATACTACTTTCAACCAGGTTCTGTTACAAGTTGGAATGATCTCAATATATTGTTTCTAGAAAAATTATTCCCTGCCTCATGAGCTGCTTCAATCAAAAAAGAAATATGTGGCATCAGGTAGATTGACAGGGAATCATTACATGAGTATTGGGAGAGATTCAACAAATTAGTGTCAAGTTATCCTTATCACCAGATTTTAGAACAATTGCTCATCCAATATTTTTATGAAGGTTTGCTACCTATGGATAGAAGCATTTTGGATCCTGCTAGTGGGGGACCACTTGTCGATAAGACCCTAGAAGCGGAAAATGCTTTGACTGAGAACACGTCCATGAATTCTCAACAGTTTACAACTAGAAGAAATTCAACAATGTTGGCAAGGGGTGTGAATGAAATTCAAGCTTCTTCCCACAAGAATTTAGAAGGCAAACTTGATGAGCTTACATCTTTAGTAAAAAAATTGGCAATAGGTAAAACTCAAGCAGTGGTCTGTGGTATTTGTACTTCTCCAGAGCATCCTATAGATTCATGTCCTACATTGCAAGAATATCCAATTGATGATGCTCCTCAAGCATATGCAGCAAATATATACAATCCTCAAGCCAACTGTGATATGTCATCTAACAGGTACAATCTTGGTTGGAGAAATCATCCCAACCTGAGATGGGGGAACTCATCTGCACAACAGCAACTTAGGCAGCAGCAGCAGCAGCAAAATATTCCTCAACAGCAAAAGAATGCACCTTTATTAGAGGACCTCGTTAAGCAGATAGTTGTTCAAAATCTCCAATTTCAACAAAGAACATATTCCACCATTCAAAATTTGGAAACAAAGATTGGTCAGCTAGCCACTTCAATTAATCAATTGCAGATTTAGGGGTTAAACCAATTGTCTACACAGTCAGTAGTAAATCCAAATGCTCCCAATGTCAGTGCAATTACATTGAGGTCTGGGAAAGCTGTTGAAATACCAAAGGTACCTGAAACTGCAGTGAAAAATAACAAGGTTGCTGAAGACACTTTGATACCTTAAACTGTTGATATTGAGCAAAATATATCACTTCCTTTTCCTCAAAGAGTAGTGAAGACTAAGAAAATGGACGAGGAAGATAAGGATGAGGAGATCCTAGATACATTTAAAAAGGTGAAAGTGAACATTCCCCTCCTTGAAGGAATTAAACAGATTCTAAGATATGCAAAATTTCTAAAAGATTTGTGCACACACAAGAGAAGGTTAAAAGGTAATGAAAGAGTAAACATGGGACGAAATGTTTCAGCCTTTGTTCTGCCCATGCCTCAGAAATGCAAAGATCCAAGAACTTTTTCCATTCCATGTACCATAAGCAATAGTCAATTTGAAAATGCTATGTCAGATTTAGGAGCTTCCATTAATTTTATGCCTACATCTCTTTTTAACTCTCTTGCTCTTGGACCTTTATAGAGTACAGGTGTTACCATTTAATTGGCGAACAGGAGCAATGCTCATCCTATTGGACTTATGGAGGATATACTTGTTCGAGTTAATGAATTAATATTTCCTGCAGATTTTTACATTCTGGATAGGGAGGGAGATAATAAGTCCAACAGGGCGCCTATCATCTTAGGCAGATCATTCTTGAAAACTGCTAGAACAAAAATTGGTGTGCATGCGGGAACTCTATCCATGGAATTTGGTGATAGCATTGTAAAATTTAACATCTTTGATGCTATGAAATACCCCATGGAAGAGCATTCTATTTTTTAAATTGAATTGTTTGCTGATTTGGTTGATGACACTTACCCCGATATGTTTGCTACTGATTTTCCTTCATTGTCTGGTTTTAATGATACTTATTCTTGTGAATTTTGTACAAATACTCAATTGTGCTCTGTGTGTGCTGAGATGGAAGTTGCCTTGCAGGTTGATCATTGTGTTGATATTGATATTTCTACTAATATAATTGATTTTGCAAACTTAGCTTCGGCCACTAGTGTTGTACCTTCCATTGAACAACCGTCGACTATAGAGCTTAAACCACTTCCTAAAAATTAGAAATATGCATATTTAGAAGGAAGTGGCAAGTTACCTGTGATTATTTCAGCCAAACTTGAAGATGAATAGGAAGAGAAGCTGGTGCAGATTTTGAGAAAACACAAAAAGGCAATCGGATGGACCTTGGCTGATATTCCTGGTATTAGCCATCCATGTGTATGCATATGATATTACTGGAGGATGGGGCAAAATCAGTGAGGCAGCCCCAAAGGTGACTTAACCCATTAATTTTGGATGTTGTAAAAAATGAAGTGACCAAGCTCTTGCAAGCAGGCATTATATACCCCATCTCTTATAGTCAATGGGTGAGTCTTGTGCAGGTAGTCCCTAAGAAAACTGGACTCACAGTGGTTAAAGATGAAAATAATGAACTTATCCCCAAACGAGTGCAAAACAGTTGGAGGGTATGCATCGATTACAGGTGACTAAACCAGGCAACTAGGAATGATCATTTTCCTTTACCATTCATTGATCAGATGCTTGAACGGTTGGCTGGTAAGTCACATTATTGTTTTCTTGATGGTTTTTCTGGTTATTTTCATATCCATATTGCACCAAAGGACCGAGAAAAGACCACGTTCACTTGCCCTTTCAGCACATTTGCCTATAGGAGGATGCCCTTTGGCGTATCCAATGCTCCTAACACTTTCCAACGTTGCATGATTAGTATTTTCTCTGACTTGATAGAAAATTGTATTGAAGTTTTCATGGATGATTTTACTGTGTATGGTTCCTCATTTGATGCATGCTTGAAAAATTTAGATAGAGTTTTGTATAAATGTATTGAAACTAACCTTGTGCTGAGTTATGAAAAATGTCATTTTATGGTTGAACAAGTCATAGTTTTGGGGATCTGATCTCTAAAATTGGGATAGAAGTGGATCATGCCAAGATTGATGTGATTTTTAATTTTCCATACCCAACTTGCATCTGCAAGATTCGTTCTTTTCTTGGCCATGCAGGTTTTTACAGACGCTTTATCAAGGATTTCAGCAAGATAGCTCTTCCGCCGTCAAATTTGCTGCAAAAAGATGTCAATTTTACCTTTGATGACAAATGCAAGAAGGCATTTGATTTCTTAAAGGCAGCACTGACCTCTACTCCCATAATTCAGCCACCCAATTGGACCCTCCCATTTGAAATCATGTGTGATGCATCTAACTATGCAGTGGGAGCAGTCCTTGCACAAAGGGCTGGTAAGGCTACCCATGTTATTTATTATGCTTCTAGGACTTTAGATTATGCACAGGCTAATTATACTACCACTGAAAAGAAACTTTTAGCTATTGTTGTTGCACTTGATAAGTTTATATCGTATTTGTTAGGTTTGAAGATAGTTTTTTTTACTTACCATGAAGCTTTGAAGTTCTTGTTGAAGGAACCAGAAGTAAAACTAAGATTGATCTGGTGGATGTTGTTACTGCAAGAATTTGATTTAGAGAATAAAGATAAGAGTGGAGCTGAAAATTTGGTGGCAGATCATTTGAGCAAAATAGAAATGGATGAGGACTTCATTCCCATTCAAGATGACTTCCCTGATGAGCAACTGCTACAGTTGCGTGAGGTAACTCCTTGGTTTCTTGATTTAGTTAATTATCTAGTTGTTGGAGTCTTTCCTGTAGATGCATCCAGAACACAAATACACAAACTTAAAAGTGATGCTGAATACTATGTGTGGGATGATCCATATATGTGTTTCCCACCATGAGGCTCAATCCATTCTTCATTTTTGTCATGCCTCTCAGGCTGGGGGACATTTTGGTCCTTAACGGACAGCAAGAAAAGTCTTGGACTCGAGTTTTTTTTTGGCCCACTTTGTTTAAAGATGCTTTTGAGATTTACAAAACTTGTGAACAGTGCCAAATAGTAGGAACAACAATCATTCGTAGGAGTGAGATGCACCAACAACCTATGCTTTTATGTGAAGTATTTGATGAGTGGGGCATTGACTTTATGGGCCATTTTCCTGTATCTTTTAGTTTTGTCTATATTTTACTAGCTATTGATTATGTTTCAAAGTGGGTGGAAGTAATACCCACTAGGACTAATGATTCTAAAGTTGTTGCAGGTTTTATCAAATCAAATTTTTTTGCAGGTTTGGAATACCCTGGGCCATCATAAGTGATCAAGGCACTCATTTTTTCAACTGCACCATGGATGCTTTGCTTCGGAAGTATGGGGTTTTGCACAGAGTTTCTACACCTTATCATCCCCAGACTAATGGGCAAGTTGAAATCTCAAACAGGGAAATCAAACAGATCTTGGAAAAAATGGTACAACCAAACAGGAAAGACTGAGCCACCGACTTGAAGAAGCTCTTTGGGCTCATAGAACAACCTACAAAACACCAATAGGGATGTCCCCTTATCGACTTATTTTTGGTAAGGCATGTCACCTCCCAGTGGAAATAGAGCACCGTGCTTATTGAGCGGTCAAGAGTTGTAATCTTGAGATGGAGAAAGCAAGTTTGGACAGAAAGCTTCAATTGCAACAACTTGAAGAGCTTAGACTTGAAGCTTACGATAACTCTCAGATCTATAAGGAGAAAACTAAGTACTTTCGTGATAAGATGATTTCTAGGAAGGAATTTTCCATTGGCCAAAAAGTTTTATTGTTCAACTCCCGTTTTAAAATTATGACTGGGAAAATTCGATCAAAGTGGATTGACCTTTTTGTTGTTACTAACATTTTTCCTCATGGTGTAGTGGCAATAAAAAGTGAAAACACGGAGAAAGTGTTCAAAGTAAATTGACAAAGCCTAAAGCTATTCCATAGAAGAACTCTCCTTGGAAAAGCCCACCTACACTGAAGTTTGAACAGTGAGCTCCTTTTCCTTAGTCTTATTTTATACTTGTTACTTTCATTGAGGACAATGTGTAATTTAAGTGTGGGGGTATTATTTAGGATTTTAGTATTTAGGATTTTATTTGTTTTAGAACTTTATTTGATATATTTAAAAATAAATAAATAAATAAAAATGGACATTGCACTACATGTTTTTTCATCAGATTTTGTGGTTGTAAATGTTGATAGTTTGTTTGGACTAGCATGATTGGATAGTATCTTTGCATTCTTGGTAAAATAAATTGGATTAAATGCTAAATTGTGTATCATTTGTGATAGGTCATTAATCTTTGTGAGATTTTTTAGCCTTATTATGAATGGAATACATTTTTCCATCTTTTTTTTCGTGTGTTATATCACTCATAATTGCTAGTTACGCCAGAACTTCACTTGACTCTTGTCTGCATGCATATATTGAAATGATCTAGGCATTTGTTTCTTAATTAAGCTACTAGTCAAATACGCATATCCTACAATTATCCATTTGTTTAAGCTCCTTTGAGCCTAATTATCTCATTCTTTGTTATACAGCTCATTACAAGCCTAAAAGTGAGAAACAATGAATTCACCCAATCTTGAGGGATAAAGGAGTCTTTTCTTAAATAAGTGTATGGGTGCTCAACTTGTTTGTTTAAATTTAAGGGTTATGAAAAATAAATAAATAAAAGAAGAAGAAAATATATATATATATATATATATATATATATATATATATGAGGAAAAATGGTTGTGTTGTGATCAAAGAGAGTGTGAAAATAAAAGTCAATGATGTTTGGTTGAGTTACTTCTTAATGTTGTTTTTCTCTCTTAATAATAACTCATTTATCCTATTTGATTTTCAGCCCTAATCTCCTTAGGATTATCTCTCCCTTACCTTGACCACGTTACAACCTGAATAAAGACCTTTTAATCATTATGTGCATGTGTTTCAAATATAGATTATAGAGGCTTGTCAAGCCTATGGTAGTGCTAGCTTTCATGATAAGTTTTGAGTGTAAACAGTAGCCCAAACACTTAAGAGGAAATTTTATATCCTAGGAGGACTCTATCACTTATGATGCATTATTTAGTTAATTTGTCCTCTTGTTTGCCTTGATTGTGATAAAAAAAAAAAAAAAAAAAAACAAAACAAAACAAAACTAATCATGATTCCCTTAAGCTAGAAATATTTTTTTTCTCTCACCACTTTGCTTTTATAAGAATATTTGGAATCGCATGCATTGTTTTGCTCGGAGTGCAAAGGTTTAAGCGTGGGGGAATTTGATCAAAGCATTTGGACACATATTTCTAGCTTTTTAGTTTGGTATTTTAAAAGCTCTTTATAGCTTAGATTAATAATTTTAGCTTGTTTCTAAACTTTGGGTCGAATTTGAATTATAATTTTATTATTTGTATTTTGACTCTAGTTCGCTCTGTAGGCCATAACTTGAGCTCTGGATATCGGATTGGCACATACGAGTAGGCGTTGGAAAACAAAAAATCAGAGCTACAACTTTTGTGTTGGAAGAAAAGACCAACTCCGAACTTTACAGGGCCTAAATTGCAGATTTCATAATCTGGACTTTTGTAATAATTTTAATTATGAGGTCACTTGTTTTTAAACCCTAAACCCTAAAGCCCAATATCAAGTACTATATATTGGCAGTTTTGTTTTTTTTTCTACTGATGGAAAAATTAGGATTTAGATTACTACAAGAGATAAATAGTTTTTATTTTAATTTCATGAAAGACTAATTTTATAAGATTAATCCACGAGTTCAAAGTTTCATCAACACCTTGAGATTCAGGTTACACTGTCAATTTCGATTCATGATTATATTCTTATTTATTTGATTATATTGATATTTTGATTGTTTTAATTGATTTCAATATGATCGATTAAATTTATTTGACATAATTTGGTTTCGATTTCTAATTTAATTAAATTATAATTTTGCGACGCTTGATCGTTAATTGTAATATTTTGATGATTGTGATGCTTAATCCAATAAAAGAAACCAAATTCACGTAGGATTGAAAACATTGTTTGATCAATTCTATAGTCAAATAAGAATAGAATCGTGAATTAAAAATTAAACTCATTGATAGAATATATGATAAGTCTAAAACTCGAATAAGTGGATTAATCGTGTTGCTGATCTGTTAAATCAAAAATCTAAAAAAACCCATTTTTAATTTCAACTTTCAATTTGGTTATTATTATTATATCAAAAGTCCTTGCGAAACGATTCGAGTTATTACCTCTACTTACATTTTATTAATTGTATTTGACTCGTGTGCGACAGCGGATCACATACCTATTTCAATGAGAAAATCAATAGCATATTTCAGTTAGAAATAGAAACTCCAGCATGAGATCGAGCCACTTCAAGACCAAAGAAATAATGTAGATTTTCTGAGAACCAAAAATGATATCATCTTAATAGATTTGAACCATGAGAAATTCATTATTAGATTATTTTCTAAATAAAGTAGTGTCAGTCTAACCTCTTTCAAAATCATTCTTTAATAAGAAATTATTTAGTCTATCACACTAAGATCTTGTATCTTGTTTCAAACCATACAAAAATTTCTTTAATTTGAAAACATAGCCTGGAAATGCATTATCTTCACAATCAAAAGATTGTTTAACATACACTTCTTCATTTATGTAACCATTTAAGAAAGAAATTTTCAAATCCATTTGATATAAAATAATTTTGTTAAACACTGCAAATGAAAGTAAAATTATAATTGTCTCTAACCTTGCCACAAGGGGAAAAGTTTCAATGTAATCAATATCTTCCTAGTGATTGTATCCTTTAGCTATAAGTTTAGCTTTGTTTATAAACACTTCACCTTTCTCATTCAATTTGTTTCTGAAAACTCATTTGGTTCCAATTTACTTATTTTCTTTAAGCTTGGGGACAAGATCACATACGTCATTTCTTTTGAATTGATTCAACTCTTCTTGCATAGCCATTATCCGTCCATCATCTGATAGAGCTTCATCTATAGTTGTAGGTTCAATTTCAGATAGCAGTCCAAACATAGATGTTTCTTTAAAAGCGTATCTAGTTTCATATGATCCTTTGCACTTCCTATGATTACAGAGTCTGGATGAGAAAATTTGCATTTCAATCCAGGTTTGGATTCCTAATGATCTTGATTTTTTGGAGGTTCATTATTGCTTGTTCTTGAGTTATTAGGCATATCTTATGATATATTGGAGGCAGGTTTTGTTAATACCTATGATATATTTGGTTCCTCTGATATTTAAAGATCTGCAAAATCTACATCTAGCTTTCACTTTTAATGGTCAAACTTATATCATCAAACTTGATATGAATTCATTCCTCAATAATCATTGTTTCTTTGTTGTATACTCTATAAGATTTAGACCTTTCAAAGTATCCCAAAAAGGAGCATTGATGACTCTTCATCATATGCATATTTTTCATTGATTTTAGTCTTATTTATCTTTAACCATTAGTTAATTTAAGGAGTTATTTGATATATTTTGTTGATTTTAGTTCTTTGATTTAATAAACTGTTTAAGTTCTTATTTCCTTGATTAAGTACAGATTTTTCGGAGTTTTGCGTTGTTACTTTGTTTTAGTGCAGTGCTGAATTTTGGTGAGAAATCAACATGACCTATGTGGAGTATTTCAGCTATATCTGGAGTTGTAGATGTCCAATTAGAGTCAAACCAAGTGCAAATGAAATATAAGATTCATATCTAATACTTTCCTGAAGACACCGGAACCAAATTCAGAATCTAAAGAGGAATAAATGCAATATACGTCAGATAATAGATTATCAGCGCCTGAAGCGCGCCAGCCGCGCCTGAGGCGCTTTTCCATCCGTTCAGCACTGTACAGGCGCACCTGAAATGCGTTTCCTGCGCTTGGGGCGCGCGACGCGCATCAGCATTTATAAAAACACAATTTTTCACTATTTTAGGGATCTTTTTGACTCTTGGGAAGTTGGGAGACTTGTGCCCTAGCATAGAAACTCAGAGACGGCCGTTTCTAACATCATTGGAGCAGTTTTATCAAGAATCATTCATGAATTCTTCTTGTAATTATTCTCTAATCTCTATCTTTTTTATCTCTGTCATGAGTAAATAAACTCTATTTGTTAGGGATGAGTGTAACAAGATGAAACCCTTATTTTTATGATTTGATTTCTAGTTATATGATTGAGTTTATTGAATTAGTTTTCTCATCTTTGTGCTTAATGCTTTTTATTACTTGATCAACATTAAAAGGTTCTACGATTTGTATTTGGAAACGAAAGTGGACTTTACGAATGTTTGAGATGAGAAATTCATGAATTTGTAGTCTAGACATAGGTGCAGGTCATGAAACCAATTAAATTAGTTGCAAAGCAATAATTTACAAGAGAATTTTTGTATGGTAATGCTTAATTATAATCTTAAATCTTCTAAAGAATTAGGGGTTACTTTGGAATTAAAGGTTCTGTCACTAAGACATTAGTGCAAGAACAATAAAGAGAATTCGGTAATAATTCAATAAAGGAATTCAATAACTAGGATCAAATTAGACACCAAAGTTGGATTCGAAGTGAAACTCATCCCTGACATTTTTCTCAATTTATAAAGGATCAATTTTATTACTGTTGTTAATTTCAAATATTATTTCATTCAATTCGGATTTTTTTTGTTCAATTTCTGTAATTAAATATAATTTGGTAGTAACACGCAATCCTTGAGTTCGACACTCGGTACTACCGTTTTAATTATTACTTCCAATGATTCAGTACACTTGCTGAAACGCTATCAAGTTTTTGGCGCTATTGCCGGGGATTGCCATATCACTATTGAATTTAATTTATTTACTTAATTAAAATTTTTTACTTTGCAATAAAGTTTTTGATTTTATTTTATATTATTTTTTATTTGTTGAACTTGCTAATGTCATGTCGAGTGGTTTGTCTCTTCTTTATTTGAGATAACTATTCGCTGTACAGCATCGAGGATTATAATGATGATATTCTACTACAATTATATGAAGAGTGTGATACTTGTCTTATATTGGGTATATGTCGCATGATTGAGGGCCAAATCTTGAGCTATACATTTTTAAAATATCACCCTCAGATCCCTCTGATGCAGCCTCTTAGGTGTGACTTTTGCGGAGAAGCACATAAGAATGGAAATTGTGCTGATGACCTTGCCGAACTAGTAGAATATGAAGATTTTTTTTTCAAAGTCACAGAAAACGACGAGTGTTACATTAAAAAGATCAATTGGGAACAAATTCTACCTCCAAAAATTATATCCAGAGAAATCATATAACAAAGACTTTGACGTTACAGACGTTTTAGTTGAATTCATGAAGAATAACATGGTTTCAATTGAAAGATTTGAAAATCAATGTGAGAGGTTATTTGAGCAAGTGGTTAAGTTTGAGAAGATGAAGGAGAAGTTGAAGATTGGAGATAATTTCATTCTTGTGGTAGAAGAAGATAAGTAAGAGGAAAAGACGAACGAGGAAAAGAAAAAAGAAGAGATTGATAAAGTTGGAGATTCAATCTATGCCTTGTTCATCAATGTCCAATTGAGAAGGACATGGAAACAACATCTTTTATTTCTTAGGTTCATGGAATTTCTACCAAACAAAAAGAAAAAGAAGGATGATGTGTTCTTCTTGTCATATATGTCACCTTGACAATAGTTGAGGCGTCAAGCTAATGACTTTAAAGAAGCGCTTCGTGGGAGGCAACCCACATGTAGAGGTAACTTTTATTTTTTGCAATCTTATTTTTGTTATTTGAATTTGTTTCTTTCTAATTATGTGTAAACATGCACTATGACGAAAAATTATTAACAACTTGCAATTGGTCTTAAGTTTTATGTTTGGGATTTAAAATTTTAAACTCTATTTCTTTGCTCATATCATTGCTCAATTCGATAAGTTTCACTAATGTATGCATTGTTGATTACTCCTTGGTTATCGAAGTCTCACTCGTGTTTTTTAAAAATAAAAATAAAAACTAAATAAATTTTTTAGTGGCATGTTTGACATCATTTAGATAGTTCATAGTCTTTCTTATTATCCTAGTTGTGAGTTTTTGAGCCTAAACTCTTTAATTCTTTGTTATGTGATTACCCAGACATGTGTTATCCTTTCAGAACTTGTACTAATTCTGACTTGCATCACTTGTAATTTATGCATACACTGAGGAAATTTTGTTTGGTCGTTTGAGCCTTTCTAACTATCCTATGAAAATTTTGTCCTTTGCAAGCCCTTTTGAGCCTTGCCCTTTTATTTCGGTTACTAGCCACATTACAAGGCAAATACCTGACTTTAATTAAATCACCTTACTTGGAGTTAGGTAGAAAAAAAGTTTATTTTCTTGATAAAGTTCTAAGTTTGGGGTTTCTCATGGGATAGCAACCTTTTAAGTTTGGGGTGGTGATTCTCACAAAAAGAAAAAAAGAAGAAGAAAAATCAAAAGAAAAAGAAAAAATCAAAAGAATTTTTTTTTTTGTGTGCTTTAATAAATAATATCTTCTTAGTTCTTTTGTCAATGTTAGAGAATCTCCACAATGAAAAATGTGAAGAAAATTAAAAGTGGTAGAATAATTTGGAAATGTATGCCTAACTCCAAGTAGTAAAGCCTACAATCCAAAAATGTCATACCCTTACCTAAACCCCATTACAACCCGAAAGTCTTCCCAAAGTGTATGTGTTTACTACATTGTGATTGCTAACTATAATTTTTTCAAGTCTATGGTAGCGTGATGCATGTTCTAGGATTTGAGTGATAAATTCGTAATCCTTTCTAAACACTTGAGATAAACTTTTGTGATTATGTGAAGAGAGAGTTGAACTTGATAAATGAATGCTAAAGTGTACAAATTGTGTTTTTTTTTTTTTCTAAGCAACCATGAAGCATGATGAATGTTTTGTAGTAGCTAAAACTTTCAAAATTGAGTTTGATTTGATTTGAGAAATTGAGTTTGATTTGATTTGAGAAATTGAGTTTAAGTTTTCTTTTAACTGTACTAAATCTGAAAATAATTGTTGCTTGGGGACAAGCAATAGATTAAGTTTGGGGTTGTGACGACTCTTCATCATATGCATATTTTTCATTGATTTTAGTTTTATTTATCTTTAACCATTAGTTAATTTAAGGAGTTATTTGATATATTTTGTTGATTTTAGTTCTTTGATTTAATAAAATTTTATGTTCTTATTTCCTTGATTAAGTAGAGATTTTTCGAAGTTTTGCGTTGTTACTTTGTTTTAGTGCAGTGCTGAATTTTGATGAGAAATCAACATGACCTATATGGAGTATTTCAGTCATATCTGTAGTTGTAGATGTCCAATTGGAGTCAAACCAAGTGCGAATGAAAGATACGATCCATAGCTACAACTTTCATGCAGACACTGGATCCAAATTCAGACTCTAATAAGGAGTAAAATTCAATATTTGTCAGATAGTAGATGATGTGTGCCTGAATCGCGTCAGCCGCGCCTGGGCGCATTTCCAACCGTTCAGCACTGTCCAGGCACGCCTGGAGTGCGTTTCCTGCGCTTGGGGCGCGCGACGCGCATCAGCATTTATAAAATCGCAATTTTTCACTGTTTTAGGGATCTTTTTTACTCTTGGGAAGTTGGGAGACTTGTGCCCTAGAAACTCAAAGACGACCGTTTCTAACATCATTGGAGCAGTTTTATCAAGAATCATTCATGAATCCTTCTTGTAATTCTTCTATAATCTCTATCTTTTTTATCTCTGTCATGAGTAACTAAACCCTATTAGTTAGGGATGAGTATAACAAGATGAAACCCTTATTTTTATGATTTGATTTCTAGTTATATTAATGAGTTTATTGAATTATTTTTCTCATCTCTGTGCTTAATGCTTTTTATTGCTTGATCAACATTAAAATGTTCTACGATTTATATTTTGAAATGGAAAGGACTTTACGAATGCTTGAGATGAGAAATTCGTGAATTTGTAGTCTAGACATAGGTGCAGGTCATGAAACCAATTAAATTAGTTGCAAAGCAATAATTTACAAGAGAATTTCTACACGATAATATTTAATTCTAATCTTAAATCTACTAAGGAATTAGGGGTTACTTTGGAATTAAAGGTTTTGTCACTAAGACATTAGGGCAAGAACAATAAAGAGAATTCGGTAATAATTCAATAAAGGAATTCAATAACTAGGAACAAATTAGACACCAAGGTTGGATTCGAAGTGAAACTCATCCCTGACATTTTTCTCAATTTATAAAGGATCAATTTTATTACTGTTGTTAATTTCAAATATTATTTCAATCAATTCAGAAACTTTTTGTTCAATTTCAGTAATTAAATATAATTCGATAGTAAAACGCAATCCTTGAGTTCGAACTCGGTACTACCGTTTTAATTATTACTTGCAAAGATTCAGTACACTTGCTGAAATGCTATCAAGCACTTTGAGATCTTGAATCAAATTTGTCAAGGTTCTCTTTGGTATTCAAAATATAGCATATACAACCAAATTGATGAAAGTATAAAATGTTGGGTTTTATTCATTTTCATAATTCATAAGGAGTCTTATTAAGAATAGGGCTTTATTCTTTGTTGTAAACTTATGTCATGTGTCGTGAGCATCCACTATCCAGGTACCATGACTGGTGTTTTAACTTTGTTGATAAGCATATCTACAAAATAGATTATTTTATCCTTGTCTTTCTATGTTTGTTGCATTGGAAAAGTCTTTTTATTATGAAATTTCTTTAAGCAATATACGCAAATTGTATCAAGTAAGATAACCTTAGGAGTTTTATCTAGTTCTTCAAACCAATAACACGTTTATTGTTTTTGCTAACACCATAGATCATAGAAGCTTGTCTGCTTCAATCTTTGTCGTTTGCAAGAAATTGTTGAAAGACTTTTTCATATCTATTATATATATTTAAAACAAACTCTCTGCCACCTCATAGTCATTCCTTCCACATGTGCAAACATATCCCACCTCCACAAAAAAGCTAATGTGTACGCCTCTGTTAGAGAGTTATCTTGTATTTTTATGTTTCACCTCATTTTCCTCTACTTAATTTCTAAATAATTTTTACCTCTTTTAATCCTTCTAATCCCTAATTTTTTAATGGCTTCCTCCAACAATTCGTAAAATCATCTTCTAGGAATTCATTTTCTTTGATGTCTCTTCGTCTAAACTCTTCGAAATCGCCAACTCTAGTCTCAAAGATACCCTGACAGACTTTGATCCTAAAATACCCCGAGAGAGGTATAGGTTAGTTTGTTTCAAAAAAAAATTTCCTTCTCTTTGTCCATTTCTGATTTTCCTGCTTCTCAAATTTTTTCTGCCATAAATTTAATTATGTTATATGCAATCTTTGAAATCAATCTGGCTCATAGTGACTTAATGATATGACAAGATATATTTATACATCAATATTTTGTTCCCTCACTCCTCTGAACTCTTTTCCTTCTTTAGTTGTTTTTCAGTGTCACTTTGGTTTGTGTGTCTCATATTCTTAGTTTTACTTCAATGTAGTATATGTTTAGTAGCTAAATTAATTTCAGTAAAATGAAACTGATCAAAATTCAAATTATATTATATTACTCACTTCTACCTTACTGCCATAGTGGATCTTGCATGCTACAAGGCCAATTAATTTTATTTAATTAAATTCTAATTTAATTAATTAACTCTTTAATTTAATTATGATTTTCCGATTTAACCTTTTTATAGTGTGACACTATAGTCTACAATTTTATTGGCAATAATAAAAAAAATATTTAAATAACATAAAATATTAAATTATTAATAAATATTATAAACAATGAGAGACATCTAGCAATGTATCATTGCTACCCAATTAATAAGAAATTGGGTGATACGATTTAAAATCTTACCGTAACGACTATTTACTGTTAAGACAAACTCTCAAATTAAAGTTTTGATGAAAATAAGCAAAGGTTAATTAATAATGTTAATTATGATTCTAAAATGTTATGTTAATTTAACTTGTGCTTTTAAGTGAATTAATTCAAAGATAGGAATCAAGAAAAGCAAAGAAATCAGATAAAAACTGAACAGATAAAGAAAGGAGAACATTCTGGAAAAAACGAAGAATGTTCTCCATGATCAAGACTGATCATCACAGCCTCAAGATCAATCAATCTCCAGTAGTTCAAAGAAGATTATGCCTCAAAATTTCATGTTAATGTTATCAAGTAGGATCCATTCTAATCAAAGAAAGCATTTGAATCACTAAGATAAAAGGTCATGAATCAAGCAAGTTAAAACAAGTATGAACCTTTTCCAACTTAACTGTCAAGAAAGTGAATCAATCTTGATTTGTACAAGACATCCAAATTAATCAGGAAGTCATCCAGAATGATCAACACTGAACCTCCAAATTGATCATCAATCTCCAGAAAGTTCAAAGACTGAAACTCCAATTAATTATCAATCTCCATAATTCTGTAGAAGTTCATTATCAATCTCCATAATTCTTTTTTCTGGAAATAGAAAGAAAAATTTATATGTCATGTATCTTGAAGAATTACCTGATGAATCATGTTTTATGTCAATCAATAAAGATAAATGGATATGGCATAAAAGGGTTGGACATATAAGTATGAAAACAATTTCAAAAATCTCAAAACTAGATCTTGTTAGAGGATTACTCAAACTCAATTTTGATAAAGATAAAATATGTGAAGCTTGTGCAAAAAGAAAGCAAGTCAAGAGCAGTTTTTATTCAAAAGATTTCGAAACTACAAACAGAACTCTTGAATTGCTTCACACGGATCTCTTTGGGCCAATCAAAACAACAAGTTTAGAAGGAATGAAATATGGTTTTGTTATTCTTGACAATTTCTCAAGATACACTTGGGTATTAAAACAAAAAGATGATGCATTTTATGCATTTAAAATCTTTTGCAAAAAGGTACAAAATTAAAATGAATCCAACATCATTTTTGTAAAAAGTAATCATGCAGGAGAATTTATAAATGCCTATTTTAAAACATTCTTTGATGGACTTGGAATTTCTCATAATCTATCATGTACAAGAACTCCACAACAAAATGGAGTTGTTGAACGAAAAAATCGAACATTACAAAAAATGGAAAAAAAACTATCTTGGAAGAATCTAATGTTGAAAGATATTTCTAGGCTGGAGCTTTTAACACTTCTTGTTACATTTTAAACCGTGTGTCCATAAGAAAAATCATCAACAAAACCCCATATGAAGTTCGGAAAAACAGGAAACCAAACATTTCTTATTTTCACATTTTTGGATGTTATTGTTATATTTTAAACAACAAATATGTTCTTGGAATATTTCATGCAAAATCAGACAAAGAAATCTTCTTAGGTTATTCAACCGATTATAAAGGCTATATAGTGTTTAATCTAAGGACTAAAGTTGTCGAAATCAGTATGTATATATTATTTCATGAGTTTGATGATTTGGATATGAGAAAAAAGGATGAGGAAGAAGAAATTCAAACTAGTCTGCAACAACAAAACAAACTACATGAAACAGAGATTGATAAACATTCTCCGTTTCATTCTCCACCAAAAAGTTGAAGAACAATTGAAGATCATCCTCAAACAAAAATCATTGGAGAAACAGTTGATGGGATTTGAACAAGAAAATCATTCAAGAATGATGAAAACAACATGGCAATGATATCTCAAATTGAACCAAAATCAATTAAAGAAGCCATAGTTGATCAATCTTGGATTGGCGCCATGAAGGAAGAATTGCCGCAGTTTGAGAAAAATGAGGTATGGACCTTGGTACCTGATCCACAGAATCAAACAACCATTGGTACATTACGGGTTTTCAGAAATAAGTTATATGAAGAAGGTAAGGTTATAAAGAACAAGGCAAGATTATTTGCTCAAGGCTATAACCAACAAGAAGGTATAGATTACTATAAAACTTTTGCTCCAGTTACAAGGTTAGAAGTTGTTCGTATACTTCTTGCATATGCATCCCATAAACCCAAACCTTAACCCAAACCCTAAACCCTAAACCTTACCCTAAATCCTAAACCAGAACCCAAAAGCCTGAAACCTAAACCCTTACCCTTAACCCTAACATTACCCTAAACCCCGAACACTAAACCCTAATCATAAACCCTAACCATAAACCCTAAACTCTAAACCCTTACCCTTACCCTAACAATCTAAACCCTAACATCCTAAAATATAAACCCTAACCCTAATCCTAACCCTAAACTCTAAACTCTAAACCCCAAACCATAACCCTAACATTAACCATAAACTCTAAACCCTAAACCCTAACCCTAACCATAAACCCTTTAACTCTAAACCTAACCCTAACCATTACCCTAAACCCTATCATCATAAACGCTAACCCTAACACCGTAAACCGTAACCCTAACTCCTTAAATCCCTTACACCGTAAAACCCTAACCCTAATACCCTAAAGTTTGACATCCTAAAACCTTAAACCTTAAACCTTAAACCCTAACCCCATAACTCCTTAAACCCTAAACACCTAAACCATAAATCCTAACACCTTGATACCTAAACCTAACACCCCATCACCCTAACACTTACACCCATTTCGCATCAAATATTTATTATTATTATTTTAATTGTTTTTGTATTTTTTCCATTTAATATTTATACCACCTCTTCTGAAGATATGTGCTCCTACAAAAAACGCGTTGTTCCTCCTAATAAAATAAGAGCACACCCAAACATGTTCTTGTTTAATAGAGTTACAAACTATATCCAATGAAATTTTAAAAGATTTTCTTTCAAGAGAATTGTATTTATTTAATAAGATGTCATGAGTTTTTCTGAGAGATATCAATTTTGATGAAAATTTATGATTCTTGTTGAGAAACTCATCTAACATATATATAAGTTCCTTAGGAGATAGATAAAATAATATGTCAATTTCTTCATCAATAGACTAACCGTCATAATTGAAGTTAGAGTATGTATCTGCCAATTAGAATCGTGTTTGCATGCACTTTGTCTTCATCAGATGATTCATCAAAGTCCTCCCAATTAGTCATAAGACCTTTCTTCTTTGCCTTGAAGTATTTTCTTTGAGAATTTCCCTTCACAAGATTTTGACATTTTGATTTGAAATGTCTTGACTCTATACATTCATAGAAGATGATTTTTTTCTTGTCTAATTTTTCATCTTTTAATCTATTGTTTTGGGATCGTCTAAATTCTCTTTTTTGGAAATGATTTCTTTATGTTGTTCCACATGCACTGAGTTTTCCTTGAGATGAAAGACAACACTTTATCATATGAGTCTTCACTCTCATTGTCTGGTTCTCTTTCCTCTAGGTCTTCAATAGCTTGTAAGGCCTTGGAGTTTGCCTTTTTTCCCTAGGACTTGAGAGCTAAGGATTTTAACTTCTTCATGAGGTTATCTTCAACCAATTTAATCATATGGGATCTGAATGAACTCATCAGCTCTTCTAGAGGAAATTTGTTTAGATGTTTAGCCTCTTAAATTGTTGTTACCTTTGGTCTCCACTTGCTAGAGAGATTTATGAGGATCTTATTGACGTGGTCAAAGGTAGCGTAACTATTTTGGAGAATCTTCAACCTAAAGATTAGTGTTTGAAATCTAGAAAACATTTTTTAAATGCCTTCATCTTCATCCATCTAGAAGAATTCAACCATCTTGACAAGTAGATTTGCCTTAACTTCATGTACCTGTTTATTTCCTTCATAGTTGAGAATCAAAACATCAAAGATACTCTTTGTTGCTGCATTTTTTGAACTCTTTGCAGGTGATAACATTCATCATGAAAGTTCCATCTTTGTGATGCATCTTGTATTGTATCTTTTGATCAGTGTTGAGATTAGTTATTGATATTTCAACACCAACAGCGTCTTTTAGAGCCTCATAGCCATCTTTGATGATGTCCCAAAGTTCAAGATCATGTGAGATGTATACATTTATGAGTTTGTCTTTCCAGTACTCGAATCTTTCTACATCAAATAGAGGAGGCATGTTACGTCTAATCCCTTCAAACTAAAGGATTTAATTCATTAATTCACCAACTGAATTACACTTCCACTAAACACATGTTAGTCGACATGACTGGGTTCAAGTCTTCTTAACTTTCTAACTTAGTACAGTCAAACTGTTGAGGAATGCAATCACTACTTAGTTAGGTTACAAAAACAAAGGGTTTGAGGATTTCTGAATGACTCTCACAAGAAGGTGTATACAAAGTCATAATCGCGTAAAACTATTTCTCAATACTTAGAAAAAACAAAGGATAAAGAGCAAGAGTTCATAGATGATTGTATTTTTCCTATTGTAGTGTGTTGTTGTTATGTGCTTCAATGAGAGTTGCAACACCTTTTATAGAAAACTTTTGGGTTTCGAGTCATTGTCCTAATTGCAACAAATCAGCATGTATTATAAAGTTTCGTATCAAATATCCAGAGATTGATTCGTCATTAAACCTCGTCTAGAAATAGTCGTTGTAATTGATTTTGTGTATCTTGACATGGAAATAAAAAGAGTAGAGGATATCATGATCATAGTACGTCACAGACCTTCAGACAAATAAAGGATTCAGAGCGTTGAGCAAAGCATGTACAAATTTGTCTTCTTTAGAGTGTTGACTTTTCAGAGCATTTACTTTTCATCAGAGCATTCATTATCTAGAGTGTTGACAATTTATTAGATCGTTGACTTTTAAATAATGTCAGACGATCAGATGCTTGATGTGATTATTAGAGGCAAACAATTACTTACTTGTCACACTTATAAGAGGCATATGATCACTTGCTTATTCAGAGGCAAAGTGATCAGATGCATGTTGTAGTCATCAAAGCCAAACATATAAGAGCATTGCTGGATAAACATAATCACCATAGGCACGTTTATCAGACTCAGAATACGCAAATTAGGGTGGAGTCTTTGTGTTTCTTTAACTTAGTTCAATCATCAGATGATCCAATATAAACTCATATAGAATAAACCTGGTCTGGGAGCTTCACATTTAAATAGAATGTTAGTGCTTTAAATTGTTTCCACAAAATAATTTTGTTATATTAGCAAAACAAGTAAGGGTCATACTTCTTCAAACAAATTACCTTTGTTGGCATGAAAAGTGTTGTCTTCATGTTTATTAAGCAAAGCCACAAGTTTTAGATACATGTTTAGGGTTATGAGATACTCAAAATTGGGTTGAGCATTATTGGCAAAGGTGGATCACAAGATTCATTGTCATCGTAGGTGTTAGCTTCAATGTTGTTGATAGCAGGATTTTTATAACGAAAATTGAAATCCGGACGAAATCTGTATTTAAAATAAAAGGTTTCTACAATGTGGATATTTACCATAGAAATTGTAAACTTTGTTGTTGTTGTTGTTGTTGTTGTTAGTGTGTCGTCTTTGACAATCATTGTTGAAACGGCTACGACCATAAACTTGTTGATAAGAATTTCGAAACTGAAAAGAATTTCCACACGCACCGTTATTATTGGTGTTCAAAATTTGAGGGGTTTCGCCTAAGATGTTGGTACCAATTTTTTATTCTTGTTGTAAAACAAGGTAGTGGGTTTTACGAATAGAGGAGAATGGTTGTTGCATCAAAACATGAGTATGAATCGTTGTAAATTTATCATTTAACCCTTTCAAGAAACAAATAACAAAGTCTTTTTCACGTTGTTGTTTGAGATCGTCAAGAGTTCCATAAGTGAAATGCGGTAGAGGGCATAAAGTTTCAAGATCTTCCCATAGAATCTTTAATTGATTAAAGTGGTCATTGACAGTTTGCTCACCTTGTCTAAAAGAATGAATCTCTTGAAGGAGATCGAAAAGGAGAAAATAGTCTCTCATTAAGTTTTGAGACATTAACTAACAAAATTCTAAACGTAAAGATACATATTCTTTTTTTTTTTATATAAGATTATCTTAAATACTCATTTACTTTAAAACCAATTAATAATTTTTTTCAATTGTATTTTCAAAAATAATGAATCAGAGTATTGGCAATTACAAAAAGTAAATTTAATATGTAAAACAAAAGAAACTCTTAAAGCCAAACTTTTGGCATTATACAACCCAAAAATAAATCATAACTGGTCATAACTTTATACGCTTGTGGAAAACTCTCTCAACAAGTCTAACACCAGTACAAAAGTATCTCGGAGTCTCCAACTGCATGTTATTGTACTTCTTTGCATTTCTCTTATTTAGCCTGTGACATTATTCGTTCAAATAACACTATATGTGTCGTCTTGTCAAATGTAAGGGTCATCTCCAAATAACAAACACATAGCAAATAAGCATGCATATATATTTATTATAACAAAAATATAATTAAACAATATGTCCCAAATGCACCAAAGATATAAATCAACTAAAATGCCCCAATTCTATTTGTTAGACAATATACCAATGCATGATTCTGGAATATCACCACCTCATAGAGTAAAGAGTCGCACCATTGGACAATATCCCACCGTTTGACGAATAATCTTCAGAGTTTCATGTTCAATACCCTATCGTTGAGTATCTTTTTTTTTTTTAATTACATTGTCTTTTCACGGAACTGTGGTCATGTACTCGTGACTAAGTCCAAGCCACCAATGCATGCATAAATGTCATCACCTTAAGGAAAAAAATAGATCACTCAATCAGATTGTCCAAAACCATTCAACCTTATCTTAAACCAACCTAGTTTAGACACAAAGTTATTACCTTGAGTAACCACTTGTTACCAATCAAAAAACGCAAATTGTTTAATATCAAAATTTCACTCATAAACATGTAATTCATATATCACACATATTTTGAATATAGTACAAACAAAACCAATATATAAATAAAATCACAGGGCATTCATATCACATATAATACAAGTAGGAAAGCGAATGAAGTGATGTCCTTACTGTTATGAGTGTCGTTATTAAGGTTTTTATGCAAGGGTCTTTGCTCCAAATACGTTACACTTTCACCATTTTTTTATATTTTTTAAAGATATCAATTCTCTCAAATTAGCAAACACCCAAATAAGTAACAATAAAAAGAGATTTTGAGTCTATATTTGGCACAAGTGCCTCACGAAAAATCCAATAAAAGAAAAGAAAAATGTCATTTTCCAAATGTTTCTTTTGAACCAATATTCTAATATAACAAGCATGAAGGATCCTAAGACTTCCTTAGTTCACTTCTAAAAATTTAACAATAAAAGTTAAAGACACTTCAACACAAAAACCATTTTAATTATTACAAATAAATTAACAACTCTATCATAAAATTATTTTTATTTTATAAATCAACACAACATCCACACAACTGTATCATAAAAATCATAATTTTAGCCTTCTAGAAGAAATAATCATAACAATAACTTTCAACACTTTTATTGTTTCTAGAAAAACTATTATAATTAACATTAATAAGATTTCTAAAAATTTCTTCAATACTCAAACTATCACAAAATAAAATTTTAACCAAAAAAAATTAAGATTGTAACCAATAACGATTTCTATTGATTAAAACACGTTCTAGTCTTTATAAGATTGTCACGATTTACACATACCATGAAACTACTACTTAGAACCGATTAATCATTAAAATATGAAACTCGAACCGATTAATGTTATGAATCAAAAAATTTCGAATAATATAATTTTCATTGAGATCACTTTATGTTATAAATTCCCAAATAAATTTTAGAAAATAAAAGGAATTCAGTTTTAAGCATAATCAACAAGCTACAAAACTTTCTTTGAAGGAAATAAAACGTATTTCTCTTTTTTCTTTTTTAATTGTCCTATAACACAAAAATATTAAAGAAGTCAAGTCTTCAAATAAGCCATAACTCCAAGAAGAAACAAAGTGATCATTTTAACCTTAACAATTTTTCACAATTTTGCTATTAAAACTAAAAATGATTTCTTACACAATAATAATAATAAGAATATCAAACATCATTTTCAAAATTATCCATTATCATAAAGTCATTTACTAAAAATCACTTTTTTTGATCAGTAATAACAATAACAACTTTACCATAAAATTAATATTTTAAGGTTTAAATATGTATTTGGTCCGTTTCAATATACCAATTTTTTTATTTTAGTTCTTATAAGTTTTTTTTATTTGGATTTAGTCCCTTTAAAATTAGAGACGATGGACTTTGGTCCATAACGTCAAATCAACATTAAAAGAACGAAGTTTTTTTTCCAAAAACCCCAAAACATTTTCTTTTAATTTTTATTTGTATTTTATTTATAAAATAACACTAATTATTAAATCATCAATAAATAAATTTATTAATTAATAATATAAAATATTTAAATTTTTAATATATATCATAAAAGATGATGGGTTGGTGTGTATTTATAGGCCCACATGTCATGGCAGTTTACGAGCTCTTTTTCAAGGGACCAAAACTGATCTCGGATTTTACGGAGACAAAAAAAAAAAAATTACAAGGACTAAAATTAAAAAGTAGTATATTTGCAGGGACCAAAGAGATATTTGAACCATTTTTTAATTTACAAACATAAATTTTGTATAAAAAATTATCGTTTCAAAATCAAAGATTTTATCAAATTGAATTAGCGAAAGAAAGTAAAAATATTAATATATTATATTAATATGTCAAATTCAAAGGTAGAGGTAACATACTAAAATTTGAACATAATTGGCATAAGTTCCTTGCACAATAATAGACTACCGAAACCGATTTTACTTTTTTCTCTCATCGTGGCTGATGTTTCTATCCCCTATCTCGCACACTATTTAAGATTCGATATTTTTTTTTTAACCTACAGTAGCTATTAACTAGGGACATCTACATCTTTTTTATTTCTTTCTTATTAACCTAACTTAATAACCAACTTGAGATTTATTTGGTTTTTCTCACTAACTAACATTTGGGCGGTTGACAAATTTAAAATATCTTTATTATTTTTGTTTTCTAAAAATAGTTAAATTGTGTCATTATTATAAGCATTTTTTCAAATTCTTAGCAAAAATATTAATTCAAATTAAATAAATCATGTTATACACCTATATACTTTTCAAAATTGATAATTGAATAAAGAATAAAATAATAACAACCACATTATAAATTATTGAAAAAAATAAAAATAAATTTCACACTATTAATAATAGAGAAAAATATGAATCTTACAAATACTACTACTCCACATGATGACATCGCTCTTGTCCTCCCGACTGTCCAACCACCTTCCGCAATTGTTGATCCTTTGTCTCCGCCTTTGCCTCCTCGTTACCTCTCTTCGCCACCGTAAGTTTACTCAGTTACCTGATTTGGTCTATTTCACTTACTCAACTTCGTTTGTTTCTTTCTTAACCTCTATTCACAGTTTGTCTAACAATTTGTCTAAGCTCTCTTCCTATAAAGAGGCTATTATTGACCCTCTTTGACAGAAGTGTTCTCTAAATTGTACAAACAGATACTTGAGAATTAATACCTCTTCTACTTGAAAACCGTGCTATTGGGTCTCATTAGGTATACAAGATCAAAACTAAGTCTGATAGGTTGGTTGAGCGCTACAAAACACGTCTTGTTGCTAAATGGTTCTCTCAACAATATGGTATGAATTATGAAGAAATTTTTGCTCCTGTAGCCAAGATGACCACTATTGTCAGTGGAATATTTCTAAAATAGATGTAAAAAATACCTTTCTAAATGGTGAGCTTCATGAAGAAGTCTATATGATACGTCCACAAGGCGTTTCTCATAAACAAGGCAACGTGTGTAAGTAAAAAAACACTCTTACATAGGCTCCTCGAGCTTGATTTGAGAAATTCTTTACTGTGATAATAATAATAATAATAATAATAATAATAATAATAATAATAATAATAATAATAATAATAATAATAATAATAATAATAATAATAATAATAATAATAATAATATCAAACATCATCTTCAAAACTATCTATCGTCAGTTTTTGATTAGTAACAACAGTAACAACTTTACCATAAAAATCGATATTTTAATTTACAAACATAAATTTTGTATCAAATATCATCATTTCAATCAAATATCCAGATATGGAACATCTAGTGTCATGGTAACCCAAGAGGTGTAGTGAGGAATTTCTCAGAAAGAAAAAGCATGTACCAGAGGCACCCTTCAAGAATCGAAGAACTCTCAGTGCAACCTTATGGTTTGTGACAATTGGCTTGTCAAGGAACTGGCTAAGCTGTTGGACAGGATATGCAATGTCAACCCTTGTAATCCTGCCAATCTTCTATAAGTAGGTGTGTCATCATATGGATCACCATCATCAACTCTCAATCTTGTGTTGGGGTCCATAGGAGTAGTGGCAGGTTTACAAACAAGAAGTCGTGAAGTTTTGAGTAGGTCAAGACAGTATTGCCTTTGACAGAGAAGTATACCTTGAGAAGAGTGAACAACTACAGTGCCTAAAAAATACCTCAAAAGTCCCAATTTTTTAATGCCAAAAGCATTGTGTAGGTCAGTTTTGAAGGACTCAATGTCAAGCATAGAATCTCCTGCCAAAAGAATGTCATCCACATAGATCGAAAACAAAGTAAAGGAGGAACCAGTGCTTTTAGTGAATAGAGTAGGATTAGAGTTAGCTTGTCGAAAAACTGAACAAGTGAGGAAATTGGACAATTTTTCATACCATTTCCTACTTGCTTGAGACCATACAGTGACTTCACAAGCTTGCATACATGTTGACCAGGAACATTGTGCAAACCTTGAGGAATAGATATCCTCATTCAAGTCACCATGTAAAACTGCACAATCCATTTGTTGATTTAAGCAACTGCCAACGCTAATAGTTATTATTTTGGCTACAGGAGAGAAGGTTTCAAAGAAATCTACACCCTCAATTTGGTTGAATCCCTTAGCCACTAGTCTAGGATTGAACCTTTCAACAGTCTCATCTGACTTTCTTTTAATTATGTAAACCCATTTACTTCCTATGGGCTTGACACTTTCTGGCAAGGGGACAATGTTCTAGGTGTAATTGGCCTCCAAAGCTTGTAATTCAGCTTGCATTGATGCCACCCAGTTTGGGTCCTAACTGGCTTGTTGATAACTGGTAGGTTCTTGGTCACAAGCAAGGATGTCTAAGGAGAATTTTTGGTAAGATGGAGATAGGTTATCATAGTCAACATGATAGCAATGGGATATGGTGTGGTATGGCCAAGAATGGTGCACTCATAGTCCTGTAAATAAATTGGCATTCGTCTGGTCCTGCCTGCAGGTGGTGGTGAAGGTGATCAGGTGATTCGGTGATGGTGGAAGGAGAAGAATTGATGAGTGGGCTGGTAGGAGCAGGTGATGAACGAAAGTCAGGGATAATAGGTTTATTTGGTGTATGTGTATCTGGAAATGTGTTAGTGGTAGTAGTGGTGGTCAGATCAAGATAAGTCCATGAGATGTGGGTTTGGCTTGTGGTGTAAGGAAAGACAATTTCATAGAGATGAACATTTCTGGAAATTACTATAGCTTTGGAGTGGAGATTTAGTGTGATGCATCCCTTCATGCCATCTTGATATCCACGAAAGATGAATTTTTGAGCTCTATGAGGAAGCTTGGACCTGCCAACAGATAATATAGAGACAAAGCATAGGGACCCAAACACTCTGAGATCAAAAAAGTCAGGTAAAGTGCCATAAAGTAAATGGAAAGGTATACCACCTTTCAATGCATTTGAGGGTACTCTATTAATTAAAAAAACAGCATGTAAAACAACATAGCCCCAATACATAGATGGTAGTTTTGACTGCATCAAAAGGGATCTAGCAATCATTAAAATACTTTGGTGTTTTCTTTCTACTCCACCATTCTGTTGAGTAGTAACACAACTCCTTTGATGCAAAATTTCTTTTTGACCATAAAAATCAGACATGAGAAACTCAGGGCCATTATCACTTCTTAGTGTTCTGGTTTTGCGATCAAACTAATTTTCCAGAAAATTTAACAAATTTTTGAATTTGAAATTGTGCCTCAATTTTCCTTTCAATAAAATGATCCAAGTGAATCTACTAAAATCATCAACCACTGGCAAGAAATACTTATTTCCTAGTACAGTAGGTGTAGCAAAAGAACCCACAAATCCATATATAAAAGTTCTAAACATCTCGATGCTCTACTAGAACTAGGATAATAAGATATCTTTTTCTACTTTGTCAAATGACAAACATCACAAACAGCATTCTTATCGAAAGTAATGTCAAGGCACACTTTATGTAAAGCCTCAAAACGAGCTAATGAGGCATGTCCAAGTAGTAGAGTTCATGATGCAACTTACCCAAACCAATCATCTTCAATTCCTTGGTCTGTGTTAAACAATTCTCATCAGATTTGAATAGAGAAAGCTTGAAAGATTTGAGTAGAGAATGAAAAAAATTGATCCTCGTTAATTGAATTAAGCTGAAACAGATTACATTTATAGTTGGTTTGTATCCTAACAAACTTGACTAGAACGAACAAACTTGCTGACTACGACTAACCATATTACACTAAAATAATCATGTAAGCTTACCCAAGTCACATGTGCTCTGAAGTAAATGTGAACCCAGCACAGAACGTAGCGATCCTTCACAATTTGGATTTGTTGATCATACTCCAAACATAATTTTCTTGGGTAGCAATCGGGACATTATTTGCTTTTGCTTAGTTTTTGGTGTTCGACTAAAAAAAATTATTTTTGGAAGCTTAATTAATTTTATAAACATCCGTCTAACATTTCCCACATTAAAAAGTGAGTGATGAAAGTGAATGGAGTAATTAATGTGTATAACTAGTACTAAATTCTTCATTATAATAAATATATTTAATATTAACTTTTATATTTTAAAATAAATTAATAGTATTAATAGAAATAGATTTGAAAGTACTAAAATTCGAGTTCAACTCAAGAATACCAATATTATATTTAATGTTTTATTCCAAATTTAAACTTAAAACTTCACATGTGTAAGTTAATTATGGTGGTATTTACCTTTTCTTTTAAAACAAAAAAAAAATAAAAAAAAATAAAAAATAATAAATACATCTAATAATTTACAAATTTGCATAGAAATTTATATTTAGATACAAAAATATTTCTCAATAAATACTTATTTATTAAATAATTAAGAATAGATGGAGCATCATAATTAAGCATTTAACCATAGTCTCCTTTTCTTTTCTTTTTTTTATGAAATATTCTCCTTTTCTTTCCACCAGAATAGCTCCATCGGAAACATATTCATAGATATATAAATAAATCTCGGGTAATGGTAACTCATTTCCTTATAGAACAATATTTGTAAATTAACTGTATTATTGAATAAAATAACTAAAAAAAAAGGGTTACTGCAGCTTAAAAGCAAATTATAAATCATTATTTACACTATAATCATTACCAGATGGAGTAACAAAAACAGAATTTAGACCTCGGAATTCTTAACCATCCACAAGACGGTACATCTAAACACAGATAAAAAATAACGTAAACAAAATTTCCAAAGGGTAATTTGCCATCCTTGCAATTATTACACCTGAAAGGGATCATTATCAGAGACTCTTGAGATGCTGAGTGTTAGATTTGTAGTTCTCTTCAATATGCCTGGTGAGAAGGGAGATTCCATAATGTGAGGCACTCGAGCTGGCATAATAGGATGTCATGGTTAGTTGGGCGAACTGTGGTAGCACATAACCTGAAAAATCACATGTACCCATATTACTAATGGATATTTAAAGCTCATAGAATCGTCAACAAACTACAAGACTTCAACACCTCTAAGTGATATTTTTCTTCGAAACTATTAAGACATAACATGATAGGACTCAGAATTTTAAGGCAAGAAAATGGAATTTATTTTATTGAAAGTGGTGAGCACAGCTCTTACAATGGAAGATAACAGCAAGAAAAAGAAAGAAAAATGGTGAACCAGAGTTTACAGAGAAAACTCCTACCATGAGTTAATGCTCCTAAACCAGAGAGACTCTGCATGTAACTAACTTGACTATTTTCTGAATGCCTAACTCACTAACCCGTCTTTTCTTATAACAAAATTTCCCCCCAAATCAGGGAGGGTCCCAACTAACTCCTATTCCCCCTTTTCCAGCTGCTTCTAGAAGCTGGTACTGTTGCGGATTGGGCCCAATTATTGAGCCATTACGTGTGCGGATTGGTTCCTATCATAACACAAACCAAGTAACATTCTGAGTTTAAAAAAACCATGTAATGTGAAATTATGAATAATTGATCTGGAACTTCAAATATTATATCAATAGCAGTGTATGATAGCTTCTGTGAACTGTTTTTAGCAGTATTTGAGGGTCTAGATGAACCTCGTCGAGTGAACATGACTATGGTTATGTATATAGCCTTTGGAGGATTTGAAAAATGGCTGTTTGGGAGTCTCATATTGAGGACCCTATCCAAATTCTTCATTGGGCTTGGGTGGACTGGGCAGATTGGAATATGGAGCTAGACACGCAGCAGGAAGTCACCAGCAGGAGGAGAATTTCTGGAACAGCAGTGCAAGCTGGTGCTGCCAGTCAATTATGGACCAAGCCACCAACAGGAAAACTGAAATGCAACATAGATGGGATCTTTTCAGGTCCAAAAGAGGGATGGGTACTGGTATCTGCAACTGTGATGATCATGGTTGTTTTGTTAAAGCGAAAACCATGTTCTTTGACATTGCTTCCAATGTTCATGAGGGTGAAGCTGTGGGATTGTTTTATGCTTGGAAGTGGGTGAAGCTGTGGGATTGTTTTATGCTTGGAAGTGGGTGAAGTCTTGGAATGTCCAAGACATCTTTTTCAAAATGGATTCCAAATTGGTTATGGATAGCATCAACAAGCAAAGCACTGTTGTTTTGGAGCTTGGAGTAGTTATTAGGTTGTTTTTGTTAAGAGGAGCGTGTGAGGTTGTTCACACCTTATCTAAAGTGGCCTCAATTCACTCTTGTTCTCATGTTTTCTATTTTGTTCCACTTTGTATTGCTACATTAATTGATAATGAAATGAGATGATCCATCTTTCAGCCAAAAAAAAAAAGGCAGTGTTATCGATGATCACACCAAAATAATGGTGCTATTGCAGTGGATCATTCGATCAAAGCCACACAGCTTCAAAGATCAACTTGCATCAAGTATTGGTGTGGCAGATGTTATTCCGTGGCATGAATTTCCTTGGGTCATGATTACGTCCTCGTCAGAGAGGAAACAGATAAGGGGAAGAACTAAGAAGTCTTAAATGATATCAATTTTGGAAAGTAAGGTGCTTTCAGTTCCAATTTCATTGTATGCTACTAAAGTCAAATTTACCAAATAGCAGATAATCCAATTAAACGTTCTGAAAATAAAATTTTTAATATTGCAAATTTTATTTGTAAAAATTAAAATGCAATAAAACGTAAAAAAAACAAGGCAAGGAAAACATGTTAAAGTCAAGGCTGTCAAGTTTTTACATGAAAAATATCATGATCAAACTCATTAACTCAGCTTTGGTGAAATTAGGGTAGGATTGCTGGCAAAGATGTAGAAGGGGTGATAATCACCCTCTCAAATGTTCTGGTGGGCTACCACTTCTGTGGCAGGGGTACATCTAAACATTTGTATTACTTAATACTTACATATATAAATATATATATATATGGATTTGAATATATGATTTTTTTTATTTTAGATAGAATCTTAAGATCCATGTTACAATCCATCACTATCCCTTGTGAATGGTAGCCTCTTAATTTTGATAAAATTGATTCAAGTCAGTGTTATTATGTTTGGTATCACAGTAGAGTTGCCAGAATCACAATGAGTCGCTGTAATTTTCAAAAGCTATACAAGTTCAAGCTTTTGCAAATTCACGGTGGCACACCGTGATTCTGACAAATTCACCGTGATACCAAACATAGGCTAGCCAATTCATGACACCAAGCCTAAAATCCAGCATAACAATATGGCAGATGACAGAGTATGGCCGAAGCACAACAACTAGCAACTATATTAAACACACACAAAGTATATCATTACCAAGACACTATAGAATAAAATAGAATACAAAAGAACTAATTACTAATTTCAAGAAAAATAATCTAGAAACATATTGTAATTCATGCACCTAAAGTATCACTATTAGTAGCCATTGAACAACTGAAAAAGAGGACGTAATCAAAAGACAGAAATATGATAAAGAAGAGAGTGGTATAGGCTTTGCTTGACGAGGCCAAACCACTAGCTTATAGCATATAGCTTTCAACATATTAGTTTGTATAGTAGTGATCTTTCTCTCACAAGCTTATAGCATTTTTTTTATTAGCTAATAGCGTTTTTTAAGATACTACTTAAAGTAGCGTTTGAGATTATAGTGTAACATTTTTCTCTCATTTCTAACCTCGTTATTTTAACTGAAGAAATTTAATTATTAATTAAAAATATCCTTTTTATGTCATTTTATATTTATTAGTTAATCCAACCACCAATTTTACCAAACACTTCAATCTCAACATGTTAGCTTATCTGCTATCAACTAATTTATCTGCTATAAACTAGTTTAGATATCTTCCACTATATTTTGCAAAACAGAGCGATAACGCGCCGGATGACTAGGGTTGAGTAAAGAAAAGAAAATAGGGTTTAAAATACGTCAATCATTCCCATCATTGCTTTTTCCTTAAAGCTGACTTATGTGTTATTTCTGCCATAGCACGTGCAACAGCATGGCCATTGTAGGTCGGCAGTCGCATTGCAGTCGCCACATGGCCATCAAACAAATTTTGACAAAAATCCGTCCAGTATATAACCATGGCCAACATTCTAGAACGTGATTTAAGTAACAAAAAAGCAAAAACAAGAGAGACATAACATAAGATTTCGTGCTTCATTTTACGAAGCAACTCTACATCTAGCATAACATAGTTGTCGAACATTCAGCGATGGACCACGTTAAAATTAAAGACCCTACAAGGTATAATAAATATGCTTGTAAATAGAACTACCTCCAAAAGCAGCACTCGCTCCTGAAAATATCAACAATGGAGGGATCTGTGGGAACAAATTAGAAAAGAAGAAAGTCAGCTATAAAATACGACCTAGCTCTATGGTACATCATTGAATTATCTGCTCAACATATAATAGCATGAAGACAATGAAACCAACTACTATGATAGACATCAGTTTCAACAAAGCACAAGGCTAGGCAATTCTAATTTGCAAAGAACTCAAATCAGTAAACATACCCCAGCCACAAATGGCATCCACTTCGGTCCTTTCAGACGATTTTGAAGATATGGTAACCCTGCAACCAAATATCAAAGAGCAATATTTTAAACAAAGTTGGTATTAGGATTTAGCTTTAATCCATTAACAGGGTAAAGAGTCAACGCTGAAGGAGTTTCACTATCAATAAATAGCATGATGCCGCATTAGGAAGCAGAAAAATAAATGTTCAGCTACTCCTACAACTAAATGACCTGAATGATTTTAAAGTAAAGACAATGACATGACACTTTCTTGTATATGGATAATATTATATAAGAACATTGATTACGGATTGGCTAACAAACAGCTTGCCTGAGCTTTTGTCCACATAAGTTTGTCATTGGCATAAGCACTTGATAGGATGTTTGGAGAGCTTATAGAAACAGATTATAATATAACTACAAGCTAAATTTGATGAACTTTCATGATAGCTTGTGAAACTATAGCTTATATGAAAACAATTTGATCATATCTCTCTTTAACTATAGAAATAGCTTATACATAAACTTTTATATGATAAGCATTTAATGAAGTTGTTTATCCAAACAGACCCTATATTCCATTTAAACTCAATCTATACATCATAAAGTTGAACCAAACCAAACTAAAATTACCTTTATTCAAACCATGAACTGCACTAAGCATTCCACCAATCCCCGAGCCAGCCTATTCAACCAAAAGAATAAGCAATAAAAGAACTCATACAATAGAATTTATGTAGCACCGACACTTCATACTAAAGCTATGTAAGTGTCACACATGTGTCAGTATTGAACACTGACACCACACCGGTACATGTAGTTACATTCGACCACTTCTATTTTCTCAAATTATCCATATCCCTAAGTCAAGGTCAAGGTCAGTGTCCAATATTCGTATATGTGTCGCTGCTTCACAGATAAGAATATTAATAGAATTTGAGGTCAATAACACAAAACTAATAAAACTGAATCCCCAAATTCTTGTTAATATTAATTCCAATGTCAAAACTAAGATTACTAAACACAAATCGAATCAAATTTCAAGATAGAAACTCACGACGGCAGTGGCACCATGCAAGACGGGAGTAATAGTCCATTCACCTCTTTCCTAAATATTCAAAATATTGAAAAACAGTCAATTTCATTGATTCAAATCATCAAACACCTCGTTCGCAAAAGGCGCATATACGTTGCGAGAGAAAAAGAAAGAAGGAGAGAGAGACTCACGGAATTAGGGTTTAGAAGGGAGAGACAACGAGGGCAACGTGCGGAACCAAGGCCAGGGTTGATGGTTGGATCGTGGTGGAGATTTCCATTCCTCAGCTTCTCTTCGTACACCTCTCTTGTGCCCATTCTCGCTTCAGAAACGCTGCTGCTACTTGGAGCGGCGTTGTTGGAACAAGGAGATTCACTTAATTAATTAATTAATTAGCATATATATATATATATATATATAACGCAGAACCAATTTTAAATATCAACAACCAATTTTATAGACTTTTGTTTTTTTGTTTTTTTTTTTTATGGGCCAAGAGTATTGGGCCGTTACATTCATTTTATAGGTAATAAGATACCGAAACAGTCGTCTTCATTTTCTATTTTGATAGAGTCTTCTGAAGCGTTGTCTGAGGAATGTTTTGATGATTGAGCTTTACTTTTGAGAAGTTGGACCATGATTTCAAAGTATTCCTCCTCGGATTTTGCCGCTGCTAGTTGTGTTTGGGCAAATGACTTTTGGGCCAAGAATTTAGTTGTCATTGGGTCTGGTTTCTTCATTCCTTGCCTTTGGAGCCATGTCGACACAGCATGTTTTTTGATACTTGGTGGAATAGAGAATTTTGTCCACCATCTGACTTTGAATCTTCTTACGAGGATTGTTTGAGTTTCTTTTTGATTGATGTCAAAATACCAGGCTAATACCCATGGTAGAAAGAATTTTGTAGAGAATAGCATTAAGGGGTGAAAAATGTGTTCCCTTTCTATTGGTTTGTAATGAGTTTTGTATAATTGGAAGCTTTCTTCGACTTTCGTTTTCAGGATATCTGGAATGGAGCCGAAGAATTTCCACCAATGAGCAAACCATTGTGGAATTTTTGAAGGTTCCATGGTTAGGTTAAAGAAAAATAGCCAAGTATGGCTAAATTTTTGGTTTTGAATGAGAAAAATGTTGTACCAGGTTTGTTGATAGTCCCAGTAATTAAAGGTCCTACAATGGTTTACTGTGGTTTTGAAATCAATCGGGAATTGTTTTGGTGTGTAAAGATTTGATCCCCATTCTGAGGGTGGGATGATTTTGTGGATTTTGGCAGTTGAATAGGCTACTAGGTCTTCTTTTGAATTGTCTTGAATTGTTACAGATCCTGTACATTCAAGAATAGATTTATAGTAAGGCTGGGGTTTTGATAAATCATATGGTTTGAAAAACCAGCCTTCTGGAAAATCTTTGAGATTGACTAATTGAGGATTTCTATTATAGAAATGAT
>NC_021163.2:28244105-28245443 GCF_000331145.2 Cicer arietinum | reverse complement strand
TGGAGTTGGTGGAGTTTTGCAATTTTTTGGAGCTGAAGGTTTTCTTCTATTGAGTTTTTGATCTCCTGGAAATTATCAGGACCAGCTATTTGTTGGCTTGCAAACCATTTTTGAATTGGGCTTTGAGCTTCATTTTCTTCGACAGCTTCTACCCAAGATCGGATGGGTTTTGCAGGTGAGATAGGTTTTGGGGCTTCTTGTTGTTGGTCCTTCTGGACCTCAATTCTTTTGGATTTTCTGGGCATCACTCAAGTTCTGTTTTGTAGAAATTCTCTAGTTAGAAAATCTGGAATTGAGTTTTGATCTCCTTTAATAAATTCAATTTCAAAATCAAAAATGCTAAGAATTGCTTGCCATCTGGCAAAAATTTGTTTTGATACAATATTTTGAACATCTTTTTGTAAAACTTCTTTTGCAGATTTACAATCAATTCGAAGTAAAAATTTTTGGTTGAGTAAATCGCTTTGAAATTTTTTAATGCACATGACAATTGAAAGAATTTCCTTTTAATGGTAGAGTAATTCTTTTGGCAATCATTCTAGTGTGCAGAAGTAAACTGTACAATGCATTCTTTGTTATTCGTTTTTTGTTTAAGGATACCTCTATATCCTATGTATGAAGCATCTGTTTCAACAATTTTTTGGGCTGATGGGTCAGCTAAATGTAGGCAAGGTATTTCTTTAACTTGTTTTTTGATTATTTGAACTATTTTGGTATGTTCCTCAGTCCATGCGACAGGTTTTTTCTTTAATCTATCGTGGAGAGGTTTTGCTATTCTATTAATGTTAGGACAGAAATCTAATACGTAGTTCAAAGATCCTAAAAACCTTTGTAATTGTGTTTTGTCAATGATTTTGTCAGGAAATTTATCTGCAAAAGATAGGGATCTTTCAATAGGGGTGATAGTACCCCGAGAGATATAATGTCCTAGGAAACGGATTTTTGTTTGAAAAAGAGAAACTTTGGATTTTGAAACAACCAATCCATTTTTCTTAGTAATCATTAAAAATGTTCTAAGATGTTTGAAATGTTGTTCAATGGTTTCAGAGAATATTAAGACGTCATCAATATAGACAATGCAAAATTTTGAGAATGGATTAAAGATTTCATTCATAATTCTTTGGAACTCTGAAGGGGCATTCTTTAATCCAAAGGGCATTACCGTCCACTCATACTGACCAAAAGGGACCGTAAAAGCTGTTTTATACCGATCTTTTGGATCAATTTGTATTTGCCAAAATCCTGATTTCATGTCAAATTTTGAAAATACAGATGAAGAGTGTAATTTTTGTAAAAGATCTTTTTTGTTTGGAATCGGGTAACGAATCCATTTTAAAG
>NC_021163.2:28238535-28244010 GCF_000331145.2 Cicer arietinum | reverse complement strand
ATTTCGTTTTCAATTCTTTTTTGGAGATCTGAAATTTTTTGTTTTACGAAACTATTTTGTAATTGTTGTTCAGTTTTGAGAAAAGAAACATCTTGTTTTAGGAAATATAAATGTTTTTCTTTTCCTTGAATTAAACAATTTAATTCAGTTTTGTAAACAGAACAAGCTTTTAAAAGATTTAAATTCTTTGTTCTGGATTTTTCAATAAAAGGGAAAATAATTTTGGCTTCTTTTGTTTTGCAAGAAATACTGTCGTAATTGACTGAATAGGGAGTTATCATGTTAATGAAAGGAGTCCCTAAAATGACAGTATGAGTAATATTTTCTAATAAAACAAAAGGAGTTTTGATTGAAACGTTACCATTTTTAATGGAAGCTTCAGTTTTATTTTTTATAATCATGTTGGAGTTGTTGGCCGCAACAAGTTTTTCATTAGATTTTTGTAAAAATCTGTTTGGTACAATGCTACTTTTTAAGCAATTTAAATCTGCTCCAGTATCAAAAAGTGCAATTGTTTCGAATTTGAAATCTTCAGAAAAAACTAAATTAATTTTGATTAAATATTTTCTTGTGGTTACTGTTCTTAAAACGAACAAGAAATCCTCTGGGATTTCTTCTAAATTTTCAATTTTGTTAGAATATTCTTCATTTTCTCTTTCTTCTTCATCTTGTTCATGGTCAGAAGAGGTTTGATTTTGTGCTTGGGAGATAAGATTTTGAAGAATGTTTGAATCAATTTCTTGTTTTTGTTTAAGAATTTTTAATTCTTGTTTTACAATTTTAATCTCTTCTTGCAGAGATTGAATCGTGACATGGGCTTGTGACTTTTTTTTTCCTAAGATATTTGTTAGGTCATAAGTGGTTTTAGGAAGTAATTTTGACGAGGATTTGGAAGGTTGACTTTGTTTTGATTCAAATGTATTTAACAGTTTTCCTATTATTTCCTTTTGAAGTTTTGTATCTTCAACTTGTTTTATAATATCAAGAATTAGTTCTTGATCCTTTGTTAAAACATTAATTGATTTTGTACTAGCTTCTGAATCGCCAAGAGAGTCGGAGGTTCCTAGTTCATCAAATTGTAGGGGTTTATTATTTTCAGATGGACTTACTTCAGAATCTGTGACAGTTTCTTCTTCAGAGGTTTCTAAAAGTATTGCCTCTATTTTTTGAATTATTTGTTCATCGATTTTTAATTCATGAAGTTTTTTATTTCTCTTGCAATATCTTGAGATGTGTTCTGTTTGGCCACACTTATAGCAAGTTATTTGTTTTGAAGTTTGAGGTTCAAATTTCTTTTGGAAAGGTTTTTTCTTGTAAAAATTAGGTTTTCTTTGATTGTAAGAATTTTGGGGTCTAGATTTTTTATAGAACTCAAGCCTGTCTGGTTTGGTGAAAGATTTTGTGCGAGGTTTTCTATAAGGTTTTGAACAAGATCCTTGACAATCTTTCGAAATATTTGTCATGGGTATTTCAAATTGTTTACAAAAAGAACCTAGTTCTTGTCTAGTTCTTTTCATTTCCCATTTTAGATGTTTTTGGAGTTTTAAATCTTGACAGATTTTCAAACCTTCTTTTTGAGTAAAGCTAACCAATTCCCCATAAGTTAAATGGTTATATGGGATTTGGTTTACCCCATAGACTTCTTTGATTTTGTTTCTAACCTTTTCTCCTAAAAGGGTTGGGAGTCCTGCAAGGAATTTCTCCTTCCAGAAAGGTTGGTTTGAGTCTTCTCTTAGCATAACTCTGGTTAGAAAAGTATTTTTGTAATATTGGAACTCGGAAAGTTTTTTACATCTAAGGTTAGATAAGAGTTCTGCATTTTTGTCTTTTAAGTGTGATGGATCACCTATGAAGTGCAAGCTAATTGTGTGTATTAGTGTAGCTACTGCATCAGGTTTTGGGTTTCCTATTTCGTCGAGGATAGGAATTCCTTCCTCTGTGGTTTGAATTGCGTTCAAAATTTCTAGGTGTTGAAAGGGTGTGAGATGGTAATCCCACCATCCTTTGAGTTGGCCTGAGAATCCTGCTATTAGTAGTTCAGCTATGGCTTTATCAGGTGTATTGGCTTGGGTTTTGTAAGCATTTGATGCCATTGTCATTTGCTGGAGGAGACTTAAGATGTTGTATTCGGACATGCCATCTATGTTCCATTCGTAGACAGTGTTGGCAATGAATTTGTATTGAGAGAGGACATAAGGTCTATTTTCAATACCTAAGTCTGGTGCTGTGACCATGGCTAAACGTTGACCCTTCTGCCATTGAAGTTTACACAGGTTTTGTGGTTCGTGTTCGATTTCAGAAACTTGATCTAAAGTCGTAACTGTTTTCTTAAAGGTATCTTTAGCTACCATTGGCGTGGAGGTAGAGGAATGTTTTATCCTACTGAGTTGTTCATGTAAGGCTTGGGTGAATTCTGATCTGCCTTCCCTGAACAGTTTTTGACTTGTTTTTGAGATTTGGAATGGTTTAAAAACTGGGTTTTTTAGTTTTGGATCAGTTGTCTCAATCGGAGAGACAGTAGAATTTTGTTGATTTTCTTCTATCTTAGTTAATTTTTTTGCTATTGTACTAAGATGGACATTTGTAAAATTATTTTGTTGAAGGATATTTTGTATATCTTTTTCCGAACTATCACTTGGGATTTTGAAAGGGGCGGCTTCTACTTGTTTTTCAAGGTGTGTTATTATGATTTGTTTTAAAGGTGGGTGTTCAGACTGAATTTTTAATCCAGTTGCCAAATCCCATTCCGCAGTTTTATTTCTTGTGGTTATGGGATTAACAGAACTTTGATTTTGTTTGAAAGGGTAAGAAATTTGGTTTTGTGTTGCATAAATTTCAAACCATTCAAAAAATAAAATATGGATTTTATTTTGTAAAATGAATTCATAAAATTCATTCTAAATTTGTTTTCTTTGTTTCAGAAAGTTTTTGAAGAACCATGTTCTCTTATTTGTATTTTTGGAAGCATAAAAATCATTATGGAGAATAGTTTTATCAACTTCAAATGCCTTTTCTATGACGTTTAATTCATTAATAACATTTTCAGTTATAGCAGAAAAAGACGGCGAAGTAGGTGGAGAAATGTTTTGTTGCTCATCATTAGTGTGTTGAGGTGCTGTGTAAATTTGGTGAGGTATATTTGTGGGATAGTCAACATTATGAAAGGAAGCATTTGGTATGCTGGAACATGAAAAACGTGGTTTTGTAAAGTTTTCTAATTTCTGAGGCAATTGTGTGATTGGAGGTGGTCTGGAGGAACTAGCATCAGAGTACCTAGCACTAGAAGTTCTTGAAAAACTTAGTTTTACCCTACCATCATTGTATTGTATGACTTCTTTAAGATTGTTGTTTGGTTTTGACTGTTCAAGAGGTTGTGGTCTAACAGCTCCTTCTAGGATCCATTCTTCAGGAAGATCAATATCTTTCCAAATGATAATTTTTGGAATAACAGTGTTTGCTTTTGTTAGATCAGTTTGTAAAAATAGTGTTTCACCCTTTTTGTTTTCAATATTTTTTGTTGCAGTAAAGGCTGAAAACATTGCTTTGTAATGGACTCTGTAAATAATAGCTACAGGAATAGATCCTTCTATCATTTTGTAATTATGAGTTTTGATTTGTAACGTAAGAGAATTTGCGATGTTTGGGTCTTTTAAAGACAAAGAAAATTTTGGATAACATCCAAACCAAATTGGTCCTTGACAAAGACTGGATTCAACTGTACTTATAATTGAATCTTGAAAGTTCAAGAACCTTGCATCCCATAGGACACATAGGATTGAAGTGTTTAATCCTTCCCTTGTTAAAGGTTTTATACCAACTTGAACAAGACCTATATGTATGAAGTTATAGTTCCTGTCAGCGTGTTTTTTGAGCGTTTTTGAAGAAAGAAGATTTATTGTTTCAAAAGGGTTAGAAAGAGTAACATCACGTTCCTCCATTTTGATAACATAATTGGTTTTTAATAGATTTTTGAAAAGACTAGATACATAGACCTCATCTTTTTTGATTTTTGGGATTTGCCAATTGTTTATAGATTTTTGGAAGTCTTCAATAGTGATTTCTTCACTATTGATAGGTTCTCTTTTAGATGTTTTTGGAGTTTTAAATCTTGGCAGATTTTCAAACCTTCCTTTTGAGTAAATCTAACGAATTCCCCATAAATATCAACAACGAACGTCCTGGATCAAAGGGTCACCAACAATAGGAAATAAATTCAACTATCAACTCTTGTTCAAAGTTTTGCATGCGATGTATTGCGTTTGCTAATTTAATGAAACAAAACCAAACCCACAAACCATGAAAATTAAAAAACAGTAAATCGAAATTACTTGTTTTTAGCAAGACAAATTGGAAAACTACAAAGAAAAACAAATACTAAACACACTTTCTGATGCACAAGATCAGCTGTTAGCTGCAAGTGCAGAGCATACTTAATTTGCAGAATTTAAATAAGAATACGATAAGGAAAAACGGAATATAATTAAAACATTCTAACAAATACTTACAATGGAATCTTGTTTTTGAAAACGGAAAACGAAAAATACAAAATAAAAATATAGGAGACACTCAAGAAACTCTCAAGATTTCTAACATAAGCTATCTTGATGTATTCCACTCTGCCTTGAACTGAAGACAAGCCTTGCTTATATAGGAAAAGGGACCTGCTTGTACAACTTTGGTGTAGTGGATGAAATGATGAGATGCCTTCTGCTTTCGGTGCCACGTTTGGATTCTAGTGTGAATGGCAGACAAGTGCCCGAATCTTTTGCTTTTCAGAAAATATTCGTAATTTCTGATAATTATTTTTTTTTATTTTTTTTTTTAAGTCTGGAATCTAAAATGGACTAGGTCCGAGACTTAATTACCTTATTTTTGATGAAGTCTAATTTTGGGCTTGACCCAATACATTACATGATAGACTTTGTTTTTTTTTTATGGGCCAAGAGTATTGGGCCGTTACATTCATTTTATAGGTAACAAGATGCCGAAACAGTCGTCTTCATTTTCATTTTCTATTTTGATAGAGTCTTCTGAAGCGCTGTCTGAGGAATGTTTTGATGATTGGGCCTTACTTTTGAGAAGTTGGGGCATAATTTCAAAGTATTCCTCCTCGAATTTTGCCGCTGCTAGTTGTGTTTGGGCAAATGACTTTTGGGCCAAGAATTTAGTTGCCATTGGGTCTGGTTTCTTCATTCGTTGCCTTTGGAGCCATGTCGACACAGCTTGTTTTTTGATACTTGGTGGAATAGAGAATTTTGTCCACCATCTGACTTTGAATCTTCTTACGAGGATTGTTTGAGTTTCTTTTTTATTGATGTCAAAATACCAGGCTAATACCCATGGTAGAAAGAATTTTGTAGAGAATAGCATTAGGAGGTGAAAAATGCGTTCCCTTTCTGTTGGTTTGTAATGAGTTTTGTATAATTGGAAGCTTTCTTGGACTTCCGTTTTTAAGATATCTGGAATGGAGCCGAA
>NC_021163.2:28220443-28238329 GCF_000331145.2 Cicer arietinum | reverse complement strand
TGTGTCGACATGGCTCCAAAGGCAAGGAATGAAGAAACCAGACCCAATGGCAACTAAATTCTTGGCCCAAAAGTCATTTGCCCAAACACAACTAGCAGCGGCAAAATCCGAGGAGGAATACTTTGAAATCATGGCCCAACTTCTCAAAAGTAAGGCTCAATCATCAAAACATTCCTCAAACAGCGCTTCATAAGACTATATCAAAATAGAAAATGAAAATGAAGACGACTGTTTCGGCATCTTGTTACCTATAAAATGAATGTAACAACCCAATACTCTTGGCCCATAAAAAAAAACAAAGTCTATCATGTAATGTATTGGGTCAAGCCTATATATATATATATATATATATATATATATATATATAATTACATTTTTTATGGAAAATAATTACAAATCTTTTTAAGTATACAAAATCTCCACATATTGACTTTTGAATCAAATGTCAAATGTCAATATATGAAAGAATAAAATAGACTTTTTCAACTTCTTTGAAAACAATTCAATTTAGATAATTAGTCAATAGTTAATATTAAATACATATGTATAATTAATCGTAAGTAATTAATTTCAATCCTTATCTATTTATTTTAATAATTTTTTATTTTAGAAGAGTCAAATCTCTTACAAAATACTCAATTAAAATATTATATGTCATCGTAAAAAAATAATATTATATGTTACTTCGCAATTTAACATTAGACTATAAAAATTCTCATAAAAAATTAAGGAGAAATTGCATTTACCATCCCTGAGGTTAATTTAAATGACACTAATATCACCTCTAATTTTGAAAAAACACACATCTCTCTTATTCTGACTAAAAAAATTGTGTGTAACATTTATTTTCTGTCACTCTTTCAACTTTATATGTCGTTTATCAAAAATATACTAGAATACACACTTTGATTGTGCTACTAAGATCGTAAATATCATATGTATAGTCGTACCTTTATAAATTAAAGCATAAATTTTAATTGTTTTCGTATAATTAATTACATGAGTAGTTGTAAGTGTGGCAAAAATGTTTGATACAGTTTTTTTCGAGTATAGAGGAGATTGGTATTTTTTCAAAACTAAAAGTGGTGTTAATGTCATTTAAGGTGACATAATGCAATTTCCTCAAAAAAAATTGTTTTATCAAATACACGAGGAGGAAATTTTACAACGAAAACACATATGGTCTGTCCAATCTACAAAATGGTAAATACTAGACATTGTTGGAAATAATTAGATATGTTCAAGATTCAATCAATCATGTAATTAATTTTAGATTTAATAAAATATTAAATTTTGTTGTTTAAATAAATAGTTAACTCGATAAAGTACTTGATTAAAATTATAAACCTGTTATCGTGACAGATATTATGATAATGAGAAACAAGTCTTTTATTATTTTAACCTAAATTGTTCATAATTGTAGAATTATTGTGAGAAGGACATCAATATATATGTGATGGTCTTTATTGGATAATAATTAATATATTTCATTTATTAAATTACATATATATAGATGATGCATATATGTTGATATGATTATTGAACTAACTCAATTGAGATTTTCTAATGGTTAATCTTATTTCGATTTGTCAATAAAAACTCTAAAAAATAGATATAATAAATTTTCTTTGACATGAGAGTATTATAGTAATTAATAAGTTATTTATTGTATTTTAATTTCAAACATCTAATATCTTAGGGTGTTAGTTGAAGGATATTTGGTACAATTAAATGCTTGTGTAATTAATGATTAATCAATTAAGATGGAATCTATCAACTCATAGTAATGAGTTTTATGTATAAGATAAAATAAAAAATCTTTGACACGGAAATTGAATGAAAGATAAAATAAATTTCTTAAGTTATACATGTTATTATTAGAGTTTGACAATTATATTATGCTCTAAAGTTAATCAGAGTTATAAGGCACATAAAAATATTATATTATTCTTATTTTTGAAAGTAAAATAGTATTTCATGTTATTCAAATCTTAAGGAGTATTGTTACACGTCTACCTTAATTAATATATTAATTTGATTAATTTATTATCAGTTTAATATTAAATCTATAAGATCACAGTGTTTTAATTTTTACTAAAGAAATACTTTACTATTTGATAATTAAATTGGAGAATTTAATTATTCAAATATAAATTTTCTAAATAGAATGTTATTGTATTTTTTGTTTGCATTTAATATATATATATATATATATATATATATATATATATATATATATAAGCAATATGTATCCTTTATCACTATATGGAATAATAGAATAAAAAAAAATATGACAATTAGTACTATAACTTGAGAAATGTTCTCATGCATGAAAAGTTGATCGACGTAATTGATAAGTCTATTGTAATTGCATCAATTGGCCCAACCAACACCAAAATAACTAAGAGTTATGAGAAGTACTTGGAGTAATGTTTTACTTCTAAGTGTATCATTCTCACATCCATGAGCTCTAATTTTCAGAGGTAACATGAGGATAGGAACTCTCTTGAAATCGTTGAACATCATAAGATGTATGGTGGACAAAGTAGGACAATTACATATCAATTGTCTAAAACTTTGCTCTATATATTCTTCATTGAATGCAAATAATCAAGTTGGACTACATGTGCTTAAAACGATTGATCTCCTAAAAAACTTGAAAAGTTAGGGTGCACAATTGAGAAAGAGCTTTCTCAACACTTGATTCTAAAATCACTTCCGTTATTCATTTTCACAATTTTTTGTGAATTTTAATATGAATATGGTGAAATCTAATCTACATGAAATTCCAAACTTGTTGATGAATTATGAGAATCAATTTTCTTTTGGAAAGAAGAAAGGAAATTTCATAGTTATTGGTAAGACTTTTAAGAAGAATAAAAGGCAAAGGAAATACACAAGACAATCAAGTATTGAAAATACTTTTTGTAGTGTACGATATTTGATGGATAATGAATAACACAAACAAAATAATATAAAATTTACTATAATATTTTTTATGATATATATATATATATATAAACATTTATCACTATAAATATTAATAGAAGAGAAAAAGAAGAAATCGAGTAAGAGTGAGAGAGATTGATAAATAGATATGAAAAATGGTAGACACAGATATGAGAGAGAGGGATGAGAGAGGAAAAGAGAGAAAAAATATGAATGAGAGAAAATATTTTTGGTAACAAATAAAAGGATATTTTTTATATTTTAGATAAAGACAAAAAATTGTTTTATAGTTATTGCGAAGAAATAAAATTAATGTTTTTGTTCGACCTCTTGTCCTTTTGTTTATCTAGTCCCACAACCAATTTTTAACATCAAATATGTTCAACATGAATTATTCTAATGTGTCACTCATTTTTCAACAAATCATAGGCATTCATATCAATGAATTTTATAAATCAATGCATATGAAAAAAATTACATTAAATTCACTATTTTATTATTAAAAATAATTGCTCGCTGTGCACAGAGGCAGTGGGAGATGTGTTGTTAAAAGAGCTAGAGTAAAAGGGGTTCCGACCCTGTTGAGTCTTAACAACAAATAAAGTTACTAATAGTAGTAGTCGATTGGTGACTTGTCTTCTAGTCTAGTATTAGAAAATTCCTACTTCTATGAAATTCTTAAATCAATCGATCTTCTTAAAATAGGATACGTAAAATAAAATTACTAGAATAAACTTAAACTAAATTATATTAAATTTATTTTGATCATTTTCTAAAATATAGTGTTTTATTATAAAAATTGAATATTAACCAACAATTTTGTAATGAATTTTGGTTAAGGATGAATAATTTGGGAGAATTCAAATTCAAATTCTTACTATAATGATTTTTGGCCAAATTTTATTTAACTTTCAGTTGAACTCTAAATTACAAGAATAGACATGGTAGGATAAAAACAAAAGAACAAAATAAGTTTGAACATATAATTATAAATAATTTTTTAACATTTGATATCTAAATGTGCACATATTTATAGGATGATTTCCACGAATTTGAATTTGTTGTAATTAATTGCAATATAGTTAATTCAACAAGATCGTTCGATGAAAACCAAATGGTTGACATTTTAATTTTTTTAAAATCTAAATCAAAACTTGAAAGTTAGACCAACATATTTTGATTAAATGATCCAAATATATATCTAACTGTACTTCGGTCAGATGTTGCCGATTACAATCAATGTTGGTTCGATTTCAGCCTCTGAATGTACATCTATATATACAATTATGTTTTAGCAAATATATATTAATCTACTTGTTTACATCTACATGTTAAAAACTCTCAATTTAATAATTATTTTACAAAAAAAATATCTCAATTCTTGCGATTTAATTTTTGTTCTTGTATGGCATGAACCATTTAACTATGCTTATATATTTCATATATACAACTATGGTGACCCACTTAATAATAGAAATATAACATTATGTAAATAATTAATATCACTAATTATTGATTTTAATATTTAGGATATATATTGATTTTAATATTTATGAATTTGGATTCTAATAAATATGAGTTCAAATAGTTTTATAAAATTATAGTTTCCATGGCCATATTGGCTTTTATATGATATATTATTAGTTATTTTGCATGTGATTCGAATTACTTGGAAAATTAGAACTCTGAATCTTATTTGTTAATCGGACTCCCTCCTAGCTATAAAGTTAGTAAATGAAATCATTTACCCATTTCACGAGTTTGATGTTGTTTTTTAGGGCATTAAACTTGAACTGAGTAGGAACTAGAGTGTGGAGTTACGACATACTCTTAGCAAATGAAACCAAGGCATTGACTTTTTGTGTCAAAAAATGATCTTCTCAGCTTGACTGTTTAAAGATTATTACATCTCCGCCGGCAAGGCTTGCTTCTTCATTGCTTGCATATGCTTTGAGAATCTCTTTTCTAGGGATTAATTGTAGGTGCTCGAACTTTTCTTCATTATTGCTTTCAAATTTCCATCCAATCCAGCTGATTTAGACAAAACGAAGCACAAGCCTTTCAATGCTCTCTTCCTTACTTTCTCCTTGTATTTAATGTTCTTAGCAAAAGAAGAAAACATTGACATCCTAGGGTTGCATAGAGTGAATCTTTGGATGCATTTTGTGGACCTTCATGCATAATCCATCTTGTTGACTGTAATTCACAGATGTAACAATTTCAACATTTCTAAACATTTCACCATTGAGGTTGAGTAGCTGATGTGTTCGGAAAATCCTGAAGTCTTTTATGAGAGTATAATGTAAGATGAGGATCATTTAGGAAGATGAAAATTTAATAAAATATGAGATATAGAACTGACTTTTCCTAGAGGGTTTCAAGTTTAAAATGTTTTGGACGAAAAGGGATTTGGGTTGGGAGAGAATGGTTTTTTTTGATGAAAATGATGATTTTAAAAAAACATTGGAAATGAGAAAAGTTTAAATAAGCATTGAAAAAATTATCAAAAACATAGATTTTATTGAAAGTGATCAAAGAACAATTTTCAAAACAAAAAAAAACATAGGCGATATAACAAAGGACAAAAAACACATACCAGAACAGAAAAGAATACACAAACACACAATAAGTCTGGAAAGAAAAAACAAACACACATAAAAAGAATACCAGGTAAGACAAAGCAGTACATATAGAAAAAATCAAATAAATTGCAGAGTACTTGGCCGATGATAGACGACGCTGATTTAGAAAAACATTCCTTTGTCTTGCCAAAGTTTGTCACACTTTTCTTCAGTTGTTTGGTTGTTGTTTAACTCTCAATGAGAGGATATGTATGTGTTAGAACCAAGTTGGTCCCAAGAACAAATCCGCTTGTGTTTTGATTTTAACAAAAAGTATTTCATGAGAACAATTTATTGGACTAATGGCTTCAATCAAGTGTACACAAATTAGAACAGGAAAATCAAAGGAAGTGACCATAGGAAGTCACTAGAGAAAAACACTAGAGGTAGTCACCAGAGGAAGTCATCAGAAGAAGTGATTAGTAGAAGTGACCAAAAGAAGTAACTAGAGGAAATAACAATGTTTGAGGAAACGAAGTCAAAATCAGTCAACGAAATCCTCAAAATCAGACAAATGCACGTTTTGGAAAAGTACACATATTTGTCTTTGATAGCGTGCGTCTGGTAGTTCAATGTGCTTATGGAAGCTCATTGCGCTTCTAGTAAATCAACATACTTCTAGTAACTCACCGTGCCTCTGGTAACCCAATACGCTTTTAGTAATTCAACATGCTTATGATGATTTAGTGTGTCTCTAATACACACATTTTAACATGCCTACGAAGAGTTTATTTAAGCATGATTCTAAACTCTGAAGCTAATGTCCAATATTAATAATTAAAGCCTATGATCCTTTCGTCTAAACAATTACAACACCCTTTAATATGTTGCTTCTGAAGTTGCAATGACTATGTTAATGCAACAAGGTTATTTGCTCAAGCCAACAATTTCAGTCATGCAGTTGCATCAAACTCTAAATATCAAGAAAACAAAATATACAACACCTGACTCAAGTAATCAAGTCACACTCTGATGAAGAAAAGTCAATGCCTTCAATGGAAAGTCAACGGTTCTCATTAAAGATAAATTTCACTTAGTCAAATTAGAATTCCTGGAAGTCCAAACTCATGTTCGAATCTGTTCTCGCTCTAATCAATCATGTCGACGAAGGAAGATTCACAAGAAGAGTTTTCAAACATAATCTTGATTTTATATGATAGCAACGGTCGAAAAAGATCTAGTTTTAGAAATAAGAAATTGTCTAACGGTTACATTATCAAAATGTATCTTTCAAAATTATAATTTAAGGAAATCTTTGTTGACCAAGGTAAATTTGAGATACAATTCAGAAACTCAACAACATATTCACGAACCCTAAATTCAACTATAAAGTGTTACAAGGTTGAAGAATAAAGTACCAAACCAACAATATTAAACACCTCAATGCTCATATTTTCTAAGTACTCATAGTTGAGGGGTTCAAGTTTAGGCAAAGACACCTATTCAAAGGTACATCTTTTAGTGTTTAAGTGTTGTAATTTGTGTGTGAAAAATAAGTGTAACAATCTAGTTAGTAGAGGCAAAACACAACAAATTAAAATCTTGTGTAACCCAATCCGATAGTGGCTTTAGTGTGCCTCAAATAATCTTCCGTTTTAAGATTGTGTTGAGAAGACTTGACTTGTAGGGTCAAGGTATTGTTTGCCTCAAAAAGTCTGTAGGTTCAGATTATTTTGAGAATACAGACTTGTAGGGTCACGTGCTGTGTAATTCAAGGTTTTAAATTAGTGGATATGTCATTCTATGTGAGAGACTAGATGTAGCTATCAAGTTAACGGTGAACCAGGATAAAATCTGGTGTGTTGATTTTACTTCTGCATTATCATTACGTTGTTGCTTCTGTTTTGTTTAAGTGTTGTTAAGTCACCAAACCAGAACCATAATTAGAAACAAAATACGAAAATAATTAACTTAGTCAAACACATTTCAAGCCTTCTTCTCTATTTGGCACCTTCATTATGTGTCTAATACTATTTAGCACATAAGATGAATTTGTATTTGTACAAGTGCTTAATATACAAATACTAAATATGTTTGAATTTTGTTCTAAGCATTGTTGATCAATATGTTTTGATGTTCAATGTTTAGATCAATTTGGTTGTTTAAGTCAAAGTTCTTCAATTTGATTCAAAGTTCTAAGTCCAAAATATGTACAAAGTTTATTTTCAAATTTTGACGATTCATCGTATCAAGGTTTTCAATGCCGGGAATATTTGTTTTGCTTCAACATTGAATTGAAATTTCTTTGTTACTATTTTGTTCATATCTAAATCGAAACCTTGAACCGTTGCTATGAAGAAGTGTTTAAATTCTGATTATTTCTACATATTCAAAAATTATTACCATTGTCAATGTTGAAGTCTTTTTGCAAACGGTTTCTGCCAATTATTTCCATTCGGTGCAATAAGTAGGTGAACGACTTGGAATTTTGTCTATTCCAATATCATGAACAGAGGGAACATTTTCTAGTATTAGAGTCTGATTTGAAATCCTCTAAATTTTATCAGTGTAACATCTTCATAACATATGTATCTTCTAAAATCTTTGACCTTTATCAGAGGCATTGACTTTTTCAGATGCATTTTGTTAGAGGCATTGACTTTCGTCAGAGGTATTGACTTTTCTCAAAGTCATTGACTTTCTTCAACGTTAGTTGATACGTGCAAATATCAGAGGTAGAGTCAAAATATCATAACACGTTGCATATCAAAGAGTCAGAGTGAGTTTATAAGACTGGGCGCTTCAGAGATAACATTAGAGTGAGCGCATTAGAGGTAGCATAGATCGTGCACAATTGGGTGTTATTCCTATTATCACGTTGCTTCCTCTAATAATTGCACATAACTTGTTTCCTTTGGTTGTGTTGTTTCCGCTGGTTAGAGTTTGGGTCTAGAATTTTACTATTTGTTCTATTTTTTCAAAAGTATTTTCTCCCCCAATGTGAAATAGCTACTCAGAGCATATGAGGGAATGCTTTCACATAATATTTTTTCCATGATTTTCAAAATTGTTCTTACAAAACATTTTCTTTTCTCCCCCATTTCTTGGTTTTGAAGGTTCTTGACTTGCTTTATCATTGCCATTTCTATCCTATAGTATATTGGGGGATATTTTTCTCTCTGATGGTTTCTCTGATTTACTCTTATCCTCTAATTTTTTAATTTTATTTGTTTTGACCATTTCTTCTATGTTGCTTAGTTCTTCTAATTTTTGAGTTCATTGTCTTGCTCTAACTTTTTATAGTTAGGTTGTTTCTCATTTAATCTGACATGGATTAAGTCTTCCACAATTTCAATCTCTTGATTATATACTCTATAGGCTTTGGATCTTTCAGAATATCCCAAAAAAATGCATTTTTGCGATCTAGAATCAAACTTCCTAAGTTCTTCTTTTGTATTTAAAATATAACAAATAAAACCAAATTGGCGGAAATAAGAAATGTTGGGTTTCTATTTTTCATAATTCATAAGGTGTTTTATTAAGCATATGTTTAATCAAAATTCTATTTTGAATGTAGCATGCAATATTTATTGCCTTTGCCCATAAATGTCTTGCAACATTCATCTCATTGAAAAGAACTATTCTTTCTTTCTACAACACTATTTTATTGTGGTGTTCTAGAAGAAGAAAATTTGTGTGAAATCACATTCTCTTCATAAAAGTTTTCAAAAAAATTTGTTTTCGAATGCACCCTCATGATCACTTCGAATTGTTATAATTGGAAGACATTTCTCATTCATTACTTGTTTACAAAAAGCAATAAATACTTTATGACAATCATCCTTATATGTTAGGAACTTTACCCATGTCCATCTAGTGTAATAATCAACTATGACAAATCCATATTTATTTCCATTTATAGAGACGATTTCATATGACCAAAGATATCCATGTGTAAGAGCTCAAGAGATTTACTAGTTTTGCAAAGATGTCCATGGTTTTTTTGTCTGTTTCCCTTTTTAACAAGTTTTTCAAAGATCCTCCTATTTGAATTTGAGATTATGCAACCCTCTAACAAGTTGAAGTTTATTTAATTTTCAGATTAATCTCAAATTAGCATGGTCCAATCTCTTGTGCCAAATCAATTGTTCCTCATTTACTGACATAAGTCATTTAACCTCTTGTTTTTCTAAGTTGAAAAGGTTTATTTTGTACAAATTATTCTACATCTGACCGGTAAAGAGCATAATTTTTTATTAAAAATAATATCATAACTATTATCATTTAATTGACTAATATTTAACAGATTATGTTTAAGACCTTGAACAAATAAAACATTTTTAATGGAGAGTAAAAAACCATTACCAATCGTTCCATGCCCGAAGATTTTTCCCTTCTAGTTTCCTCCAAAACCCACAATTCCTCCTTCCTTCATGATAAGGTTTTGGAGCAAACACTTTTTGTTCATTATATGATGCGAGCAACCATTGTCCAAGAACCATGGTTGGAGTTTCAATTTTGCTATTGAAATTCATCTTCAAGAGATAAGATTTTGTTTTTAGGTACCGAAATCTGATTGGATCCTTGTTTATTAGTCTTCGAATGTTTACTAGTTTTCCACGTTTTTAACATGGGATAAAAGACTTTGTTATGTCCCTTTTTAGAGCATACTATGCAAGCTACCTTCCGGGAAATGGTATCATCTGTTGGTTCTTCAAAATCTAATCCTCTTTTACCATTCCTACTGACACCATAAATCATTAATGTCATATTGCTTATATGATGCCATTTTTTTAGAAAGTTTTGAAATGATAATTCATACTTAACATAATTACAAGTCTTATCCTCTAAAGGTTTATATTTGTTATCACTTAGAACCAATTTTTTTGTTTTAAGTTCTTCAAAAGCTTTCTCATGAAGGTTGTGTTTGTCAATCAAATCAATGTGACTTTTTCTTACTAGTTTTAATTTTAAAGAAACAAATTGTTTTTTATTTAAAAAAGTATTTTAAGACAATAATAATATCATTTCAAGATAGATTGGAAAATACATCTACTTATTTATTACAATCTAAGTTAGAGTTTGATTGTGTATTGGTCATTAGTGTCATGTTTGCATATTCCCCGTCATGAGATGATTGTTCTGAGTCATCCCATGTGATAAAGATCGTTCTTCTTAGTGTTTGATTTTTTCTTCTTATTTCTAAGTTTAGAATATTTAGACTTATAATGTCCAGATTCGTGACATTCAAAAATATCACTTTTTTTATCAATTGATGTTTCACATGGAAATAAATAGCAGATTGTCTGTTTTGTTTAAATAATAAAATTTAAATAATTTAGACTTTTTTTAAATTAGTAGTTAGTAGATCTAGCGTACTTCTTTATATTGAAGAATTCTTTTGAGGATCTTTTATTTGATTCCAAAATTGTGGGAATCATGTAGACTTAGAACAATAAATAGTTATAAAGTTTAAATATGTTTTTTTGGTCCCTATAAGTGTTTAGTTTTAGTCTATGTAAAAAAATTTGTTGGATTTCGTACCTGTAATATCAGAAAAATTTATTTTTGGTTCTTAACGTCAAGTGGATGTTACAAAATCGTTGACAAAGGAAAACGTGGACTAAACATTTAAATATATTTTTAGTTCATGTAAATATAACAATTTTCAGTTTTAGTCCCTGAAAAATATTTGTTTGGATTTCATCCTTGCAATATCTAAAAATTTTATTTTTGGTCCTTAAAGTTAAATGGACGTTACAAAAACGTGAGCTAACAAAGTAAAAAAAATGTAGACTACAAATTTAAATTATCATTTTAAACAAATTTAACCAAAAAAATATTTAAATAACAAATAAAAATAATGTGTATACTTATTTCTAATCAAATAAGTATACAAACTCCAATGGTAACACAAATTTAAATAGTTATTCTAAACAAGTTTAGCCGAAACAATATTTGAATAACAAATAAAAATAATTTATCGTGGACCAATCGTACCATTTCAATGGAAATATTAATTTAAATATTAAAATAATTTATATACTTATTTTTATTTTTTATTTAAATATTATTTTGGTTAAATTTATTTAGAATAATTATTTAAATTTGTATTTCCATTGGAGTTTGTATACTTATTTTATTAGAAATAAGTATACAAATTATTTTTATTTGTTATTTAAATGTTATTTCAGTTAAATTTGTTTAGAATAATTATTTAAATTTGCATTTTTATTGAATTTTGTATACTTATTTTATTAGAAATAAGTATACAACTTATTTTTATTTGTTATTTAAATATTGTTTCGGTTAAATTTATTTAACATAATTATTTAAATTTATAATATTCTCATTAGAGTTTGTATACTTATTTTATTAGAAAGAAGTATACAAGTTATTTTTATTTGTTATTTAAATATTATTTTAGTTAAATTTATTTATAATAATTATTTAAATTTATATTCTACGTTTATTTCTATTTGTCGGGACTCATGCGGACGATGGAATGAATAATTATAAATTATTTATTTTAATTAATATTTTAATTTTAACTAGAATAATTGGGCTTATAAACCATAAAAGGATTTTATTAGAATAAGCTATAAATCTTAAGAAAAACTTAATTAGAATAAGTTATATATCATAAAAAGATTTGATTTTTGTTGTCAATATTACGTAGATTTTTTTTTTTTTGTTAATATTAAAATATTTGATTTGATATTAAGAATTCACAGCTTTATATATAAACCCTTTTAAAACTTTCATTCTCTTCAAACAACAATCATTCTCTCTTCTAGTATAGTTTAAACTCAGCATTCTCCTTTAAGGTAAACAGTGATACAATTTTCTATTATCTATTTTCTTTTCATGGATTCTTAGATTTTTAGCTGATTAGTTTACATGTGGGATGTGATTTCGATTTAATAGGATCGTTACATTTTGGTTTGTTTTTGTTTCTATTCTTGGTTGTTGTTTTTTGATTTGAATATCTTTCTGGTCTATATGCATGTTAAATTGAAATTCTGAATCCAAACGTTGCAATAATGGTTTACGTTTATGTTTTTTATATTAGTATTATTTTTTTAATTTTTGTTCTGGGTCAATACTTGTGTATTATGAAGCTATCAATTATTGGGTATCAATCTTTTCATCAAGAGTTTTATGTTGTGGTGGTTAATACATGACTTTTAATATCTCTTTTTTATTTTTTTTATTTTTAAAATGTCCTATTTTAAAAATTATTTACGCTAATGTTCTACTTTTTTATTGTTAAGTAGGAAGTCGCTTTCTCAAGAAGCAACAAGCTGAAGGGAAAATTTGAAAAACGTAATACGAGGTCGCTTCTCCAGAGAACGATCTGACCTTTTTTATTTTTTTTATTTTAACATTTGTTATTAATTAGGATAATAAATTAAAATTAATTTAATTATTTAAAAAATAAAAATACTAATAATAAATTAAAATAAAATATATTAATAAATTATAAATAAATTTTATATTTTAATTATTATTATTATAATAAATAATTATTATAATTAAAATGATTAAATTATATTATAAATTTTAAAAAAACATCAAATTTGTTGCAAAAAATAATAATAACAATTAAATAAAAAGAAAATTATATTAATAACATGAAAATGAAAATAAATATATTAAATTAACGATAAAAAACATCATATTTGAGAAGAAGAAAAAACATCAAATTTATATCAATGTTGTCCACCTAAATGACCTCGAGTCCCACATCTAGGATGTTGTCGAACTCGTCTAGTTCTTTGAACAAGTTGCGGTTCTTCCGATTCATCCTGATTTTGATCATTTTCCTCAATATAAGTTGTAGGTGGATTAGAACCACTATCACCTGCGTCAACTAAATTTTGAGACTGAAGATTATACATCGAATCAAATACAGTATAAGCCGACTTAGGAGTTGTGCACTGAGTTCCAAACAAATTATAGAAAAGCCCATGTTATGTCGGATAACCGGTAATTGGTATTTTCGGCACCGATGTAACGTAATACTGAGTCGGTGGTAGATCATAACATGGAACTTCAATAGCAACGTGTAGGTGAGGTGAAGATAAAGACAGTCCTGTTGTATTTTGTTATTGTGGGGTTGATTGGGAAGTCGATTGCACATGAGGATATGACGGCGATTGTAAACGGGGATCACAGAGATATTGTTCTACATATATAAGTAATTTGGTGTGTTGTCTAAACCAAATCATATATTATATGCTATGACATAAAACACCTTGTACGATGTTACCTTGCAACACGTAATTCTGGTGCTCGTTCCAATGTTTAATTTCTTCTCTCCAAACCCAGTTTTAATTATCGTCAATCCCACGCCTCATGTAGACCTCATTGTATATTTTCATGTCATCTGGTTGTTGTGGTATTTGTTGATGGAAATCGAACTGAAGTGTGACTCTATATGTGTGATGTTTTTCAACAATATGATAACATAATAGATAAGTACATGCAGTCCAAGTGACCCTCTCTTCTTCAGAAACTTCATGTTGGAACCCGAGATAAGGTCTCTAATAAAACTTATATGAAAAAAATAAGCTAAAGTAATTATAACAAATATAAAAAATAAAATATTTAAAAAGTTTGAATAAATGCGAATGAATATATTACTTCCTCAACCATCATGTGACCAATTGTTTTTCGGTATCCTTCTATGTAGTTATGAGGAACTTTAGCAACATTTAGACCACCAGAACTAAACTTGTCGAATATAACAAAAATAAAAAATATAATAAAATTAGTAATATGGTAAGCAATTGGTTTTAGAAAAAGAAAAAAATAATATAGTTACCTTTGTGCAAGTGGAAATATCCATGGTTTGGGAGATTGTGGAGCGACACAAGACAAACGATACCATGTCCAGTTTTGCAACAACAATGCACATCCTCCCTATAGATATTACACCAGATTTCGTTGCAAGACATAATTCTGTGTAAAATGTAGTTTAAACTGTTGAATCTCAACTATATTGAGATGCTTTATTTAAATCTCCTAACATTGAAATATATTTTAGATGTACACAGTTGTTGGATTTGTCAGACATCAATAACCCTCCGATCATATGTAGGATATATGCTCGACACGATGCTTGTTTTTCTAATACAGATGCATCTTCACCAACATCGTCAAACGTATCATTGAAGCCATTTAATTTAATAGAATTACCTTTTGTTGCTCCCTCGGGTGGGATAACTCCTAAGTAATCTTGACAGACTTCTTTAACGTGCACAAAATTGGAACCGCTAACAGGTAAACCAGAAAAATTTAATCCTAAAATGTAATATACATCTTCCAAAGTTATTGTGCACTCACCTACTGGAAGATGAAATGTGTGAGTTTCAGGTCTTCATCTCTCAACCATAGCAGTAATCAGACTGACATCTATTTTATAATTTCTGAGTTTGATCACTTCACTGAAGTCAGCTGCTTGCAAATATGGTAATATGACTTCATTTGGTTTTTTGTTAACATGACATTGACATTTCAATTTATCCTTTAAGGGTGACCGAAATTAACAACATATAACAAAAATAAAATAAATAATGCGAATAAATCAATTATAAATTAAATAAATTAAAAAATCAGAATAAAATAATTGTAAATAAAATAAAATAATTAATGAGACTTAAAAAATAAAAAATAAAATAAAATATTTAAATACTTACAAATGCTTTAATGTATTTGGTTCCAGCTCAATTGGTAGCAGTTGCACAGGATGAGAACGACAACGTAATTCCCATTGCTTATGCTATTGTGGAAGGTGAGACAAAAGAGGGTTGAAGTTTCTTTTTGAGAAATTTGAGAAAATATGCAACTCCACAAGTCAACATTTGTTTGATTTCAGATAGATATGAATCCATGAGTGCTTATAATAATCCGAATAATGGGTAGCAAGATCCTCCGTCAAAACATATGTTATGCGTCCGACATATTTCACAACATTTTACAAGAGAACTTAAGGACAATGCTTTGAAGAAAAAAGTTATTTCTATGGGTAATAGTTTCATTTTAAATTTTTATAATTAGTGTACTTTTTAATAATTTCATTTTTAATTTATATAATTGTCTACTATTTCAATACAAGTTACTCGACTAATGAGTCTACATATCGATACTACCACAGAGAAATTGGCATAGTAAACCTGGAGGCTTTGAAATTGTTAGACAACATACATCGATAAGGTTGGATTCAAGCATTCGATGGAGGTAGTCGTTGGGGTCAAATGACAACTAACTTTGTGGAGTCGATCAATGCAGTATTAAAAGGCTCGCGCAACCTTCCGATCACTGCTTTGGTCCAATCAACTTATACTAAAACAGGGACATTGTTTCCAACCATGAGAAAACTCAATTTTGGCTTATGGTCAGCTATACATAGAAACTTGCATAAGTTTTATGAAATTGGAAATAAGTAAATCCAATAGTCATATGGTGGATAGTTTTGATCGGAGCAACCATACTTTCATGGTCCACGAGACAATAGTTCAAAGAGAAGGGCGACCAATTGTTCATTTCAGTGTAAACATTTCTAACAAGTGGTGCGATTGTGGGAAATATCAAGCTAAACATATGCCTTGTTGACATGTGGTAGCAGCATGTTCTAGCATAAAATATAATTATTAGAGCCTTATACCTGATGTGTACAAGGTGGAAACGATACTAAAAGTCTACGATGAAGCGTTCCAACCCATATCAAATGAAGGATATTGACACAATGCCCCAAATTTTTAATCCAAAACGTTACTTAAAAAAAAAATACTTATTACTAGAATTCTAATACTCAACATTTATTCCTTTCACATAATTAGTAACAATCACGTTATTCAATATCATTAAGAAAGTATTTATTCAAAACTAAAATAATACGAAGACGATCATTCTTAACAAAAGAGAACCACTTCCGTATTCCTAGAATTCTAGTACATTTTAAAAGTTTGTGACAAAAGATTAAAAGAACTTAAAAAAATATTGGACAATTCCATTATTACAAAATCGTCTTGAAAGAAAAACTCATGTTTATCCCGCGTTCGCCACATGTCAATACTCATTAACTACTCTTGAATCTCCTCAAACTCATTAGTACCTAAAATGTTGTTGTAAGGGTCAATTTTTTTCCATCATCCACATCAAACCAAAGCAAGACATATAGAAGAATAACACAAAACTCATAAACGTAAAAATTTCCCATTTAAAAGAAAAAAATGAACAAACTAATAAATTTTATATCAACATATATGCATGACGAATGCTCCTAAAACTACATGATCCAGATATAAACCTGCCACTAAGGCAACTTCCACACAGAAAATCATATATGCCACTAAGGCAACTTCCACACATAAAATCACACCTACCACTAAGGCAACTTCCACACAGAAAATCATACTTGCCACTAAGGCAACTTCCACATAGAAAATCACACCTGCCACTAAGGCAACTTTCACACAAAAAATCACACATGCCACTAAGGAAACTTCCACACAGAAAATCACACCTGCCACTAAGGCAACTTCCATGAAGATGCATATGCCATGTCATGAAGATGTAATATAAAATAGATATATTCCCATACAATCCACTAAGAATTATGCCATGTACATTAAAAATCATTTTTTTAAAATCATCACCTTATTCACACATCATTAAGAACACATAAACACATCCATATCACGAGTATCACATATTCATAGACAAATAATGATAAAAATTATGACTATCCCCACATACACATAGAGATAAAAATTTGATATCATATAGGCCATAAAAATTAAAACTTTAACATATATAACAATAAAATTCACACTCCAACTAATATACATAATAAGAGGTAAATTTTGTTTATCATGCATCGCATAAAATTTCATACTTTACTACATAGGAGTCAAATATTAAATTCAATCTCACAAAAATTGGGGTTTTATTAGTCTACGTTTATTTCTTTTAAAATACAAGTAATCGCGATTATTTATTTCATGTCATTCAACTAACGGCCTAACTATAATGTGTGTGGGGAAAAACCCTTACCTTGGCCGTTTTTCTTCCTAGTACAAAGCTCTAAGCCCCACCAAGTCGTTCACAAGGAAAATAAGTTATAAGCTTTTGATGCCGAAAAAGAGGAGGTGGTGGTGATGGTGGCTAGGATTTTGGTTTTATTTATAGAAGGGTTTGTGAAATAGGGTTCGTAGTAGCGTCTAGGGTTTCAGTATTCTTTTCTTAGTGTTGGGCCTAAATGAGGAATAGATGGGAGACAATATTATTATTATTATTATTATTATTATTATTATTATTATTATTATTATTATTATTATTATTATTATTATTATTATTATTATTATTATTG
>NC_021163.2:28219541-28220093 GCF_000331145.2 Cicer arietinum | reverse complement strand
TGAGATAAAGAGTGAAAGAGAAATATAAGATTGACACACACTGTTTTTATACTGGTTCACCCAAAGATGGCTACTTTCAGTCCTCACACCCTTGTGAGATTTCACTAATGTTCAAACAGATCAACCTCTGACCGAGGATGATTACAACTTGTGTATTCTCAAACTTCACCAAGCTTACAATCAGATTTCAAATGTTTTCAAGTGTATCTCACGTGGAAATTACAGTGTGATAAGAGAGTGATTGATTCTAAATACTTTCTCAAAAGATTAACAAAGATCTAATGTAGGATTTGTAGAAAGTATGAAGATATAATGGATGTTGCTTCTTGAAAGCTTTAAGATCTTTGATCTTTTTTAATACAATGTGTTGTGTGTTGATGAAGATCAACTTGCTGCAATTTATAGAGGTCTTGTGATGTTCATTTCATATGTCAAGCCTTTTATGACCGTTGGAAAATCCATTTGAGAAATGCCAAGGTTTTTCTTCATATTTACAAAAATGCCATTCAGCTCATTTGAAAATATGCATTCCATGTTCAAGTACGAGGTACT
>NC_021163.2:28215780-28219144 GCF_000331145.2 Cicer arietinum | reverse complement strand
ATAAAGCTTCACATGTGAGCTTTTTCTCTTTCCTCCATTTAATGCCTTGTAAGAACATGTGATGTCCTTTTCATTCCTTTCTTCAAGACTTTGTGAAGGCTTCACGTGAAGTCTTTTTCTTCTTTCCTTGCCTTAAGACATGTGATCAATTTATTTAGGACTTGTTTGTTGTTGCCTTTTTGAAGATTGACTTTATAATCCTTTTAAATCACATAATAGTACATGTAGCCTTTTACCTATGACATGATGAATTGCTTTCATAAAGTGTTGGGATGCTTTTCAAGATGTTGACTATAGGCACATGCTAGTATAATCATTCCTCGTACCTTTCTTTTGCATTCTTGCTACTTTTCTTCAAAGGCCTTTCTTTGATCATTTTTTAATAGTATTTTGCCTTTATTGAATGAATCAAACAATTCATTCTTTAATACTATTCTGCCTTTGTTGAATGAGTTCAAATCAGCGAGGATGCAGAACTGCAGTTTCACCAGCTCGTGAGGCCATCCTCGGCATTTTCCATACTTAGCATTTAACTCAGAATTTTCTTTTTTTTCCTTAATGAATGATAACTTGTTTTCTTATATGAATACACTCAAAAGCACAAATTTGTCATTAAACTCAATCATAATCTTTTAATTAATTTTGTTATCATTAAAACCAATTGAGAGAGATTTTTGTCTCAACAATCTCCCCCTTTTTGATGATGACAAAATTCTTTAGATTATGATTTTTGTTTTTTGTAAGAATGAAATAATTAAACTCCCCCTCAATCATACAAGTGATAATTTTGAAAAATTTCCCTTTTAACATTCAAGTAAAAGCAAATTTTTGAAATTATGCAATATTGAGGTAAATAGAACATTCATTAACACCTAAAATAAATTCCAGCAACTTAAGCAAAATACTATAGGTTTATGAATTCAGCCATAACATCAGCAAACATAATTTGAGTTTAAACAACCATAACATCAATAAGCAAAACATAATATGAGTTTAAACATACTATAAAGAGTTAACCAACATAAGACAAAATATAATTCATAATTTGACTCCCCATGAATTAAGTCAACATCAAAAAGTATAACATAATTAAAACAGAGTCATTCAGCGGAAGATGAATCTTCAGATGATGAAGATGTAGAGTTGGGGGCAAAGGAGAACTGGGCTGGTAGCATAGGAGGTTGATCATTTGCAGCAGCTGATGAACCCAAATGTTTGGTAATCCATTCCAGAATGAGTCCAAACTGAGTGATGGTTATTTGAAAGTGAGAAAAGTTAACCAACGATTTCTTTTGGTCTTTCCTAATGTTCTTTAGAAGCTTTAAAAACCTTTTGTTCTCAGTTCCTGCCGATTTCATGCTTGTGGTTGAGTCATCACGTGCCCTTTTGGATTTTGAACTTTTAGCCTTATCCTTGGAGAAATTTTCAAAATGTGGAGCCAAAGGAGATTTGGATTTTTCTTGTAAATCCGGATCAGAATTAGATGGAGCAATATTAGGAGAGATAGGAGAAGAGTTCAGACTTACTTGAGATGGTAATGTGGATCCATCTACATGAATGTTCCTATGAGGACTTTTGGAAGAATGGTGATCATATGATACATTCAGATCAAAGAATAAATCTTCATCATCCTTAACTGAAGGAGCGGCAGTATGTGTTGATGGTTCCTTACTGACTTGTGGAGATTGAGGAAGTGTTGAGCCAGCGGAGTTAAATGAGGAGGTGCGACAATGAGATAGTGGAGAGGCAGACTTCTGTTTCTTTGAGGCAGTTTTCTTCTTCCTTGAGGTGGGGGTTTGTTCAGGCAGATCAATGCGCATTTGTTTGATATTTTTCATAGAAAAGAAATTATTGCACTGAATACTTTCTTCATCATCAAGGGGTACCTTAAAGAACTTGAATATTTTGGTCAAGATCATCCCATAGGGAGCTGATCGACCCATAATGGCAGCATTCAACATGTAGCTAAAAATGATATTGCCCAAATGAAGGGGTGTTCCAGTCAACAGATGATGAATAATCAGAATATCAAGTTCGGTTACCTTTTCAAAACTCCCAGCTCTAGGCACTATCAAATGAACACAGATGTTGTGATAAATCCGACACATAGGAGGAAGATTTGAGGCTACAAGAGGTTTACGAGGATTTATCAGGATATTTTGAAGAACAGAAGTTCGAGTGACCATGTACTGCATATACCAAGTTTCAGCAAAACAGTGGACTCCAGCATCTTGTATGTCAAGGATTTTGCATAATGAAGTGGGGTTTACGTCCAAGTGCACTCCCTTAAGTACAAAACTGAAATCAGGGCTTCCTTTACAACCATTGCATGCAGCATAGAATGCATTTACCAGTCGTGGGTATTGTGGTTCATTTACTCTAAAAAAGGAGGTCCATCCTTGAAGTAACAATGTCGATTTACAAGAAAGGGGGTTTGAATTGTAAATGTACCTTTTAAAAATTCCTGTTAAAACTTGAGAAAATAACATCAAGATTGATCTTGGTTATGAAAACAGAAAACGGACAACGTTCTTAGTTTTAGTGGTAAAACGGAGAACGTTCCTTGATTAGTTGAAAACAGAAAATCAGTTTATGTTTTAATTAATTAAGTATGATAAATAGAGAGATAGGAAAGAGAGTACCACACAAGGATTTTATCCTGGTTCACCCAACGTGGGTTACGTCAAGTCCTCACACTGTGAGATTTTCCACTAAGTGTAAAAGAGCTTTCTTGAACTTACAACACCTAGTCTTAGATCAACCTTGATCTATTTCAACCTCTAATGCTTTCTACCCAGAAAGCAATACTAGCACCTATCTAACCTTGATAGGAAGTAATCTTAAAACAAACTATAAAGAAACTCTTATAGTTTGAGTTTTTACAATTTGATTGATTTGACAGAGTATGAAATTTCTCAACTCTTGTTTGAGAATTGATTCTTTACAAAGGGTCTAATGATAATTGTGCAAACTATTTGATAAGTAAAAAACCAGCAACTGTTTCGCAAAAATCAGTGAGTATGATTGCCTCTGTTTTTGCAGAATTTCAAGTATGTATATGATTGATTATGGATTTCGAAGCACTTGAATTTCTTGCCTTGAATCGGGATATGGGCCTTTTATTTATAGGCTGTAGAGGCACGGAATGAAAGTACAAGAGCTGTTGGAGAGACTCTGTTTTTTGACTGAAACATTATTTTTAGAATAAAAATAATCCTCCTTTGAAATAGCTTTTTTGACTTTAATGGTTTAGCATTTAAAGCAATTCTGTCCTTTTTAGAACATTTCTTCATTGTTTCTATATTGATCTTGGATGGTACACTATCTGTCTTGAGTCTTGAGTGTAGCTAGAGAAGGTTGGAGA
>NC_021163.2:28209166-28215672 GCF_000331145.2 Cicer arietinum | reverse complement strand
GTTTTAAACGTTCTGGATTTCCTTTGTAATTGTCTTGTCATATGCCCAGATTGATCGAACTTTCTTGGCATTTGATTTTTGGAGTTTGCAGACTGTCATGATTTTTGTCTGTCTTTGAGTCCTTTGATCTTTGAGATCAAATAAACTTTTTGAGTCTGGATGGTTCCTACTTGTTCCTTGCCATGTACTGATTAGATATGAATACTTTCCAGGGCAGACTCTTTGTCAAAGAGATAGAAAAGGTTTGACCAATATGTTGTGATGGACAGTTGTTGAAGCTGGAGATCATTCTCTGTTATGATGCAGAATGATCTTGTTGTTGTCTTTTCTTGATTTGCTTGATTCTGATCTTAATTAAATCCACTCAAAATCACATGTTAAATTAACATAACATTTTAGAATCAAAATTAACTTTCTTAATTATCCTTTGTTTATTTTCATCAAAACTTTAAATATAGAGTTTGTCTCAACAATCTCCCCATTTTTTATGATGACAAACATGTTAATTTAGATTTTAATTCTGATTCTAATTTTAATCAAAGAGAGCTTAAAAACTCCCCCTCAGAATTAAAACATTGTATGTAATAAACTAGTTTTTCATTAAAAAAAGCAAAGATACATCAGTATTGGCAGAGATACATCAATATTGGCAGAATTACATAATGAAGCTTTGACAGAATAAATCTAACTTAATTCTCCCCCTTTGTTATACAAAAAGACAACAGTTGAACAACTAAGAAGCTAGGGAGGGAGAAGATCCTTCTGAGGAGGAGGATTTTCCAAGATGAGGGACTTGAGAAGGAGGTGGAATTGGATGAGGAGGCGGAGGTGGAATTCCAAGCTTGGGAGCAAGGTGATCAGCCATCCAAGTTCTGAGTAAAGCAGTCTCTTGATCGTGTTGAACTTGTCTTGCCATGATGATCTGTAGAGCAGCCATAATGTCAGAGTTGGAGGGTGCAGCTAAGGTGGGAGTAGAGTCAAGGTGAGCGGAGGGTTGAGAAGTGGTAGCAACAACGGTGTTGGAAGGAATAGGCATTGTAGAGATGGATGGAATAGAAGCAAAAGAGGATGATACAGAGGGTATGGGACCAACAGATGGGTTAGAGGGGCCAGCAGTAGTGGGAAAGTTCAAAAACTGACTAATGCCAAAGATGGAAGAACTGGTTTTCTGAGGTGAAACGAACAGTGGAGACATGGTAGAGAAAAGTGGATTAGACAAGAAGGTACTGAAGTCATGGGTAGGGGAGTGAAGTGTTTGAGAGTAAGAGGGAATGGATGAGGATGATATGCCGGATGTTTGAGCAAATAGGGTGGAAGGTGTTGGGATATGTTATGGAGAACGTTCTGGAGGTGGTGGAGAACGTTCTGGTGGTGGTGGAGAATGTTCTGGTGTTGGGATTTTTTCTGGGGTTTCCTTAGGATCAGGAGGAGGTGATGAGAATGAAATGGGATTTGTGGTAGGCCGTCTTCCTACTGATCTTTTCCTTTTTAGAGAGGTGGGACAGGATGGAGGAATGGGTGTTGGAGCAGAGGAAGTTTTACGCATATGAGACAGATTCTTGGTGGAGAATTTGGAGATTTTTATCAGAGATGTTTCAGATGCAAGGGAGACTCCAAAATGCCTGAAGATTTTAGTCAGGACCATGCCATAAGGCACATTATTCTTTCGTTAATCTTTGTTGGCTGCACAAATCATGTGCTGGAGAATGACATAGGGTAGATTCAATCTCTTGCAGTTTAGAAGATGATGAATGAGCAGGGCATCATTATCAGATACATACTCATGACTTCCACAGTGTGGAATCAAGGTATGTTGGCACATGTTATTGAATACCTTGGGAAGAGGCTTAAGATAGGTGGACAAATAACTTGTGGAGTCTTTTTCAAACAAATCAGCCAAAACTTCTGTCTTTCAAAGACCCAAAGCCGAATACCAGTGGTCACAAAAAACAGATGGCCCTTCTGTTGGTAGCTAAAGAATGGTGGCCAAAATATCTAGAGTCAATTTGATTTCCACTCCCTTAATTGTTGAGATGATTAGAGATTTGTCAGCAAATGTTTTGGCATTGCAGTAGAATGCGCGGACAACATCTAGGAAATAAGATTCAGAGATCTTTAAGAATGATGTCCATGCAAGAACATCAGTATGATGCTGAACAACATTTCCATCTACAACGAGATTGTCAAAAACAAAAACTCAGCCAATCCCAACTGGGCGTTGAGCCCATTTTTCTTTGAAGAGTTTTGTTTTTGCAGGGGAAATTAGTGTGATGACTCTTCATCATATGCATATTTTTCCACTGTTTTAGTCTTATTTATCCTCAATCATCAGTTAAATTTAGGATTTATTTGATACATTTTGTTGATTTTTGTTCTTTGAGTTAATAAAATGTTTTTTGTTTTTGTTTCGTTGATTAAGTAGGAATTTGTTGTAATTTTACATTGCGTTTTGTTTTAGTGCAGTGCAAAATTTTGGTGAAAAATCAACATGCTATATGTGGAGTATTTCAGCCATATCTGGAGTTCTAGATGTCCAATTAGTGTCACTCCAAGTGCTAATGAAAGCTAAGCTCCATATCTACAACTTTCATGAAGATACCGGGACCAAATTCAGACGCAAAGGATGCGCAAAATGCAAAATACATTAGACAGCAGATGTTGTGCGCCTTGAGCGCGCCTTGCGCGCCTGGGGCGCGTGACACACATCAGCAATCATAAAAACGCAAATTTTTACTGTTTATGCATCTTTTTTTGACTCTTGGGAACTTGGGAGACTTGTGCCCTAGCATAGAAACTCAAAGACGGCCGTTTCTAACGCCATTGAAGCAGTTTTATCAAGAATCATCCATGAATCATTCTTGTAATTCTTCTTTAATCCTTATCTTTTGTATCTCTGTCATGAGTAACTAAACCCTATTTGTTAGGGATGAGTGTAACCAAATGAAACCCTTATTTTTCTGATTTGATTTCTAGTTATATGAATGAGTTTATTGAATTTTTTTCTCATCTTTGTGCTTAATGCTTTTTATTGCTTGATCAACATTAAAGTGTTCTACGATTTGTATTTTGAAACGAAAGTGGACTTTACGAATGCTTGAGATGAGAAATTCATGAATTTGTAGTCTAGGGATAGATGCAGGTCATGAAACCAATTAAATTAGTTGCAAAACAATAATTTACAAGAGAATTTCTATACGGTAATGCTTAATTCTAATCTTAAATCCACTAAGGAATTAAAGGTTACTTTGGAATTAAAGGTTCTGTCTCTAAGACATTAGGGCAAGAATAATAAAGAGAATTCGGTAATAATTCAATAAAGGAATTCAGTAACTAGCATCAAATTAGACACCAAGGTTGGATTCAAAGTGAAACTCATCCCTGACATTTTTCTCATTATAAAAGATCAATTTTATTATTGTTGTTAATTTCAAACATTATTTCAATCAACTTGGGAACCTTTTTGTTCAATTCTAGTAATCAAATATAATTCAATAGTAAAACGCAATCCTTGAGTTCGACACTCGGTACTACCGTTTTATTATTACTTGCAACGATTCAGTACACTTGCTGAAACGCTTCTTTTATTTTATTTCAAAAAAAAAATATTTGTTTTAAAACTGTTTGTTTTTACTTAATTATTCATTTTTCTTTATTTTAAACTCTTCATTACTCACAATCTGTCTAACCTTGTATGCAAGGCCAGTCCTCAGCTGAACTTATCTTTGATCTAGAAATTGAAAAAACAGCGAAAGCACATAGGAAGGCAGCTCGAGAAAGGAGACAAAGGGAAAGACATTTAGTTGTGGAAGAAGCGGTTTTGGGTGATTGTGTCATATTTACTGAAATGGTCGACCCACCACCACCAGAACGTACTCTCGGAGAATATGGGAATCGAATTAGAAATCGTGCTCGATTACCCATTCATCACCAACCGGTTACAGTCAATAAGTTTGAAATAAGTCTTGTTCTATACCGAGAGTTGAGGGAAATTCATTTTGCCGGTAGACATAACGAAGACGCTAATAGACACCTCACCAATTTCTTTGAATTATGTGAAACAGTGAAGGTGGATGGTTTATCTGAGGAAACCAAGAAATTGAAGCTATTTCCATTCTCTTTGATAGATGATGCTAAGGAGTGGTTTCTTTCATTCCCCGCCGACAGCATCACCACATGGGATGATCTTGAGGATAAGTTCTTGGAACAATATTTCCCCCCAGCCATGTTCGTTAGAAAGAGGCAAGAAATCACCGGTTACAAACAGAAAGAGGGGGAATCTCTTCGTGACACTTACAGGAGATTCAGAAACTTACTAGCCGGATGTCCTAATCATGCTTATGACGACACTGCCCAAATGCAAATATTTTGTAATGGCTTGAGGCCGAGCACTAGAATTATGTTGGATGCCACAGCCGGTGGTTCTTTGAATTACAAAACCGCAACAGAAGCACGAAAGATTATTGAGATCATGGCATCAAATGAACAGAAGATGTTGTATGACAGAAGTGGTGGTTCAACAAGTGGTGTAATGGAATTGAATGTTATGGATGGGTTAGCTCCAGACAGGCTACTATCGAAGATGGAAGAGGTTATCGCCACTGAGATAAAGAAGGGAATGGCAGCTCTAAATATACAACCACAAGTGGCCCCCGTCAAATTACTAAAGCAGACTAGTTGTATCCTTTGTGGAGGAGCACATAAAACTGGAGTCTGTGAAGCACTGGATGATAATGAGGTAGAAGAACTAGAACGGGTGAATTTTGTGAGTAATAACAACATGCAGAATAACCCCTACTCTAATACGTATAATCCTGGTTGGAGAAATCATCCGAATTTTTCTTGGATAGATCAACAAGGTAGATCTCAGGGTCAACAAGAAGCTCAACCAAACCAATTCCCACCCAGAAAGGCTGCTTGGGAGAGCGCTATAGAAAAACTAGTTACAAGCACAAGTTCTTTCATTGAAGAGTCAAGAGCCGTCCAGAAGAATCACTCTGCATCAATAAAAAATCTTGAGACTCAAATGGGTCAACTTGCTCAACAAATGGCACAAAGAACGTCTCAAAATCTGCCTAGTGACACAGTTCCGAACCCAAGAAACAATGTTAGTGCAGTGACCACGAGGAGTGGCAAGGTGAGTGAACAAGTACCACCTGAAGCCAAATAGAGTAGAAGTACCTTGACTCCAACTCACCGGGAGGAAATGGTCACTCTAATATTGGTTGAAGAGCACATCGCTATTGAAAAGGAGGAAGAACCCGTGGTACAAAAAGGGGAACCACTGCCAAAACCAGAAATTCGACTTCCATTCCCTCAAAGATTAAGGAGGGAAGAAACTGAAAAGCAATTTGGTAAGTTTCTTGATGTTTTTAAAAAATTACAGATTAACATCCCTTTTGCAGAAGCACTAGAGCAGATGCCGACATATGCTAAGTTCATGAAGGATATTCTGTCGAAAAAAAGAAAAATCGGCGGTGAAACAGTTATGCTTACTAAAGAGTGTAGTTCTATACTACAAAGGAAGTTGCCACCGAAGCTCAAGGACCCAGGAAGCTTCTCAATCCCGTGCACTATTGGAAATAGAACTTTTGGGAAGGCTTTGTGTGATCTTGGGGCTAGTGTAAGTCTTATGCCCCTTTCAATATACAAAAAATTGGGCATTGGAAAAGTCAAGGACACACAACTGATGTTACAGTTTGCGGACTGCTCGATGAAACACCCATATGGAGTGGTGGAAGATGTGTTGGTTAAAGTGGACAAGTTCATTTTTTCAGTAGATTTTGTGATACTAGATATGGAGGAAGACAACGACATTCCTTTGATTTTGGGGAGACCGTTCTTAGCAACAGGGAGAGCTATGATTGATGTAGCAGATGGCACCTTAACCTTGAAAGTAATTGAGGAAACTGTCACTTTTAACATTCTAAAAGCCATGGAACACTCAAAAGAAAGAGAAGGGTGCAATCGAATCGAGATTTTAGATGAGATAGTCAATGAAGAAATAAAGCATCAAACACCCAGCCTGCCATTAGAAAGAGTTTTATGTCTACCCCAAGATGTCGTTCAAGAAAGTGAAGACCCAAAGATGAAAGAGGTGTGGGCCATGTTAGAAGCATCGTCATCCTACTCCCCCCGTTTTCCTACTAGGTGGGAGGACTTGAAAGGGAATGAAGACAAGTCCGCGGAGAAAAAGACACCACTGATTGAACTCAAGCAGCTGCCTCTTCATTTGAAATATGTATTCCTGGGTGAAGAAGAAAAAAATCCAGCCATAATCAGTGCAAGCTTAAGCGAGTTACAAGAAGAAAAGTTGTTGAGAGTTCTGCGGAAGCACAAGGGTGCTATCGGTTGGTCCATTGATGACTTGAAGGGGATAAGTCCGACTTTTTGTATGCACAAAATCCTCATGGAGGACAATCACAAACCGGTAGTACAACCCCAAAGGAGATTGAATCCGGTAATGAAAGAAGTAATCAGGAAAGAGGTGGTAAAGTTACTAGAAGCCG
>NC_021163.2:28200775-28208994 GCF_000331145.2 Cicer arietinum | reverse complement strand
CTGCCTCTTCATTTGAAATATGTATTCCTGGGTGAAGAAGAAAAAAATCCAGCCATAATCAGTGCAAGCTTAAGCGAGTTACAAGAAGAAAAGTTGTTGAGAGTTCTGCGGAAGCACAAGGGTGCTATCGGTTGGTCCATTGATGACTTGAAGAGTTACAAGAAGAAAAGTTGTTGAGAATTCTGCGGAAGCACAAGGGTGCTATCGGTTGGTCCATTGATGACTTGAAGGGAATAAGTCCGACTTTTTGTATGCACAAAATCCTCATGGAGGACAATCACAAACCGGTAGTACAACCCCAAAGGAGATTGAATCCGGTAATGAAAGAAGTGATCAGGAAAGAGGTGGTAAAGCTACTAGAAGCCGGCCTCATATACCCAATTTCAGATAGCTCTTGGGTGAGTCCAGTCCAAGTTGTACCAAAAAAGGGCGGAACGACTGTCATCACAAATGAAAAGAACGAGTTAATTCCTACTCGAACGGTGACAGGCTGGAGAGGGTGTATTGATTACAAGAGATTGAACAATGCTACGAGGAAGGATCATTTCCCGCTCCCTTTCATTGATCAGATGCTTGAGCGGTTAGCCGGACATGAGTATTACTGCTTCCTAGACGGCTATTCAGGATACAATCAGATAGCTGTAGCACCCGAGGATCAAGAGAAAACTGCATTTACATGTCCGTATGGGGTATTTTCTTGTCGAAGAATGCCATTTAGACTGTGTAATGCGCCGACCACATTTCCGAGTATGGGGGTCATTTCAGTGGTGACCGAACTGCAGCAAGAGATCTACAATCGGGGTTGTTCTGGCCTTCATTATTCAAAGATGCATTCAACTATATGAAGAAATGCGATCGATGCCAACGCACCAGTAACATCTCAAAACGGGATGAGATGCCGCAAAATCCTGTATTAGAAGTAGAAGTGTTCGATGTGTGGGGTATTGATTTCATGGGTCCATTCCCATCGTCATATAACAAAGTTTATATTTTGGTGGCGGTGGATTATGTCTCAAAATGGATTGAAGCAATAGCTACTCCAACAAATGATTCGAAATAGGTTATCACCTTTCTCAAGAAGAACATATTCACTCGCTTTGGCGTGCCTCGAGCCTTGATTAGTGACGAAGGCACCCATTTTCTAAACCAGAATATGGAATACCTTCTAAAGAAATATAATGTGCGTCATAGAGTGGCAACTCCATACCATCCACAAACTAGTGGGCAAGTTGAAGTCTCCAACAGGCAGCTTAAACGAATCCTAGAAAAGACAGAAACTGCCTCACGAAAGGATTGGTCAACGAAACTTGATGATGCACTTTGGGCCTACCGAACAGCTTTTAAGACCTCCCTGGGTATGTCACCGTATCAAATTGTGTATGGTAAAGCTTGTCATCTACCTCTCGAACTTGAACATCGAGCATTTTGGGCGACGAAGTACTTGAACTTTGACTCAGGCAAGGCGGGAGAGGCGAGAATTCTTCAACTTCACGAGTTAGAGGAATTCCGGAATTTTGCTTATGAGAATGCCAAAATATATAAAGAAAAAACCAAGAAATGGCATGACAAAAAAATCAAATTCAAGGAATTCCAAGAAGGAGAACTAGTTCTCCTATTCAACTCAAGATTGAAGTTGTTTCCCGGAAAACTAAAGTCAAGATGGTCGGGCCCTTTCAAGGTAACCAAGGTATTTCCACACGGTGCCGTCGAATTGAAAGATGTACACTCCGATCGGAACTTCAAGGTCAATGGACAAAGACTCAAATCGTATTTCGGGGAAGAGTCAAAACTTTCGATGGAGTCCATCCATCTGGTTGCCATTTGAAGAATGAATTGTCAAGCTCAGGACACTAAACAAGCGCTTATTGGGAGGCAACCCAACTTCATATCCTTTGCATTTTAGTTTGATGTCACTTCATTTACTTTCAATTTTAGTTTTGAATTATTACTAATTTTCATTCTTGATGTTTAGTATAAGCAAGAAATCATAAAAATGTGTTGGGGATTGTTTTTTTTTTCAGTTGAGAGGGAGAAAAACGCGCCTGAAGCGCAAGCCGTGCGCTTGAAGCGCATTTCAGGAAATTCAGCTCTGCCAACGCACGCCTGGAGCGCCCCCTGGAGCGCTTGAAGCGCATTTACCAGGTTTGGCCTCTGCCAATGCGCGCTTAGAGCGCGCCCTGGAGCGCTTGAAGCGCATTTACCAGGTTTGGCCTCTGTCAACACGCGCCTGGAGCGCGTCCTAGAGCGCTTGAAGCGCATTTTACAGAAGTCCTGGCAATGTTGGGCTTTTAAACATTACAAGTAAGTAAACCTTCTCTCTTTCACAAACACCATTATCATTGAAGGTCAAGCTCCCTCCCTTCACACAATCTCGAAAATTGTCTCATCCTCAAGTAAGTTTCCCTCTCCTATCCAACATCATCCCATCCTCAAGTAAGTTTCCCCAAACCTCTAATATCAACTCATTCTTGTTTACTGATGCATGTGGGTTGTTCATTCATTATTATGCCTGCATTCCAACTGTTTGATAAAATGTCACAACCATTATTATGCTTGCATTCCAACTGTTTGTTAAAATGACACAACCAATGCAAATGCATTATTATCACTTAGAATTTTGGGGGACAAACTCATGGCCATGTATGATGTTATTTTTCCAAGGTAGACCGTGCCTAAATTAAGTAGCTCTAACTTAAAATATTCTGAAACTTGGGGGTGATTACTTGTTTTTCAGGACCGAATGACAACCCAACAAAAAGCAAAACGAACTAAGGTTGCAACTACATCTTCCGCCCCCACAACACGATGCATTCCTATTCAAGACTAGGGCAACACAGGAATACCATGCTAAACTCCCAGCAGTCCACAAGTTTGTAAGTGAAAAAAAAAAATTCAGTTGGAAGACGATGAATTTGTTGACATCCAGGCTATGATTGCTTCCAGAGGATGGGAGAAGCTGACCACATTTGTCACCACAGCGAGCAAATCATTAGCTGTGGAATTCTACTCTAATGCCTCCGATCTAAAGTCTGACCAACCATTCCCACTTGACCAATTTGTGAGTTACGTGAGGGGAAAAAGGGTACCATTCACACCTCAAGTCATCAATGAAATTTTTGGCCTGCCTAACTATAATGATTGCCGCTTTCTAGCTATGGGAAAACAACTTATAAGAGCAAGCAGTCAGGAAATCCTATGCATTTTATGCAGACCAGGCACAGATTGGGTATGAAATAAAGATGGCTCAGTTCGGATATTACGCTCAGTGGACCTCACCCCGATTGCTAAAGCATGGAGTACTTTTTTCCATCATACACTATTTCCATGTTCGAATGTGTCTGATATAACATTTCAAAGAGCATGTCTACTACTTGTTATCTTAAAAGGTGACAGAATTAATGTGGGCATGTTAATAGCCAAGGATATTCGGGGCACAGCCATTCTTGATCCCCCGACAGGCTACTTCCATCACGCCTCCTTGATAGGCAAATTATGTGAGTTGGTGTGCGTGGTACCAAAACAAGGCGAAGAAATGTTGAAACCAGCTACTCCAATCACTGCACGATGGATAACAAAACACTCTATGATTCCAGCAGACTATCCTGTGGCCCCACCAGCAGCGATGCCAGCAGAGGAAAATACTGAACCACAGGAACCACAGCACCACCCTCCACACCCATCTCAGCTCTCTAACAAAGACAGAATCGGTAGATTGGAAACTATGAAGGAACGAGTGATGATTGATCAGCGAGATAGACATGTCAGATTAGAACTGGGGATGACCAATCTTTATCGAGCATTTGTCTCCTCTCAACAGACACCGGGAGGCATGTTTTATGCTGATTTATTTACATCTCACCAGTATACCAGCGACCATAGCGGAATAGGAGCAGATGATCTAAACGATGATCCTTGAATTGCTAAACTAGAGAAGTTTTCTTTCTTTTGTTTTGAATTTTTTTTTTGTTTTTTTTTCTTTCCTTGTTTTTCTTTGTTTTAGTCTAGTTTATTTGCTTTTCTTTGCGTCTTCTTGTTTTCTTTGTTTGATGATGAAAAGTTGTAATAACTTGCACTTGATCTTAAAATTTTTGTTTGTGATTTTGCAAGTTAAATTTCATTTCTTAGATCATGTTATTGCTCAAGTCGACAAGTCTTCCTAATGCATGCATTCTTGATTACTAAATGGTTGTAGAAGGCTAATATGCCATCAATTTTTCAAAAATACAATTTTAACTTTTCAGAAGCATGTTGGCTTTATTTTGATTGTTCATACTCTCTCTTATTATCCTAGCTGTGAGATTTTGAGCCTAAACACTTAAATTCTTTGTTGTGTGATTATCCAGACATGTGTTATCCCTCTAGAACTTGCACTAATTCTGACTTGCATCACATGTAATTTATGCATACATTGAGGCAATTTTATTGGTCGTTTGAGCCTTTCTAACTACCCTATGAAAATTTTACCCTTTGCTAGCCCCTTTGAGCCTTGCCCTTTTATTTCGTTTACTAGCCACATTACAAGCAAAACACATGACTTTAATTAAATCACCTTACTTGGAGTTAGGTAGAAAGAAATTCTTGTCTTGATAAAATTCTAAGTTTGGGATTGCTCATGGGATAGCAACTTTCTATGTTTGGGGTGGTGATTCTCAGAAAAAGAAAAGAAAAAAAAAAGAAAAATAAAATGAAAGAAGAAAGAAGAAAAACAAAAACAAAAACAAAATATATCTTCTTGGTTCTTCTGTCAATGTCTGAGAATCTCCATAATGAAAAGATGAAAAAAAATTGGTAGAATAAGGTGGAAATGTATGCCTAACTCCAAGTGGTAAAGCCTACTATCCTAAAATGTCCTACCCTTACCTAAGCCCCATTACAACCCGAAAGTCCTCCAAAAATGTATGTGTTTACTGCATTGTGATTGCTAACTAGAATTTTTTCAAGCCTATGGTAGCGTGATGCATGTTCTAGGATTTGAGCGATAAATTCATAACCCTTTCTAAACACTTGAGAGAAATTTTGGTGAGATTGTGTGAAGAGAGAGTTGAATTTGATGAATGAATGCCAATGTGTACAAATCTTGTTGTCTGTATTTTTGAAAACAACCATAGAGCATGATGAATGTTTTGCAGTAGCAAGAACTTTGAAATTTGAGTTTGATGTAATTTGAGAAATTGAATTTAAGTGTGCATTTAACAGGACCAAATATGAAATTAATTGTTGCTTGGGGACAAGCAATAGATTAAGTTTGGGGTTGTGATGACTCTTCATCATATGCATATTTTCCCACTGTTTTAGTCTTATTTATCCTCAATCATCAGTTAAATTAAGGATTTATTTGATACATTTTGTTGATTTTTGTTCTTTGAGTTAATAAAATGTTTTTTGTTTTTATTTCGTTGATTAAGTAGGAATTTGTCGTAATTTTACATTGCGTTTTGTTTTAGTGCAGTGCTGAATTTTGGTGAAAAATCAACATGATATATGTGGAGTATTTCAGCCATATCTTGAGTTCTAGATGTCCAATTAGTGTCACTCCAAGTGCTAATGAAAGCTAAGATCCATATCTACAACGTTCATGAAGACACCGGGACCAAATTCAGAAGCAAAAGATGAGCAAAATGCAAAATACATTAGACAACAGATGTTGTGCGCCTGGAGTGCGCCCTGCGCGCCTGGAGTGCATTTCTCGTGTTTCAGTTCTGTCAACGCGCGCCTGGAGCGCGCCCTGCGCGCCTGGAGCGTGCCCTGCGCGCCTAGGGCGCGTGACACGCATCAGCAATCATAAAAACGCAAATTTTTACTGTTTATGCATCTTTTTTTTCAAAGACGGCCGTTTCTAACGCCATTGAAGCAGTTTTATCAAGAATCATCCATGAATCATTCTTGTAATTCTTCTTTAATCCTTATCTTTTGTATCTCTGTCATGAGTAACTAAACCCTATTTGTTAGGGATGAGTGTAACCAGATGAAACCCTTATTTTTCTGATTTGATTTCTAGTTATATGAATGAGTTTATTGAATTGTTTTTCTCATCTCTGTGCTTAATGCTTTTTATTGCTTGATCAACATTAAAATGTTCTACGATTTGTATTTTGAAACGGAAGTGGACTTTACGAATGCTTGAGATGAGAAATTCATGAATTTGTAGTCTAGGGATAGATGCAGGTCATGAAACCAATTAAATTAGTTGCAAAGCAATAATTTACAAGAGAATTTCTATACGGTAATGCTTAATTCTAATCTTAAATCCACTAAGGAATTAGGGGTTACTTTGGAATTAAAGGTTCTGTCACTAAGACATTAGGGCAAGAATAATAAAGAGAATTCGGTAATAATTCAATAAAGGAATTCAGTAACTAGGATCAAATTAGACACCAAGGTTGGATTCGAAGTGAAACTCATCCCTGACATTTTTCTCATTATAAAAGATCAATTTTATTATTGTTGTTAATTTCAAACATTATTTCAATCAACTTGGGAACCTTTTTGTTCAATTCTAGTAATCAAATATAATTCAATAGTAAAACGCAATCCTTGAGTTCGACACTCGGTACTACCGTTTTATTATTACTTGCAACGATTCAGTACACTTGCTGAAATGCTATCAGCAGGGCATCATTATCAGATACATACTCATGACTTCCACAGTGTGGAATCAAGGTATGTTGGCACATGTTATTGAATACCTTGGGAAGAGGCTTAAGATAGGTGGACAAATAACGTGTGGAGTCTTTTTCAAACAAATCAGCCAAAACTACTGTCTTTCTAAGACCCAAAGCCGAATACCAGTGGTCACCAAAAACAGTTGGCCCTTCTGTTGGTAGCTGAAGAATGGTGGCCAAAATATCTAGAGTCAATTTGATTTCCACTCCCTTAATTGTTGAGATGATTAGAGATTTGTCAGCAAATGTTTTGGCATTGCAGTAGAATGCGCGAACAACATCTGGGAAATAAGATTCAGAGATCTTTAAGAATGATGTCCATGCAAGAACATCAGTATGATGCTGAACAACATTTCCATCTACAACGAGATTGTCAAAAACAAAAACTCGACCAATCCCAACTGGGCGTTGAGCCTTTTTTTTTTTAAGAGTTTGGTTTTTGCAGGGGAAATTAGAGGAGGAGTAGTCTGTTTTGGTTTCTTAGTGGGGGGAGACGGTTCAGAATCAGAAGATGTGGAAGTAGAAGAAGACTGAGGAGATGAAGTACGTTTGGTATGTTTTTATGGAGTAGGTTGTGGATGGGAAGAAGATTTTGGTGGAGGAACAGTCTGAGCAGAAGAACGTTCTTGTGGTGGGGAACATTTTGGAGAGGTGGTTTTCTAACTATTTTTTAGGTTTTGTTTGGGGGCAAACGTTTTTCTTCTCTGAGGATTTGGGAGATTTTTACGAGCAAGAAATTGAGCAATGGTCTTTGTGATTTTTGTTTTCATGTTTTTAGTTTGTGGTTTTGGTTGAGAGAGGGGTTCTATTTTATTTGTAGGAGGGGAAATGATGTCATTGATCGATCTCCGTTTTTGATGTGGAGGAGTTGAGTGCGACGGTTCAGAGGAGAAGGCAAATTTTGAGGGTGTCGAAGGTTTAGTGGTTGTTGATGGATGTTGTGGTGGTGGTGTTGTTGTTGTGGGCGTCGTTTTTATTGGTGGTTCAGGTTGTGTTGGTGGTTTTGCTACTGGGGGGCATGAATCAGAAGAATCATCACTCTCAGAGTCTGAGATGATGAAATAATGTGGTTTAGGGTTCATTGATTTCGAAGTACCAATTCCAGATTGGACTCGCATGGAGCGTCGCGGAGGAGTGATTCTAGTGCGTAGATGAGGAGGCACTTGAGCGAAGTTTGGTGTAGGGCGAGTGTATAATGGTGGAAGAAAAGTAGACAGAGGAATAAGGTTGAGGACTTCTTGACTGGTGTTAGAAGGGGGAGAGGCAGAAGAGGTGTGTGGTGGTGTTGGGCGAGGTGGTGGAGATGGTGAACGCTCTATGGATTGGTATGAAGAAGATGAAGAAGGTGGTGTACAGGGAGAGGCATTTTTGCGTGCTGGCTGTTTTGTTCGAGCCATGGTCGTTTTTAAGAAGAAAATGGTGAAGAAGATGAACAGTGGAAATGGTATGGAGAGAGAGAGAAGGTTAGTCCAGCTTTTGGGGAAAAGAAGGTGAGAAGAAAAACCGTTTTCTGACTTGAGAAGATGGAGAGAAAAAGGTGGAATAATGATGAGTATG
>NC_021163.2:28194872-28200403 GCF_000331145.2 Cicer arietinum | reverse complement strand
GGAGAATGATGAATCGCGAAACGGAGACTGATAAACGATCTCCGTTTTCTGTAGAAGCAGATTTTATCCAGAATTTTCTGGATTTTTCATGATTCTCAGTTTTTCTTTGATTGAATTGAAACTATCCTCGACAAGAGGTTTTGTAAAAATGTCAGCAAGTTGATTTTGAGTGTCAACAAAGATTAATTCAACATCTTTTTTATTGACATGATCACGAATGAAGTGATGTTTAATTTCAATGTGTTTTGATCTAGAATGTTGAAAGGGATTTTTGGACAAATTTATAGCACTTGTATTATCACAATAAATTGGAATACTGGAATAGCTTACAGAATAATCTTGAAGTTGGTTTTTAATCCACAAAACCTGTGAACAGCAGTTTGCCGCTGAAACATATTCGACCCTCAGTTTGGATAGTGCTATGGTGTTCTGTTTTCTGCACGACCAACTGATTAATGCTTCGCCTAAGAACTGACATGCTCCACTCGTGCTTTTTTCTTTCAACTTTATCTCCAGCATAATCAGCATCACAATATGCTATAATATCAAAATGTGACCCTTTTATATACCAAAGACCAAGATTAGTTGTTCCAACAAGATATCTAAATATGCGTTTAATCATCTTTCTCAGAAATAGATATGCGTTTAATCATTTTCATCAACAAGATATCGATATTCTTTCTCAGAAATAGATTTTCCATTTTCATCATTTTCTAAAGAAGTAGATGGATGCATGGGAGTTGTCATAATTTTTTACTTATTCATTTTATATTTGATCAACAGATCTTTGATGTACTTTTCTTGACAAATAAAAATGCCTTTTTCATATTGTTTGATTTGTAAACCAAGAAAGTATCTTAATTCACCCATCATGCTCATTTCAAATTCACTTTGCATAAGTTTTGAGAAATTTTCACACAGTTTTTCATTTGTTGATCCAAAAATGATGTCATCCACATATACTTGAACAATGAGTAATTCATTTCCCTCTGTTTTCTTAAATAAAGTAGTATCGATTTTTCCTCTTTGAAAATCATTTTCAATTAGAAATGAACTCAGTCGTTCATACCAAGCTCTTGGTGCTTGCTTTAAGTCATATAGTGCTTTGGTAAGTTTGAAAACATGATTTGGTTTTGATTGACTTCCAAAACCTGGGGGTAGTTTTACATACAGTTGTTCATTTAAAAATCCATTTAAGAAAGCACTTTTAACATCCATTTGAAACAGTTTGATAAGTTTATGAGATGCATATGCAAGAAGTATTCTAATAGCTTCTAACCTTGCAACTGGAGCAAAGGTTTCATCATAGTCTATACCTTCTCGTTGATTGTAGCCTTGAGCTACTAATCTTGCTTTGTTTCTAACAACCTTACCTTCTTCATCAAGTTTGTTTCTGAATACCCATCGAGTGCCAATGACTGTTTGATCTAATGGATCTGGTACTAGAGTCCAAACTTCATTTTTCTCAAACTGCAGTAGTTCTTCCTTCATGGCATTTACCCAAGATTGATCAGTAATAGCATCTTTGATTGATTTTGGTTCAATATGAGATATCATTGCCATGTTGTCTTCATCATTCTTGAATGATTTTCTGGTTCTGATTCCATCAGCCCTGTCTCCAATGATCTGGGTTTGAGGATGATCTCCAATTGTTTTCCAGCTTTTGGTGGAGAATGAAACGGAGATTGTTTATCAATCTCTGTTTTTTGCAGCCTGATTTGTTGTTGTGTTTCAATTGGAGTTTCTTCTTCCTCATCCTTTCTACTTATGTCTAAGTCATCAAACTCATCAAACAATACATGCATACTTATTTCAACAACGTTAGTTCTCAAATTGAACACTCTATAACCTTTAGATTCGGTTGAGTATCCAAGAAAGATTGCTTTGTCGGATTTTGCATCAAATTTTCCAATAAGACCTTTGTTGTTTAAAATGTAACAATAACAACCAAAAATATGAAAGTAAGAGATGTTTGGTTTTCTGTTTTTCCAGATTTCGTATGGAGTTTTGTTGATGATTTTTCTGATAGATACACGGTTCAAGATATAGCAAGAAGTGTTTATGGCTTCTGCCCAAAAGTATCTTTCAACATTTGATTCTTCTAAAATAGTTCTTGCCATTTCTTGTAGTGTTCTATTCTTTCTTTCAACAACTCCATTTTGTTGTGGAGATCTTGCACATGAAAGATTGTGAGATATACCGAGTTCATCAAAAAGTTTTTTGAATGAAGCATTTATGAATTCTTCTCCATGATCACTCCTTACAGAGATGATGCTGGAGTCTTTTTCATTCTGCACTTTTTTACAAAATGTTTTGAATGATTCAAATGCATCATCTTTTTGTTTTAAAAACAGAACCCATGTAAATCTTGAGAAATCATCAACAATAACAAAACCATATTTCATTCCTCCTAGACTTGTTATTTTGACAGGCCCGAATAAATCTATGTGAAGTAGTTCAAGAGTTCTTTTTGTTGTTACAAAATCTTTTATATGAAAGCTACTTTTGACTTGCTTACCTTTTACACAAGCTTCACAAATTTTATCTTTCTCAAAATTAAGTTTTGGTAAGCCTCTAACAAGATCAAGTTTGGAGATTTTTTAAATCGTTTTCATGCAGATATGTCCAGCCCTTTTACGCCAAATCCATTTATCTTTATTGATTTATATAAAGCATGATTCATCAGGTAATTCTTCAAGATATAAAATATATAAATTTTTCTTTCGTTTTCCAGAAAACAGAATTTCTCCAGTTTTAGCTTTCTTGATTTCACATACTTTTTGCTTGAAAACGACTTCGCATCCATTGTCACATAACTGACTTATGCTTAGTAAATTGTGTTTTAAACCTTCCACATATTGAACATCATTTATTTGAGCAGAGTTTGTCTTACCAATGGTTCCATTACATTTAATTTGAGCTTGATCATCATTTCCAAATGTGGCCAAACCACCATCCTTCTTGATGAAGGTTATGAAACAGTTTCTATCTCCTGCCATGTGCCTTGAACAGCCACTGTCCAAGAACCAATGCTTTCTCTTTGTATTTTGAAAACCAACCTGCATGTGATATTATTTCAGTCTTAGGTACCCACTTTGTTTTGGGTCCTTGAGAGTTAGTTTTTAAGTGGTATATCATTCCCTTTTTAGAAACAGTTGTGTGGTTAGTTGTTGATTTTGAAATGGGTTTACCAGTATAGGATTCAGAAGATTTGGGCTTTGGTTTAAAAGAGTTTTCAAAATGTACAACTTGTAATTTTGAACTTTCTCCGTTTGGGAGCCAACCTGGAGAACGTTCTCCGTTTTGCTGTTTCTTTGACACTGTTTTGACAGAATGATTCTCCTTTTTAAAAAACCTCTTTCTTTCAATTTTTTCATCTCTTTTTCTAAAGTAGCAAGCAAATTCCATATGTCCAAGTTTTTTACAATATGAGCATATAGTCTTGCATTTTTCTTCCTTTCTTTCTAGGACAAAGAAGTTTTCATAGAGTTTGGTTTTTTGGGTTTGATTGAAACCAAGACCGGCTTTATCAAAAATTCTGATTTGAGATCCCATGATGTTATGAAAGGTTTCAGTGGCTTTAATGAAGTTTAGTAAATCTGTTTTGAGAAGTTCATTTTCATTTTTAAGTCGAACGTTCTCCGTTTGTAGTGCAGAACGTTCTTGGCAAAAACTTTTGTTTCTTTCAATTCTTGAATCATTTTTTTTAACAGATTATTTTTAGCCTAACTTTCTTCTTTTTCTTCTTTCTCTTTATAAAACTGTTCTTTCAGAGAACTACATTTTTGAATAAGAAGATTTGAATCATTTAACAAGTTATCAAATTCATTTCCCATTTGTTGACATAAATGACAAGGTTTAGAATTTATTACCTCATCTTCCTCTGTTTTTGCCATCAAGCATATGTTGGCTTCTTCTTCAGTTTCTGATTCCTCTGAATCATCCCATGTTGCCATCATTGATTTCTTTTTGAAGGGAAATTGTTTTGGTGGATTTCTGTTTAATGGACATTCTGTTTTGTAATGTCCCAATTTGTTGCATCCAAAACATGTGACTTGACTCTTGTCAATCTCTGTTTTAGGATTTTTGTTTTGAAATCCCTTTTTGATTTGATCTCTTCTTCTCATCATTCTTTGTATTCTTCTAGTGAGAAGCGCAATTTCATCAGCATCTCCCTGTTCATTTTCTTCTGATTCTTCTTCTACTGGTACTGTGATTTTATCTTGAGAAGCTTTCAGTGCTATTGCCTTTCCTTTCTTGAATGGTTTGTCTTCTTGCAATATTTTGAAGGGAAATCGTTTTGGTGGATTTTTGTTTGATGGACATTCTGCTTTGTAATGTCCCAATTTGTTGCATCCAAAGCATGTGACTTGACTCTTGTCAATCTCTGTTTTAGGATTTCTGTTTTGAAATCCCTTTTTGATTTGATCTCTTCTTCTCATCATTCTTTGTATTCTTCTAGTGAGAAGCGCGATTTCATCAGCATCTCCTTGTTCATTTTCTTCTGATTCCTCTTCAACTGGTACTGTGATTTTTTCTTGAGAGACTTTCAGTGCTATTGCCTTTCCTTTCTTGACTGGTTTGTCTTCTTGCAATAGTACTTCATGAGCTCTTAGTGTTCCAATTAGTTCTTCCAGAGGCAGTGATTCAAGGTTCTTGGCTTGACTTATAGCTGTCACCATTGGTCTCCAAATGATTGGAAGGCACCTCATGATTTTTCTTACTCTTTCTTGCACAGTATATGCTTTGCCAAGAGAACGCATTTCATTTACTATTGTGGTGAATCTTGGGTACATTTCATCAATAGTTTCTCCTTCTTGCATTTCGAACAATTCGAATTTCCTTATACCATGTTTATTCTTGTTTCTTTGACATGGCTTGTTCCTTCATGATGAGTTTGTAATGTATCCCAAAATTCTTTTGCAGTTGCGCATTCATCTACCCTTTCACTTTCTTCGCTGCTTAAAGCACATGATAAGAATAATTGAGCTTTAGAGTTTAAAAGTACCTTAGCTTTATCATCTGTTGTCCAATATGCTTCCTTTTTTAAGGCAGAGTTTGAATCATCTTGATCAACCCTTGGTGTGAAATCTCCATCTGTAATGATGTGCCACATTCCTGTGTCTTGAGATTTTAAGAACAGCTGCATTTTGTTTTACCAAAAGTAATAGTCTGATCCATCAAAGAATGGACGTCGGTTTGAGGATCCTCCTTCAACAATGTATTTTGCTTTCGACATTCTTCTAGATCTTTTCTCAAACACTTGTTAGGTGTTTTTGAACTTTTTAGAGACCGTGCTCTGATGCCAATTGCAGTAACAATGTCGATTTACAATAAAGGGGGGTTTGAATTGTAAATGTACCTTTTAAAAATTCATGTTAAAACTTGAGAAAATAACTCAAGATTGATCTTGGTTATGAAAACAGAAAACGGAGAACGTTCTTGGTTTTAGTGGTAAAACGGAGAACGTTCCTTGATTAGTTGAAAACAGAAAATCAGTTTATGTTTTAATTAATTCAGTATGATAAATA
>NC_021163.2:28189776-28194318 GCF_000331145.2 Cicer arietinum | reverse complement strand
AAGAAACTCTTATAGTTTGAGTTTTTACAATTTGATTGATTTGACAGAATCTGAAATTTTTCAACTCTTGTTTGAGAATTGATTCTTTACAAAGGATCTAATGATAATTGCGCAAACTATTTGATAAGTAAAAAACGAGCAACTGTTTCGCAGAAATCAGTGAGTATGATTGCCTCTGTTTTTGCATAATTTCAAGTATGTATATGATTGATTATGGATTTCGAAGCACTTGAATTTCTTGCCTTGAATCGGGATATTGGTCTTCTATTTATAGGCTGTAGAGGCACAGAATGAAATTACAAGAGCTATTGGAGAGACTCTGCTTTTTGACTGAAACATTATTTTTAGAATAAAAATAATCCTTATTTGAAATAGCTTTTTTGACTTTAATGGTTTAGCATTTAAAGCAATTATGTCATTTTTAGAAAATACTCTTGACGTTTCTTTATTGATCTTGGATGGTACGCTATCTGTCTTGAGTCTTGAGTGTAGCTTGAGAATGTTGGAGATGAATTACAGATCAATTTGGAGAAGAAACAGAGTTGTTGTCTTTGTGCAGAAAACGGAGAATGATTAATGTTCGTGGTTTGTCATTTTGAACTTTCTTGAGCTTTAATAATCATTCTGGAGTTCCCGTTTTAAACATTCTGGATTTCCTTTGTAATTGTCTTGTCATATGCCCAGATTGATCGAACTTTCTTGACATTTGATTTTTGGAGTTTGCAGACTGTCATGACTTTTGTCTATCTTTGAGTCATTTGATCTTTGAGATCAAATAACCTTTTTGAGTCTGGATGATTTCTACTTGTTCCTTGCCATGTACTGATTAGTTATGAATAATTTCCAGGGCAGACTCTTTGTCAAAGAGATAGAAAAAGTTTGACCAATATGCTGTGATGAACAGTTGTTGAAGTTGAATATCATTCTCTATTATAATGCAGAATGATCTTGTTGCTGCTTTTCTTGATTTGCTTGATTCTGTTCTTAATTAAATCCACTCAAAAACACATGTTAAATTAACATAACATTTTAGAATCAAAATTAACTTTCTTAATTAACCTTTGTTTATTTTCATCAAAACTTTAAATATAGAGTTTGTCTCAACAATTCTAACTTATCAAACACCTCTACAACATTAAATCCACCATTTTTCAAATTAATTAGGTCAATGTGCTTGCCATGGACCACATATTTATTAAACCATTTTGAGGTGTAATTTAACTCCGAATCTGTGGAGTCAAAAAGAGGAACATGAGTTGGTTTGGATGAACGAGATTTCTTTGGAGTCGGTTTACCTTGTTCAGATGATTTAGTTTTTGACCTTTTTGGAGTGGAAGGTTTGGAGGATGATTTAGGGATCGACTTAGCCGAGGTATTTCCTTTGGAATCGTTCGAATCAATCACATGCATAGTAGAGTCCTCAGTAACCTTTTTGTTTGAATGGACAACCCAAGATTGAACTCTTGAAGATCGTCTGGTTGAGGCAGTGGGTTTTGACGATGAGGGCTTTTTGGTTTTTTGAGAAGAAGGTTGAGGAGGTGCCCTAGGAGGAGATACTGACTTTTGTTTTAATCCTTGTCCAACGGATTCAGAGCTTGAGTAGTTTTGTGAGTCAGTTTCTGGATCAAAAGGAGACATTTTTCTCTTGGCAGTAGTTTTGATGCGTGCCATTTTTGTCGAGAGGAAGAAAACGGACGAGAATGGGGTTCGTGGTGAAGAGAGGGAGAAAGAGAAACTGATTAACTTGGGAGAGAGAAACGTATGGAAGAGAGAGAGGAAAAATTAAACACGGAGAAAGAATGAATTAAAGCGGCGAGAAGGAAATTAAATGGAAAGAGAAAATAATAAAACGGAGAGAGAAAAATTAAATGAGAGAGAGAGAGATATGAGTGGGAAGTTGAAAACATGAGAGAGAGAGAGAGAGAGAGAGAGAGAAGAGACGAGAGCCGTTGATGAGGCGTGATGATGATGATGCGGCAATCATGATGAACTGCATTTAATGCAGTCTGTGCATTTATGAAGAATGGGAAGTATCCAACACGTGCCAACCATTTGACCAATGGATAAAAGGAGGCATGCGCATGGCCTTGACTGATTTATCAAGAGGAAGTTTCACCTAAAAGTGCCTAAAGTCTTCCTATCTAATTTTTTGACTTTATTTGAGGGATCAGATTTGCCATATATTTGCCACACAAAATTAAAATAATAAAAGCCAAAAATAACATTAAAAATAAAAAAATAATAAAAAATAAAATTAAATAAAAAATAACATAATTAAATTATTTAAATAACTTTGGGAATATTTATGATGGAGAGTTATTCTAAGATGAATTTAAACCGATCCTCCTAGAGAGGTTTGGTAAAAATATCAGCCAATTGATTTTTAGTGTCAATGAAAATTAATTCTATATCACCCTTTTGAACATGATCTCTTATAAAATGATGTTTAATTTCAATATGCTTGGATCTTGAATGTTGAATGAGATTTTTAGAAAGATTAATGGCACTTGTATTATCATAGAGGATGGGAATTTTTGTGTACCTTAAAGAGCAATCTTCTAGTTGATTCTTTATCCATAGAAGTTGTGAGCAACATTGAGCAGCTGATACATATTCAGCCTCTGTAGTTGAAAGAGCAATAGTACTTTGTTTTTTGCATGACCAACTTATTAGAGATTTACCCAGAAGTTGGCAAGCTCCGCTTGTGCTTTTCCTTTCAACTTTATCTCCAGCATAATCGGCATCACAATAAGCAGTGAGATCAAGATTTGAACATTTTTGGTACCAAATTCCCAGATTAATAGTGCCCACAAGATATCTAAAAATCATTTTTACTGCAGTAAGATGAGATTCTTTAGGAGAAGATTGAAATCTTGCACAAAGACCGACTGCAAAGACTATGTCCGGTCTACTGGCCGTTAAATATAGCAAGGATCCAATCATCCCTCTATACTTTTTTTTCAGATATTGGAGTTCATTCATCATCTTTGTGGAGTATGGAGGATGGATGCATAGGAGTTCCCATACTTTTGGCTGAACTCATTTTGTATTTGTTGAGTAGATCCTTGGTGTATTTTTCTTGAGATATGAAGATATCATCATCTCGTTGTTTAATTTGCAAACCAAGGAAGAATTTTAATTCTCCCATCATACTCATTCCAAACTCACTTTGCATGAGGTTGGAGAAATCTTGCACATTATTTTATTTGTTGATCCAAATATTATTCCATCGACATATATTTGAACAATCAATAAATCTTTCTCAAGAGTCTTCTTGAAAAGAGTTGTATCAATTTGACCCCTAGTGAATCCATTTTCTTTTAGAAATGAGCTTAACCTCTCATACCAAGCTCAAGGAGCTTGCTTTAAGCCATAAAGAGCTTTAGAGAGTTTGAACACATGATTCGGCCTCTTCATATCTTCAAAACCAGGAGGTTGACGAACATACACTTCTTCATTTAAGAACCCATTCAAAAAGGCACTTTTGACATCCATTTGAAATAGTTTTATACCTTTATGAGTAGCATAAGCTAAGAGGATTCTTATTGCTTCAAGTCTTGCTACGGGTGCAAACGTTTCATCATAATCAATTCCTTCTTGTTGATTGTACCCTTGTGCCACTAGTCTTGCTTTATTTCTAATGACTTCTCCATCCTCATTTAATTTGTTTCTAAATATCCATTTAGTCCGAATAATAGATTTGTCCACAGGATGGGGTACAAGATTCCATACCTTGTTTCTTTCAAATTGTGAGAGTTCTTCCATCATAGCTTCAACCCATGATTTCTCACCAATAGCTTGATCAATCGTTTTGGGTTCAACTTGTGATATCATGGCCATGTTGGTAGTGTTTTCCCTTAGAGAATTTCTGGTTCTAACACCATCTTCAGTATTCCCAATGATTAGATCTGAAGGATGATGTGTGACTGTTCTCCATCCTCTTGGAGGTTGCTGTGAGGTTGAGTCAGACTCATCCTCATCATGAGGATCGAGTACTCGAGAGGATGAAGGTTCGTCTTCTTCATTTTTATCCATTTTTTCTAAACACAAATCATCAAACTCATCAAAAATAACATGCATGGATTCCTCCACAGTTTGAGTCCTAAGATTATATATTCTATAACCTTTTGACGTTGTGGAGTATCCTAGAAAAATTCCTTTATCAGATTTTGGATCAAACTTTCCCAAATTTTCTTTATTATTGAGAATGTAGCAATAACACCCAAAAATATGAAAATAGGAAATATTTGGTTTTCTCCCTTTCCATAGCTCGTATGGAGTTTTGTTTAAAATTTTTCTAATGGATGCACGATTAGAAACATAACAAGCAGTGTTAATGGCTTCAGCCCAAAAATATTTTTCAATGTTGGCTTCATTTAAAATGGTTCTAGCCATTTCTTGTAAGGTTCTATTTTTCCTTTCAACAACCCCATTTTGTTGGGGAGTTCTCTGACAAGAAAAGTTGCGAGAAATACCATTTTCTTTACAAAGATTTTTAAATGATTCATTTTCAAAGTCACCCCCATGGTCACTTCTCACCGA
>NC_021163.2:28185887-28189461 GCF_000331145.2 Cicer arietinum | reverse complement strand
TACCCGAGGATGAATGTTTAACCTCACAAAGAGTAGGCTTAAAAATGACTTCAAAACCGCTATCACATAATTGACTAATGCTTAGCAAGTTATGTTTTAGACCATCCACATACTGAACATTTTCAATTTTAGCAGAATTATTTTTACCAATAATACCTGTACCTTTTATTTGAGCTTTATCATTGTTACCAAATGTGACTGATCCTCCATCCTTTATCTCCAAGGAAATAAAGCAATTCTTATCTCCTGTCATATGCCTTGAGCAACCACTGTCCAAGTACCAAGGCTTTCTTTTGTTGATTAGAGGATGAACCTGTGTTAGGTTTTAAAAGTAACTTAGGTACCCATATAGCATTGGGTCCTTGTTGGTTAGTTTTTCCTCTTGTGAGGATTTTTCTTTTGTGATAACAAATAGAATCATGGTGCCCATGTTTACCACAAAATGAACAACCTTTCTTTATATTTTCAGCTTTCTTCTTAGCGTGGCAGATTTTGAAAGTGTGCCCAAGTTTTTTGCAAAAAGTACATTTTGGCATATCCTCTTGTTTTTTAGGCAAGAAAAAATTTTCATACAATTTTTGTTTTTGAAAACTTTTAAAACCAATACCAGCTTTGTCAAATATTCCAGATTGAGATCCCATTATCTTTTGAAAAGTTTCAGTAGATTTAACAAAGTTTGTAATGTTATTTTTTAGTTCTTCAACTTCTACTTTTAAAATCTCTTTTTCTGTGTCCTCTTCTGGAGGATGAATTCTGACATTCTTTTTATTCAAAAGTGTCTGCTGCTCAGATAATTTCTCATGAGATAACTGCAAATCTAGAATGATTTTTTCATATTTCTCATTCTTGGCTTGAAGTTCCTCATTGAGTTTCTTTATTTCATAAAGTTGATTTTTGAGAAAACCACATTTATGAGATAAAGTATTTGAGTCATTTAAAAGTTTGTCAAATTCTAATTGTTCACAAGAAGGACATAGTTCTGAAATACTTACTTTTTCAGTTTCTGATTTTGCCATAAGACATAGGTTGGCTTCTTCATCCTTTTCTTGCTCAGAGGATGACTCGTCACTGTCATCCCAAGTAATCATCATGGATTTGTTTTTGTATGGAAATCTTCTTGAGTTCCTTTTGTTGAGAGGACACTCAGTTTTGTAGTGTCCCATCTTGTTGAGAGGATCTTCTATCTTGTCCTCTTCGATTTATCATCCTTTGGATTCTTCTGGAAATCAGAGCCAGTTCGTCCTCCTCTTCCTCAGATAGAGGATACTCTGAGCTTTCCTTTTTCATGACCTCTTTCGTCTTCTTGAAGGATGAACTTTCTGCTTGGCTTGTTTTTAGCGCAATCATTTTTCCTTTTCTGCTAGGTTTGTCAGCCAGCAACAATGGTTCATGAACTCTTAGAGTACCAACTAGATCTTCCAATTTCATGTTGGTCAAGTCTCTTGCTTCTGTAATGGCAGTCACCATTGGCCTCCATTCTTTTGGTAAACTCCTTAGGATTTTTCTTATCCTTTCTTGAACGGAGTATACCTTTCCAAGAGATCTCAAGTTGTTTAATATGATTGTTAACCTTGAGAACATTTCATCAATGGTTTCCTCTTCCTTCATTTCTAATAGTTTGAAATCTCTTACTCCCATGTCAATTCTTGCTTCTTTCACGTGACTTGTTCCTTCATGATGGATCCTTAGAGTGTCCCAAAGCTCCTTAGCGCTTTTGCACTCTTCGACTCTATTATACTCTTCCCTGCACAAAGCACACGTTAGAAATAAATGAGCTTTAGAGTTTAGGAGTACCTTTGCATTTTCATCAGCCGTCCATTGTGCTTGAGGTTTCACATCAGAGGTTGCATCTGCGTTGTTGGTTCTGATGACATGATCTCCATTTTCCACCACATACCACATATTGTTGTCTTGTGATATGACAAATAGTCTCATCTTACCTTTCCAGTGGTAGTAATCTGTACCATCAAAGTAGGGAGGTCGGCTGGATGATCCTCCTTCAGGAATATACTTAGCTTTAGACATTTTTGGATCTTTTTCTCTTACACTGTTAGGTGTGTTCTTCTAGAGGACCTTGCTTTGATGCCAATTGATGTAGCTAAATATCACTAGAAGGGGGTTGAATAGGGATTTTGCTGTTTAAAATAATATTCAAGTGTTTTAAAAACTATCCTCTTGCAGAGGATGGCAAGCCCGAGGATGGGTTTTTCAAAACCTTCAGATTTGAACTGAGATAAAGAGTGAAAGAGAAATATAAGATTGACACACACTGTTTTTATACTGGTTCACCCAAAGATGGCTACTTCCAGTCCTCACACCCTTGTGAGATTTCACTAATGTTCAAACAGATCAACCTCTGACCGAGGATGATTACAACTTGTGTATTCTCAAGCTTCACCAAGCTTACAATCAGATTTCAAATGTTTCCAAGTGTATCTCACGTGGAAATTACAATGTGATAAGAGAGTGATTGATTCTAAATACTTTCTCAAAAGATTAACAAAGATCTAATGTAGGATTTGTAGAAAGTATGAAGATATAATGGATGTTGCTTCTTGAAAGCTTTTTAAGATCTTTGATCTTTTTTAATGCAATGTGTTGTGTGTTGATGAAGATCATCTTGCTGCAATTTATAGAGGTCTTGTGATGTTCATTTCATATGCCAAGCCTTTTATGACCGTTGGAAAATCCATTTGAGAAATGCCAAGGTTTTTCTTCATATTTACGAAAATGTCATTCAACTCATTTGATGGATGCATTCCATGTTCAAGTACGAGGTAACTGTTTTCTTGGCACTTGGGGACACGTGATGTCCTTTTCTCTTTCCTTTCTTTAATGTTTGAATATTGTGTGGAGTCATTTTCATTCTCCTTTCTTCAATGCTTTGATAAAGCTTCACATGTGAGCTTTTTCTCTTTCCTCCATTTAATGCCTTGTAAGAACATGTGATGTCCTTTTCATTCCTTTCTTCAAGACTTTGTGAAGGCTTCACGTGAAGTCTTTTTCTTCTTTCCTTGCCTTAAGACATGTGATCAATTTATTTAGGACTTGTTTGTTGTTGCCTTTTTGAAGATTGACTTTATAATCCTTTTAAATCACATAATAGTACATGTAGCATTTTGCCTATGACATGATGAGTTGCTTTCATAAAGTGTTGGGATGCTTTTCAAGATGTTGACTATAGGCACATGCTAATATAATCATTCCTCGTACCTTTCTTTTGCATTCTTGCTACTTTTCTTCAAAGGCCTTTCTTTGATCATTTTTTAATAGTATTTTGCCTTTATTGAATGAATCAAACAATTCATTCTTTAATATTATTCTGCCTTTGTTGAATGAATTCAAATCAGCGAGGATGCAGAACTGCAGTTTCACCAGCTCGTGAGGTCATCCTCGGCATTTTCCATACTTAGCATTTAACTCGGCATTTTCTTCTTTTTCCTTAATGAATGATAATCTGTTTTCTTATATGAATACACTCAAAAGCACAGGTTAGTCATTAAACTCAATTATAATCTTTTAATTAATTTTGTTATCATTAAAACCAATTGAGAAAGATTTTTGTCTCAACAAT
>NC_021163.2:28136818-28185771 GCF_000331145.2 Cicer arietinum | reverse complement strand
TTATTATTATTATTATTATTATTATTATTATTATTATTATTATTATTATTATTATTATTATTATTATTATTATTATTATTATTATTATTATTATTAAGGTGTGTCATAATCCACTAATGTGGAGAGTCAATAAAGGTCGCTCAAAGAGCAAATGCATTATAACAGAAATGGACACTACAGAAAGAATACCAAGAAAATGCGGATTATGTCGGCTCTCTGGTCATATTATGAAACATTGTACAAACGCTGTTGGCACATCTACTCAAATTGAATGTATTTTTTAAAATTTTAATGTATTTTTTTTAAATTTATAATATAATTTAATCATTTTAATTAAATAATTATAATTATAATAATTTTTAATTATAATAATTTTTAATTATAATTATAATAATTATTTATTATAATACTAATAATTAAAATATAAAATTTATTTATAATTTATTAATGTATTTTATTTTAATTTATTATTAATATTTTTATTTTTTAAATAATTAAATTAATTTTAATTTATTATCCTAATTAATAACAAATGTTAAAAAAAAAAGGTCAGAGTTAGATCATTCCATGGGGAATCGACCTCCTATTACGTCTTCAAAATTTTCCTGGTTGCTTCCTGGAGAAGTAACATCGTACTTTAAAAATAATAGAACATTCGCTTAAATAATTTTCAAAATAGGATATTTTGAAAATTAAAAAAATAAAAGGGATATTATTATCAAAAAAGTTCTTAATACACGTTATGTCAGATATAAAATATATTTAATTTTTAAGAGACTAATAAATATGATTAAATGTTTTTGGAGGAGTAAAAAATTTATAGTTTAAAAGGGCAAAAAAAGAAAAGACCCCAAAACCAAAAAATTCATAAATTTTGGTAAGTTTAGAGGCCAACTTCTTCAACAACAAAAAACATCGAAAATTTATTTTCAAGAAATGTTTTTTTGATTTTTTAAAGATTTACAATTTTTATATTTTCTCTTTGAAAGTTTTTTAATTTAAAAATCAAAATCAAAATTTTCAAGAAAAATAATTTTTTGATTTTGCTCACAAAATATTTCAAGAAAAACATAATATTTTAGATTTTCTTAAATAAAATTTTCGATATTAATATTAGAATAAGTTATAAATCATAAAAAGATTTACTTTTATTTTTTATCAATATTAAAAGATTTGATTTATTTTCTTGTCAATATTAAAATATTTGATTTGATATTAACAATCCAGATCTTTATATATAAACCCTTCTAACTCTACGTTCTCTACCCACTGCACTCTTTCTCTTTCTGGGGTTTTAACTCAGCCTTCTCCTTCAAGGTAAACATGATCCTATTTTCTTTCTTATCGATTTTCTTCTCTTCGATTCTTAGGTTTTTAGCATTAGTTCAGATATGCGATGTGATTTCATAGGATCCTTAGATTTTAGGAATTGGTACTGAATATGTAGTTTTTATTTGATATGAATGCAACAATATTTGAGTATCTATCTTTTAATTGTTAGCTTATAAACATAATCGACATAAACAAGTGATATTCGGATTATACTGTGTTTGCTTGATATTTTGAAAGACATGGCGTCTTCCTCTTTCAATATTATATTGATGACTTGGATTGTGTCTTTATTTTGTTAGCATGTTTCTGATATTAGTATTATTTTGTTTTAAATTTTTGTTCTGGGTCATACTTGTGTATTCTGAAGCTATCAATTTTTGGGTATCAATCTTTTCACCAAGAGTTTTATGTTGTGGTACTTAATACACGTCAGACATAAAATATATTTAATTTTTCAGAGACTAATAAATATGATAAAGATGTTCTTTTTGAATTGTTTACTTGTATTTATTTTGTGTCTGCTTGAAACATGCCGTGTCTTGCCTTTTTGATGTTGTATTGTATAGTTGACATGGGTTGTGCATTTTTATTTGTGAGAATGCTGTTGTTGCTAGTACTTTATTTATCTATTTTTAATTTGAAAACTGGTGTTTTATTTTTCTTATGTATTGTTTTCTCACTTTCTGTGTTGAAATTGCAGTTATTTTGTGATTTTATGCTCAAGGACTAATGGGTAAAGAGAAAGTTCACATCAACATTGTGGTCATTGGCCATGTGGACTCTGGGAAGTCAACCACCACAGGTCACTTGATCTACAAGCTTGGAGGTATTGACAAGCGTGTCATTGAGAGGTTTGAGAAGGAAGCTGCTGAGATGAACAAGCGTTCATTTAAGTATGCCTGGGTTCTTGACAAGCTCAAGGCTGAGCGTGAAAGAGGTATCACAATTGACATTGCTCTGTGGAAGTTTGAGACAACTAAGTATTACTGCACCGTCATTGATGCCCCCGGACACAGAGATTTCATTAAGAACATGATTACTGGAACATCCCAAGCTGATTGTGCTGTCCTTATCATTGATTCCACTACTGGTGGTTTTGAAGCTGGTATTTCTAAGGACGGTCAGACCCGTGAACATGCTCTCCTTGCTTTCACTCTTGGTGTGAAGCAAATGATTTGCTGCTGTAACAAGGTATTTCAGCCCCTTTTTGAAGCTGTTTTTGTTGGTTTTATTTTTAAATAATTTATATAAAGTACTAATGGACATTGTTTGCTATCTTGAACAGATGGATGCCACTACTCCCAAGTACTCTAAGGCTAGGTATGATGAAATTGTGAAGGAAGTTTCATCCTATTTGAAGAAGGTTGGCTACAACCCAGACAAAATTCCATTTGTTCCCATCTCTGGTTTTGAGGGAGATAACATGATTGAGCGCTCTACAAACCTTGACTGGTACAAGGGTCCAACCCTTCTTGAGGCCCTTGACCAAATCAATGAGCCTAAGAGGCCATCAGACAAGCCCCTCCGATTACCACTTCAGGATGTCTACAAGATTGGAGGAATTGGTACTGTGCCTGTGGGGCGTGTCGAGACTGGTGTCTTGAAACCTGGATTTGTCGTGACTTTTGCGCCCACTGGACTGTCAACTGAAGTCAAGTCTGTTGAGATGCATCATGAAGCTCTCACTGAGGCCCTTCCTGGTGACAATGTTGGATTTAATGTTAAGAATGTTGCTGTCAAGGATCTCAAGCGTGGTTACGTTGCCTCAAACTCCAAGGATGACCCCGCCAAGGAGGCTGCTAACTTTACATCCCAAGTTATCATCATGAATCACCCTGGCCAGATTGGTAATGGTTATGCCCCTGTTCTTGACTGCCACACCTCTCACATCGCCGTCAAGTTTGCTGAGCTTATTACCAAGATTGACAGGCGTTCTGGTAAGGAGATTGAGAAGGAGCCGAAATTCCTGAAGAATGGTGATGCTGGTCTTGTGAAGATGATTCCAACCAAGCCCATGGTGGTTGAGACTTTTGCTGAGTATCCTCCTCTTGGGCGTTTTGCTGTCAGAGACATGCGTCAAACTGTGGCTGTGGGAGTCATCAAGAGTGTGGAGAAGAAGGAACCTAGTGGAGTTAAGCCAAAGAAGAAGTGAACCGTGCAGGATCATCCATCTAGGGTAGTCTATTGGCTTGACTACAATAGATGGTTTGTTCTTAGTAGTTCTTATATTTCTCATTTACTTACTTTGTATAAGTCTGCACCGTCGTCTCGCAACATTTGTTCTCAAAACTGGGTTCTAGATCGACGGTGGCATGACTATTTGGTATTTCTGTTTATGTTTATGCTTTGATTATTATGTTTCTGTGAGAATGATTCTATTTTATATATGGTATTAATGAATGAATTTTTACATATGGTATTAATGAATTAATATACATATATGCTAAGATTCCATGAATATACCAAAAACAATTCTGGTATTAATGAATGAATTTTTAACACTAAATAAAAGGAATAAATCAATTCTAATTAATGTTAAAGATTGATCGAATAAAACTAGGTCTATAATAATTTGCAATATATTCGCACACAAAAAAAATCAATTTGACAATCTTGCTTATGATAAGTAGAATGTGCTTGTTTTTTTAATCAAAGTTTGATAATATATTTTAAAGATTGATAATATATTTTGATTTTAATCTAATATTTTATTTACAAAAGAACAAAAATATCACTAAATTGATAAATATTTCACTCACAAAAAGTATAAAATTTCACTCAATTAAGGTTATATTGGTGTAAATAGGTAGTTGGTTACACTGATTCAATTAATTTTGTTATATTAATCATTATCAATTGATCATAGGGGTAGAGAGTTCAAAATTGGGAAATACCTCACAAACTCCCAAACTATGAGATGTTTCATGTAATGATACATTTTCAAGATTTATCTGATAAAACTAGGACTAAAATAATTTGCAATATATTCACACAAAAAAAAATCAATTTGACAATCTTGCTTATGATAAGTAGAATGTCCTTGTTTTTTTAATCAAAGTGTTGAGTCAAAATATCATTTTGAAGTTTTAAAGATCATAAATATTTTAAATTACATTTTTAAGACCGATTTCATGTTTTAAATATCGATAATATATTTTGATTTTAATCTAATATCTCATTCACAAAAGAACAAAATATTACTCAATTAATAAATATTTCACTCACAAAAAAACAAAATATCACTCAATTAATAAATATCTCACTCACAAAAAAACAAAATATAACTCAATTAAGATTATATCGGTGTAAATAGGTGGTTGATCACACCTATTTTTGTTATATTTGATTGGAAAAGTGCAATTTTTTTGAAAAAAAGTGCCGCAAACCTTCAAAATTATTCTTATGTTGCAAAGATAAAAATGTGTTATTTACAATATATATATATATATATATATATATATATATATGCGTGTGTGTTAATCATTATCAATTGATCATATCTTTCTCATAACAAAATAACACACAGATCAATAATTTAAATGCGAAAAATAAATCATTATCAAATGATCATAAGGTTAGAGAGTTCAAAATTGATAAACACCACACAAACTCCCAAACTATGAGATGTTTCATGTGATGACTCGTTTTCAAGAACATAGTTGTCTTTGCAAGGCTCATTTTGAGCAACATCACAAATTAGGAAGTTATGAATTCTCTCATTCGATTGCTCACCTTTAAGAATAATTAAAAAAGGATCGAAATAACTAAATAAAAAATTAGCATTAATGATCAATAAATCAAACTCAGTTAAAAAATAATGCATGGATGACCTGACCAATATTGCTTCATTTTCTTTGGTCTTTCTTTTATTCTCAACTTTTTCTATTATCTCATTATTTTATTTTTTTCCAAAGGTACTCTTAAATGTGCATTGAACATTTGTTTGTATTTTCTCTTTTTATCTCAATGCTCTTTTTTTTTTCTCCTTATCTTTGGGCTAACTTTTCTATCTTTCTTGCCTCTTTTATCAACCTTTTATCATATAGATATTTCACAAATTTTGGATCGATCACAAAATCTCTTGTATTTTTTGCATATGATGATATACTTTGTCTCTCCTTTTTTCTATCCTCCTATTTATATGCTCTATGTTTTTTTCTTTTTCTTTTTCATATCTCTCATATGCCCAATCAAATTTTCTAAGGCTCTTTTATTTTTATCTATGATACTTTCCACGACTTCTCTCCCATTTTATTTCATACTTACATTCCTAATCATGACAAGATCTTCCATGCGACCTTTTATTCATGAACTCATACTGCAAAACATTCATTTTAATTCATCAAATTAGTGAACCTTGTCATGATAGAAGTTGTTCTTGGTGATGAAGATGTAGAATGACCGCTGCCAATGATCTCAAAATACAACAAAAAAACAATTAAGTGAAACAAAGAAATATGAGTAAAAATTAATTCACCACTCTTTTTAGTGTTTAAACTAAAAAAAATGTGTCACTCATGTATATCACTCAACAAGGTTTTTTCTAAACAACTCATCATGATATATACGTAATATGACTTATTGCCCTTGTGGTAATCTATACGAATCAACACCATAAAAAACAAGCAACAACATAGCAAAATCGGCAACACAAAGATACAATAGCAAAATCAAAAGAAAAATATTACAAAGCCCTAAACTACGAGAAAAATGTTAAATGGTGCGAAAGCGTTTTCATAGAAAAGACACGGATGTGTGTTATTGTTATAATCATCAAATTAATATTGTCCCAAACTCCTTCTTCTAGTCTGTTTAATAATAATGAGTATGGATCTGTCATTTCTCACACCACACCACTATTTGAAGTTTAAAATGATTTTATATAAAAATTGAAAATAATATGTGATTTTGTAAAATTTAGTAGCCCTCAAATCAAAAATGGTTACAAGCAACTACTAAACTAGAGTTACAAAATTAATAGCAAACTCACTAAGAACAATATAGTTTCAAACACAAATTTTGAAAACCTTAAACAACACAATAGAGATTCAAATGAGAAAATAAACACATACCTTGAACATAATTGATGATTCAAAGATGAAGTCATTTACACAGTTGATGATTCGCAAAATATGAACATGGTGAATCACGAATAGAATAATGGAAGAACAAAGCATAAATGCATATCATGATGAATTATGAAAATGGAAGAAGAAAAAAAAAAATATGTATGCAACTAAATTGTGGAATACGAACACAATGAGTTGAGGATGAAATACAGAAAAATAGCAAATTGCGAGTTTACGAAATAGATAAATCGCGAGTAGAACAATTGTGAACGCACAAAAATGATTGTGAATGCAGAAGAACAACAAAGATAAACAACGATAGACGATGATTAAAATATTGATGATTGCGCTGTGTTTTTCCTCTTCTACTAGGGTTTTCGGTTTTTCTTTCCTTCTTTCTATTTTGATTCCAGACAACTTTTTGTTTTTGAAACAAAACACAAATTTTGCTTTGAAAAACAATTAAGTATTTCAATTAATTATTTTTTTTACAATAATATAATAAATTAATATAACTATATTTATCTGATGTGATAATAATTTTTAAATTAATAAATGTCATAATATATTAAAATATGTCTCATAAATATAATGGAAAAAAAGATGAGTTAAATTTTAAAAATTGAGATTGAGAAAATTTAAAGATCAAAATTGCTAATTTTAATAAATAAATAAAAGACAAAAAATCAGTAATTGTTAAAACATAGAATTGCATTTAAGCTATTCAACTTATCGTAACATATAGCAGCGGTAATACTACGGTGTTTTAGACGAATTATTAGTGACATACCACGTTATACGCACAAAACTGTCCACACCAAATTAGATTTTCTTCGATTTCCTAACTAATTGCTTAAGTTATTGGAGTTCCTTATAATAATAACTCACGTTAATCACGATTCACGAATCAGTATAAAAAACCAAAACTTGTTAAAAAAATGTAACGTGACTTTTGTAAATAAATAAAGAAACCAGAAATATAAAAAAGTAATTTAGATAAATTAACTAAGACAGGTACTCCCTCTTGCTCCTTTTTTTTTTAACACATACTCCCTCCTCCCGTCTTCTCTAATTATTACTCTTAGATCTACTATATTAATACTATTTTTTTTAAAGAAATCCTAGTAATATTATTAACGTTAAAATGCACTTATGTTTTTATTTTAATAAATCCCAAATTTTAATTTTCTTATTTTATTTTGTAATTTAGTCTATTATTTTTAAAATTATTGATATTTGGTTATTATTTTTAATTAGTTTTAATTTGATAATATGACAATAATTTAAGTAATACGTGCAAGATGATGTAGAAAATTATACTGATATAAAATTTAAATTTAATTTTAAATTAATTAATACCACTAATAATTTTTTAAGATAAATAACTTTTTTACTCAATAAATTATTTTAAAAAAATATTTATTTGCTTTAAAAATTTATTATAATTATTAGTTGAGAAAAGTGACCACATTAATTTTATTTTTATCATATCATCGTATAATTGCAAGTATACGATAAAATAATCAAATAATCATTAACTCTTATTAATGTTAAAATTAGTTTATAGTTAGTGTATATTCATTAAACTCATAATTTATCTGTACAATTTTTTCCATTAATTGTAACTAAATACTTAACTTTTGAAAACCATTTTCTTATAAATACTAACCATATAGGAATATTTTTAGAAACAAATAACAAATATAATAATATTTATTTCAAATTTTCAATTAAGAAACTCCTACAAGGCTGCAAACTCACTTTCTTTTATTCCTCAACTTTTTCTCTTCACCACCCATTCAATGGCCTTACATAAAATTTAAAAATTTAAAAATACGACAACACTACTCAAAGAAACTAAGAACAATTAATTAACATTATCTTAATAATGAAACACATAAACATTATATTCCACAATAGCTTCTAATCCAATTATAGAATGAGTCGAAGCTTGAGCATACCCACTCGCAAACCGGAACAACCCACTACCACCCACAATTGGCATCTCTCTCACGGCGGAATCCACCTTATTCCGCCCCAAAACACTAAGAACACTTCCATTATACTTCCCTGTCGTGAAAGCAAAGTTAAGCACCATGAGAAAACCCACTTCGGTTTGCGAAGCTGAAGCGTAGATTCCTTGAGCTCTTCCAACAATTTTGGAATCTGATTCCGGTTCTTCTGTTAAGGGATCGTCCATCATCACCACGGCGCCGAAGCCGGTTGGGGATTTTTCGGTTGTTGGTGAGGCGGCGACGCGGACGGCGGTTTGATTCTTCCCGCCGATGATGTCGTGGAAGAAAAAGCGAAGGTGAGATAGTTTTTGGGGTTTGTGGAGTCCGAGGTTTGTTGGGGAAATGGGTTTTATGAATGAGTGTGTTTTTGTTGTGATGAAAATGAAGGTGGTTAGTGATAAGAGAAGGAATTTTGGGAAGAAAATTTTGGCCATGGTGATTTTGATTGGTGAGTGTGTGGCTTTTGGATTTAGATAAGTCACTATATATTGTGTAAAGACACCAACGGAATACGAATCTAAATTTCAAATTTTAAACCATTGCTTGCCAAATTCGTGAAAACTTTATTTAATTTCTTTTTTGTCTAACTTTATTCCTTTTTTTAGTTAATTACTATTTGGGTGAGGTGTATAACAGGACTAACTTGATGCTTGCAAGAATGAAAAATAATGTGCGATAAGTATTATTATTATTTTTTAAAGTGCATAGTAAACATTGAGGTTGAAAGTTTGTTAAAAGTATAGTCATTGATTCTCTAATTGTTTTTTTTTTATATAATTGTTGATGTGATTACTTAATTTAATTATAGATAACACTTCAGTTATTTATCTTTTTTTTTTATTTGGTCCTTTATTTAATTTTATTACAAAAAATTCAAAAATATAAAGAGTAAAAATATGAGTTTATTTGAAAATTTGAGTTATAAAGTTGATGAAATTTGCATTATATTAAAGATAATAATTAATTTTATGAGTTGTTTTAAAAATTTTGATGAATTTTTGTAAAAAAAATGATAACATTGTTAACATTTTAAAACATAAAAGATCAAATTATTTATTTAAAATTAAATAAAGGATCAAATCGAGAAAAATAAAATAAAAAATTGAAATGTTATCTGAAATTAAGTTAAGGAACCACAAGAACAATTATGTCTTATTTCTTCAAGCTTGATACATCTTAGCAAGCAGCTCTAAAATAATGTTATAAATATTACACGAGATATAGCCCCAAGACACTTTGGGATTAAAGTTAAATTGGTTTCATCCTTGAATGAATTGTTTAATAAATAAATAATAAAATATCTAAAATTTTATACCTTATAAAATAAAAATCTATAAAATTTATAACAAATATTTGATACGTATAACAAATACATTTAAAATCAACAACATAAACAAAGTCTTCATAATATAAATTCAAACATCAAATCTCATATAAATCAACAGATCAATCACGAGTGCTTTGCGAATTAAAGTGTAATAAAGGTTTGAATGAAATAAAGTTTTTATTTAAGTTAAATTTTAAAAGAATTTTTTTTCTAATCTAAAAAATTGATTTTTTTACAACAACAAAAAAATTCTATGTTTTAAAAAACATTGAGCGGTTTTCAAAAACCGTCCCGGTTCAATGACCAAATCGGTCTAATCTATTTTAAAATAATTTTTGCTGTTTTTCTCAATTTTTATTTATCAACAACTTTTTAAAGATAGTTGAACTAGGTATTGCCTCAGTTTCCAGTTCGATTTTTAAAACATTGCTCTAAAGTGAATACTATGACATTATTTTAACTTAAAAAATAATAATAATATTTTAGTTGTTTAAAAGGGAGAGAGATAATTTAGTTCTTGTATGCGTCAAGAAAGATGCAACATGTGCTCACTCTAGTATGAAAATTAGATATTTGAAGTTCAAATTACTATAAGTTGAAGGAGACCATACTAAACGATCATGAACTTCAAATTTAGGAATAACACCATTATCAACTTCATCACGCACAATAATAGTGTTTAAAATAATGGGGATAGACTTAGTGCCATTAAAATTGAAATCCTTAACATTAGCATCAAGAAGTGGTCGAACCTCTAAAGAATACCTAGCAAATCAAAAATTGGGCAAGACAACTAAGAATCATTTCAAAATTGATATTGTGACCATCTCCAAACTGCTAGGAAGCATTCTCTTGAATTAAAGGAAGATGAGCCCAGATACCCGATCAGATGGAGGATGATATGTGGTACTTAATTTGAGAGTTACTCTAATACAAATAAAATTATACAATTGAGTACCCGAAGAAATGAAATCCCACGAAAGCTTCAGCATGACAAAACTATTGATGGTCTTTACATAATGCAAACCGAGATTCCCATCTTCAATGGCTTGGCAAACTTTTTTCCAGGTTACTGTCACCATCTTTTTCGAAGTGATGTTCCCAAACCAAATAAAATTGCAAATCCAAATGTATAAAGATTTGATAAGAGCAACATACCAAGAATAAAAACAAAATTGTATAAGAAGCATACCATGGAAAAAGTCACACTTTTCCAAGTTGAGAGTTTGGCTTTAATACGATCAGCAATAAGCATTACATGCCCCTTTCGAGGTTTCCTTTTAAAAATAGGAACATCAAAATAGATAAAGGGAAGTTGTCCTAAACAAAATCCAAGAAGAACAACAAACGCATAAACTCTAGCTGTAAATATAAAGCATGTGTAAAATTTAGACTTATCATTACTCATCACTTGGTCAGAAGCATTCTCGTAATCATGGAAAAAATTCATCAGAGTAGTTAAGATGGACTCGCTTGCACAACATAAATCGTAACATCGTCAGCGTATAAAACATGGTTGGGCATTTTGAATCCTCTAGGGTTGGACATAAGTTGCAGTTTTCCTTTGTTGACCAGTTGAGATATACCTCTACTAAGAACCTCTTCAACAATACAAAACAGAAGAGGAGAAAAAGGATCTTCTTGTTAAGCTCCTCTATTACTGTTTAAAAATCCCACAACTTTCTCATTCAAAGATATATACAACTTTACCAAATTACAAATGGTGAGAATCCAGTCACAAGAAGTATACTTAAATCCAAAAGCATGCAAAACAATAATCAAAATATTATAATCAACAATATCAAAATCTTTTTTGATATCAAACTTTATAGCAAACTAACTCCCAAAATCTTTTTTATCCAAGAGGTTAACAGATCTGAGGCAATGCAATCAGAGATGAGTCTGCCCTTAAAAAAATCACTTTGAAACAATAGAAAGCCTATCAACCAAAACTTTGGTAATAATTTTAAATTGAAAGTTGGATAGAGCAATTGGTCAATACTGATCAATGTGAGATTTTAAGGCGAGCACTACAATATTTTAATTGACATTATGCATCAATCAAATTATTTGAAAAAATTGAAGGACATATGCAGAAACCAAACCAATGATGTCCCAATAAGTCTGATAGAAATGACCTGCAAAATCATCACGACAAGGAACACCATTGCCATTCATAACAAACACAACATTTTTAACTTCATCCAAAGAAGGCAAAGTCTTCATCATGAAATTATCCTCCTCTGTCACAATTGAAGGAATAATAAAGGCAACCAAATTATTTGATTGACAACTATTATTACAAGCAAAAAACTCTGGTAAAGTAAGAACAGACACTCAATATCAACAGGAGTAGTCAAGATATGATCATTGTCGCGGCCTAAAATTTCGAGTGTTTCTCGAAATTCAATGGAGTCGCCACCTGTAACACCCCGTTTTTCAAAACGAGTATATTTTTTTTTTTTTTTTTAAAGTAATTAAAACGAACAAAGAAATAAATCAGGAAATGCTTTTGGATAAATAATTGAGTCATTATAAATTACAAGCAGCGGAAAAGTTTCTCCAATTACAAATCCAAAACATTTCTACATAAACATCAAATGGTACATGGGACCCATTCAAAGATGATATAAAACTGATAATATTTGTATAAGTACAGTTTTCCAAAACTAAAATACTCCAAACCAAAAAGAAGGACCCCTAGTCCCTATACATCATCCTAATCTGATCATCCTACCAAAAACTATACACCCTGAGTAATCTCCACGCGCCCCGTGAGATCCTCCTAACACAACCGCAGTCAAGCATTCCCATCTCCATCCCTGTCCGTAGGGTACGAACCAGTAGGGCCGTCCTGACTCTCATCTGAGGGCAAAGCCCAGATTTCCACAATAGTGTAAAGGGTCACCAACCAGAAAATAACAGATAACACATAGCAATTAAGTTTTTGAATGCTCAAAACAACTTTTTAACTAAGCATGCACCTTAACAGGATTTTCAATATGCGAAAAGTTCATACAGTACATTGCCAATGAAAATGAAGGTAAAATGCAGTTCTCGATCTCCTAATTAACACATAATAAAACAAGACATGGATAGATTCATGAGCAATTAATCATACAACTAAAAATGAGGATTTTCACTGAGCCAATCGATTGGGCAATCGATTGGGGTGAAGATTTTTAATGAAAACAGAATCCTGGGCTGAATTCAATCGATTGGTAAATCGATTGATTGGTTCCTGAGCCCCTGGTTTCGAGCCAATCGATTTCCTAATCGATTTGGTGAGGGATTCTTAATGAAAACAGAATCCTGGGCTGAATTCAATCGATTGGTAAATCGATTGATTGGTTCCTGAGCCCCTGACTTAAGGCCTAATCGATTGGGCAATCGATTTCTTAACTGATTCCTTTGAAAATTGATTTCGAAATCGATTGGCTAATCGATTTTGTTCATTTGGCCAAGCCCCTGTCTTCCATCCAATCGATTGGGAAATCGATTTCCCTGATCAGTTTTCCAAAAATTCATGAATTAACCTAAGTCATTCCTAATCAAGTCCACAACCTAACACTTAGCAATTCCTACGCGATTACTACGACACACAAAGGTTCGATAACCATCATACTCACACACAATACACAACACATAGCACTTAACACCTTCATCTCAGTTATCACGATAAATCAAAATTCGAATCACTCAATCATAAACTCAAATCAAACATGACTCGCGTGCCAGGCACCCTAATGCAATGCGTATATGCCAAAATGCATGGACTCGGAATTCCAAACCAAAACCCTCCTCGAAGGGCCGTAAATCATAATTGTACCGCCTATCGCAGGCCAAAGTACCAATTACCGAGGTGCCACCTATCACGGGTCAGCACGATTTACTAAAATGCGTAAATCATAAACGTACCACCTATCACGGGTCAGTACAGTTTACCGAGGTGTCACCTATCACGGGTCAACACGATTTACTAAAAGAAAAAGCGGAAATCGTAAATGTACCACCTATCACGGGTCAGTACAGTTACCATGGTGTCACCTATCACGGGTCAACACGATTTACTAAAATATAAATCGCAAACGTACAACCTATCACGGGTCCGTACAGTTTACCAAGGTGCCACCTATCACGGGTCAGCACAATTCACCAAAAATGTAAATCGTAAATGTACCACCTATCACGGGTCAGTACAGTTACCATGGTGTCACCTATCACGGGTCAACACGATTTACTAAAAGAAAAAGCGGGAATCGTAAACGTACCGCCTATCACAGACCAGTACTGTTTACCTAGGTGCCACCTATCACGGGTCAGCACAATCCACCAAAAATGTAAATCGTAAATGTACCACCTATCACGGGTCAGTACAGTTACCATGGTGTCACCTATCACGGGTCAACACGATTTACTAAAATGTAAATCGCAAACGTACAACCTATCACGGGTCCGTACAGTTTACCAAGGTGTCACCTATCACGGGTCGACACAATTTACCAAATGAAATGCATGAGCATACACAGACTCCATTCACAACAATCGTTAAGCAAATGCAGATATTAAAAGATTCCCCATTTTTAATACCCATTTAACTTAAACGACTTTCAAACAACATTAATTAAATAAGTCATTAAGAGATTCCCCGTTCTTAATACCGATTTAACTTAATGATTTTCAAAACAAAACGTTAAGCAAACAGTCATATTAAGAGATTCCCCATTCTTAATACTCATTTACCGAAACGACTTTCAAACAACATTAATTAAATAAGTCATTAAGAGATTCCCCGTTCTTAATACCGATTTAACTTAATGATTTTCAAAACAAAACGTTAAGCAAACAGTCATATTAAGAGATTCCCCATTCTTAATACTCATTTACCGAAACGATTTTCAAAAACGATAGTTAAGTAACCGAGACATTAAGAGATTCCCCATTCTCAACGCCCAGTTAACTTAAACATTTTCCTCAAATACACATTAAGTAAACCGAGGTATTAAAAGATTCCCCATTTTTAATACTCGTTTAACTCTAATGGTTTTCAAATTCCACAGAAACAAATTCAAACATACTTTCACATTCAAACCATAATTCACAACAACCACACCAATTAACAAACATCAAGTTTCATTTACCCATAATCATACACAATGACATTCAAATTCATTTACCACGAAACATTCATCACTATAAACAAAACCTAACTCTAAGGTTTTTACCCATAACGCACTAGTTTCGTTTTTCCCCAAATCGATACATTTAACCCTAACAAATTCCTTCCCACACAACTACAGATAAGTCCCTAATGCAAGCTAGAAGTTTGGAAGGAGCCCTTACCTCAACGTTAGCTTTAACGCGCGTTTCCGGTACCACGAGTAATTCCGGTAAAATCTCCGCTCGCAACGCCGCTTCCAAATTAGTTCACTAGCACCGTAGCATGGTGGTGAGCAACTTTCCCTTCTGTCTCTTCGAGAAATGAGGTTCGGATCTAGAAGAAACGGAGGGGTTTGTGTTTGGATCTCAAAACCGTTTTTCTTCGTTTTCGAATCAAAGAGGAAGAGTGGAGTTGCGAAAACCTTGATCTAACTCTCACCCAACCTTGGGTCACTAGCTTTGAAGAAAGGAAGCAACGAAAACGAAGAATGGAGAAAGGATGGATTTTTGGTTAAAGCTCACGTGAGTGCAGAGGAAGAAGATGGAAAATTCAATTTTCCCTCCTTTCTATTTCTTTCCTTTGCTTTTCCTTTCTTCCTTTTTCCTTCCTTCCTTTATATACTATTTTCTTTTCCTTTTCCTTCCTTCTAGTTTTCCTTTCTTTTTCCCTCCAAGCAAACATATATAAAAAATAAATATAACTTAACAAATATCTCAAAATCTAGATATTTATTAAATTACCGTTTCACCCGAAACGCCTTAAATTCTCCAGTAATTGGGTTCCAGATCACCTTGACCAACGAAACATCTTTGGTCCTCAACCGCTTAGTCTTCCTGTCATCAATTCTCACGGGTGGTACTTCGAACGACAGGTTATCCTTTAGCTGGATTGCGTCTGGTTCGATCACGTGTGACGGATCTGTGAGATATTTCCTCAACTGTGACACATGAAACACGTCATGAATATTGGACAGTATCGGAGGTAATGCAATCCGATAAGCAACCGGCCCAATTCGTGCAGAAATCTGATATGGTCCAATGAATTTCGGAGTCAACTTCTTCGATTTCAAGGCCCTACCTACTCCAGTAGTAGGTGTGACTCGCAGAAATACATGGTCACCCTGTTCGAATTCCAAAAGTCTGCGACGCTTGTCCGCGTAACTCTTCTGACGATCTTGTGAAGTCTTCATTTTCTCCTTGATCTTCCTTACTTTAGCTGTGGTCTGTTGCACCATCTCTGGTCCGACAATCATATTCTCACCGTCTTTATACCAACACAAGGGCGTCTGACACTTGCGTCCGTATAAAGCTTCATATGGTGCCATTCCAATACTTGCGTGGAAACTATTGTTGTAAGTGAACTCAATCAACGGAAGTACATCATCCCAACTTCCTCTATCATCTAAAACACATGCTCTCAACAGATCTTCCAAGGACTGATTTGTCCTTTCAGTCTGTCCGTCCGTTTGTGGATGGTAAGCTGAACTCAATCGTAGCTTCGTTCCCAACGCTTCGTGCAATGCTCCCCAAAAATGCGATGTGAACTTCGGATCACGGTCTGATACAATGCTCGATGGTACCCCGTGTAACCTCACAATTTCAGCAATGTAGATCTCCGTTAGCTGATCTACCTTATAGGTGGTCCTTACCGGCAAAAAGTGAGCAGATTTAGTTAGTCGATCCACTATCACCCATATGGAATCATTCTTTCTCCTTGTCTTTGGTAATCCGGTTATAAAATCCATGGAAATGCTGTCCCACTTCCATTCAGGTATATCTAAAGGTTGCAACATTCCAGCAGGTCGCTGATGTTCCACCTTCGCTTTCTGACAAGTTAGACAAGTGGATACATATTCCGCCACATGTTTCTTCATTCCTGGCCACCAATAATTCTGCCTCAAATCCTGATACATCTTTGTTGCCCCAGGATGAATACTCAGCTTACTCTTATGCGCCTCTTCTAAAATCGTTTTCCGCATATCTGTAATGGCTGGTACACAAATCCTACCATTACACCGCAAAACATTATCTGCCCCAATCTTGAACTCATTCGTCTTCCCTTGCACTATTAGATTCCTCTTCTCTTGAATTAAGACGTCATCCTGAGAATTCGCAATGTCTTCAAGTAATCCACTCGAGATCTTAATCATTCCGAATTTCAAAATTCCCGGTGCAAACTCTACGTTCAAGTGCAAGTCTCTAAAAGCTCCCCACAACTCTTGTTGTCTAGCCATAATCAGTGAAGACACCGATACACTTCTTCTGCTCAACGCATCAACCACTACATTGGCCTTCCCAGGGTGGTACTGCAGTGTGAAATCAAAATCCTTGAGAGTCTCCATCCATCGTCTCTGGCGCATGTTCAACTCCTTCTGATCAAACAAATATTTCAAGCTTTTATGGTCGCTGAACACGGTGAACGTGCACCCATATAAATAATGCCTCCAGATCTTTAATGCAAAAACAACCGCGGCAAGCTCCAAATCATGAGTAGGATAGTTCCTTTCGTGAATCTTCAATTGTCTCGAGGCATAAGCCACAGCTTTCTTGTGTTGCATCAGAACACATCCTAACCCTTGGTGAGATGCATCACAATAAACTTCATAGGGTTCTTCTGATTGCGGTAATACCAATACAGGTGAGGTCGTCAATTTTCTCTTTAGTAACTGGAAGTTTTCTTCACACTTCTCCGTCCATGCGAACGGTTGATCTTTTCTGGTAAGTTGTGTCAGTGGAGCCACAATCTTAGCAAAACCCTCGATAACCCTCCTGTAGTACCCTGCCAGTCCTACAAAACTCCGTATGTCAGTGACAGTCTGAGGCTGTTTCCAAGCAAGAACCGCCTCAATCTTAGCCGGATCTACAGCGATTCCTTCCTTGGTTATCACATGTCCCAAGAAATTCACTTTCTCTAGCCAAAATTCACACTTCGACAGATTGGCATACAATCGCTTCTCGCGTAAAATCTCAAGAACTTGTCGCAAATGTTCTCCATGCTCTTCTTCAGTCCTTGAATAAATCAATATATCATCAATGAATACCACCACGAATTTATCAAGGAACGAATTAAAGATCCTGTTCATGTAGTCCATGAAAATTGCCGGTGCATTGGTAACTCCAAACGGCATAACCAGGTATTCATAATGTCCGTAGCGGGTTCTGAAAGCTGTTTTCTGAATGTCTCCTTCCCTTACTCGGATCTGATGGTAACCCGACTTCAAGTCAATCTTCGAAAATATCGCGGCCCCTCTCAATTGATCCATCAAATCATCGATTCGTGGCAAAGGATAACGATTCTTAATAGTTGCCTTGTTAAGCTGTCTATAATCCACACATAGGCGCGAGCTTCCGTCCTTCTTCTTAACTAGCAAAACTGGAGCTCCCCATGGTGATACACTTGGTCTGATGAATTTCTTCTCCAACAAGTCTTCAATTTGGCCTTTGAGCTCATTTAATTCCAATGGCGACATTCGATAAGGTGCCATTGAAATGGGTCCCGTTCCTGGGTGCAAATCAATGAAGAATTCCACTTCTCTTACCGGTGGCAATCCTGGAATTTCCGTTGGAAATACATCCCGATACTCGTTGACAAGTATCACATCTTCTATTTCCACATTTATCTTTGCCTCTACATTTGCTAGAGACAAAAACTCATGAGTCCCTTCACTTAGCGACACTCGGAGTTTGTTAGCAGCTAAATACTTAACAACTCCTGGTTCGGGGAAAAGAACCAATTTACGAGCACAATCCAAAATCACATAATGATAAGACATCCAATCCATACCGAGGATGACCTCGAGTGATTGTAGCGGTAAACAAATTAGATTAACCAAGAAATCCTTATTCTGTATAGTCATTCGACAATGTAAACATGCAGAATTTACGGTTAAGGTCTTAGCAGGTGTGGAAACAACCAAATCAAAAGGTAAAGCAGACACAGATAACTTCAAGCGATTCACACAGTCCATAGCAATGAAGGAATGGGTTGCCCCCGAATCAAAGAGTGCAGTTAGAGTGTTACCTGCAATCTCACAATCACGCTGAATCAGATTACCAGATGGATTTCCCTCTTCAGCATTCACACAATAAATGCGTCCTCTAGCAGTAGGACGGGTAGCCCTAGCTACATTCACCACTGGTTCCACCTTTGGAGCCGTGCAATCCCTTGCCATGTGCCCCGACTTCCGACAATTGTGACAGATGGGGATGTTAGTGGTACAAGCACTAGCATAGTGTCCTTCTCCCCCACATCGGAAACATCGAAGCACTTGCCCCATTTGCCTTCCGAAATTCTGGTTCCCCGGGCGACTCTGCCCACCGTTGTTATTCTGGGGTCGATTATAAGGTTTAGCAACTTGCTTCCCCTTGTTCTGATAATTCGCCCGACTAGGGCCTCCCGAATTAAAATTCCCTACTCGGCTAGCCCTCTTGTTCTTCATATCTTCCACTTCTCTACATTTCTCCACCAGCGCTTGGAAACGTTGAATTCCCAAGGGTAAGACGGAATCTTGAATCTCATACTTCAATCCGTCTTGGAAACGATGACACATGAATGGTTCATCAATTTCTTCACGGAAGAACCTGAAATGCCTCGATAGTGATTCAAATTTAGCAGCATACTCGCCCACAGTCAGGCTCCCCTGGTGAAGTTTCAGAAAGTCGTCACCCAACTTAGTCCTGGTACTCATCGGAAAGTATTTGTCTAAAAACTTTCTTTTGAACGATTCCCAGTTCACCTCCTCGTGGGCTGCTCCCATCAACAACCTTGCACTCCTCCACCAGTATTCAGCATCCCCTAGCAACATATACGTGGCATAGCTGACCTTCACTCCAGCCTGGCAGTTAATCATATCAAAGATTTTCTCCACTTCTTGGATCCATTGATCCGCCTTCTCTGAACCCTCATCCCCCTTGAACTTAGGAGGATTGTAACGACGGAAGTCTTCCAACCCTCTTGATTCTGCAGCACGGATCTCTCTTCCCCTCTTTTCAAGATCCCGTTGAGTCTGGGCAGCGGTCTGTGCAGCGACAGAAGCAGCCATGTTGTTCATAGCCTCCGCCATTTGGTCATTCCTAGCGTTGGCTCTCGGAGCGTCATTCCTTCTGGGCGGCATGGTTTCCTATAAGAACCATCATCAAGTAGAGTTTTAACACTACTTCAAATAATTCTAAACTAACGTCCGACTAACAACACACAATTAAATTGGACTTGACAACTCAAGTCACCTAAACCGACACATGATCAGATAACAACTCCTAACTTATAGGTCGACCTACAATCTATAACCAAGGTTCCACAGCTCCCAAAGAAAACTAAACCTATGCTCTGATACCACAATGTAACACCCCGTTTTTCAAAGCGAGGGTATATTTTTTTTTTCTAAAAGTAATTAAGACGAACAAAGAAATAAATCAGGAAATGCTTTTGGATAAATAATTGAGTCATTATAATTTACAAACAGCGGAAAAGTTTCTCCAATTACAAATCCAAAACATTTCTACATAAACATCAAGGAGTCGCCACCAAAATTTATTTTAAAATAGGGAAAATATTGGGAAACCCTTAAAAATAGAAAAAATGGTCTTTGAAACCAAATTTGAGTTCGGGAGTCGATTATGCGTAGGGAAGGTATTAGCACCCTACGACATCCGTTAAAATACGGTTACCTATAATTAATTGTGCAAGATTAATATTAACTTAAATATATTTATTTCTCATTACTATTTAATATGAATAGCAATTATTATTAATTTTTTAATATGATTTTGGAATAAATGTGTGCTTAACAAATAAAGGACAAAAAAAATAAATTTTTATTAATGTGCTTGACAAGAATGTGATCTTGCTCCTACGTGGTGCGATGGAGAAATCAAAGCTACGTAGTTCTTGGATAGAAAATGTTGATGTGTTTTTTTAACAAAAATGGATTTTGTTATATTTAAAAATATTTTGACAAGAAAAGAAAATAATTTGTCTGGCTTAAAAAAATATTTTAAAATACGAGTTTTATGACTATCAAGCTGTACAACTTGTGTCTAAAAAAAACTCAAAGAATTAAAAGATGTTTCATCTAATTAATCCTTTTAACAATATTTTAAATTATTTTTCGGTTTATATATGAAAAAAAAAAACACCAAATTGTACAATATGTGTCTTAACAACTCAAAGATAAAATATAATACTACATCAAATTTAAGTCGATTTTAGATTAATTCATTAAGATAAATAAATGAATAAATAAATAAATAAAGAGTTTTAGGACTATCAAATTGTACCACTTGTGTCCTAACAACTCAAAGATTAAAAGATGTCACATCTAATTAATCTTTTAAAATTCGATTATAAATATTCTTTGCTTTTTTAAAAAAATAAAAATAAATTGATGTTAAATATGAAATAAGTTTAAATAATTCTGCAAAATAAAGTCAGTAGTAAACACACAAAAAATGGTAAAAAAAATACATGGACTTGTAATATGATCTATTAAATAAATAAACATTTTAAGAATAGAAAAAACATATTCAAATGTAAACTCTTTCAAAATAACTTTTAAGTAAATAAGTGATTGAAACAAAACTCGTTTTCATATTAAATAGCACAATTCAAAGTTAAAAAAAAAAATCGATTAATACCACTCATAAATAAAATAAATAATGTTTATTATCATTTAATTATATCCATAATTATTTATAATAAATAGAAATTAAATGAAAATTATAGCAGAATTTTTATTAACTAAATGGAATAAAGTGATAGAAATATAAATGGCAAGGCTATAGTGACTAGCTAGCAAAGCAATGTTAAGTCCAACACTCTGGCAAGCGATCAAAGCAAGTGTTAAATCCAAACAGCCTGGCAAACAGTTGGCATAAAGCAAAGATATTTGAAAAGATGGCATGAAAGGGAAACCGTAGTTGAGCAAGAACAAATCCAATTTTAAAGCTTTATTAACATAATAAAAAATGATTTCATCCAAAAACAAACATTCACACAACCAAAACAAAACTCCATCTTTCAAATAAATTAAATCTAGTTTTAAATTTTAGCTTCCAATCTAAGCAACAAACATGAAGATAATGAGAAGATACATGCCTTTTCAGATACCGATGAAGACAGAGACGGTGGTTCGCGGTGGAAGTTGAAACGGCGGTGATGTTTTCTGTTTCTTCTTCTTCTCTTTCTTTTTATGTGTTTTTCATCAATATTAATCTCATATTTCTCCTCCTCCTTTTCGAAATTTGATAGGGTGTATTTATATAGTTTTTTTTTTGATCTGTTTAGTTGCTTTCTTATTTGCCTTGGTCCTTCTCCATCAATGTCTTGTTTGATGTTTCGTTTTTTTTGCTCATCATCTACATTTTTCTGCACCTTTGATGCCTTCATCATTTTAGATTATTTGTTCTGATTTGTTCATTGTTGAGCTTTTATTTGTCTTTTAGTTTCTTTTTTTTAAACTCAAAAATTTATCTCTTTGTACTGCACAATGTGTACCAAGACTGATTTAAAAAATTATGTTTTTATGTTTCTCAAATTAGTTAAAACAGGAACAGATGTACTAATAAGCATGACTTGTGCATCAATGGCAGTCATCATCAATATAGCAGGGTTTGGCAGTGAACAAAGTCAACATAGCATGGCTTGATCTGATTTAATTTTTACTGTAATTAAATTTGTCTTTATTTTTAATTTGTAATTTGATTTGATATGATAAATTGATGTGCCTAATCATTGTAATTATTTTATTTCCCTTTTTAATATATATTTCCTTTGTTTCCTTTTTTATTTATCTTTAACCAAAATGGACAAAATTGGGGTACTACAGCTGCCCCTATTTAATTATATTTTACTTGAAAAATATGAAAATATGAATAACAATGGTATTCGTTTTCATGTTATTAGGTAAAAGATAAGTAAATATAAGGACCTAAATTTTGTCCAATAACAAACACATGTATTAAAGTGCATTTGAAATGTTAAAGTGAGAATGATGCAAATTTTTTAGATGTTTAGAAAAATCGTCTTCGGATTAATTACCGATGTGTAGATTGACAGAAATAAAGATGATCGTCTTCGGATTGGTTACCGATGCGTAGATCGACAGAAATAAAGGTGATCGTCGTCGGATTGGTTGTTGATGGATAGATCTATAGAAATGAAAGTGATCGTCTTCGGATTGGTTACCGATGCATGGATCTATAGAAATTAAAAATGATCGTCTTTGGATTGGTTACCGATGCGTAGATCTATAAAAATGAAAGTGATCGTCTTCGGATTGGTTACCGATGCTTGAATCTATAGAAATGAAAGTGATCGTCTTCGGATTGGTTACCGATGCATGGATCTATAGAAATTAAAAATGATCGTCTTCGGATTGGTTACCGATGCGTAGATCTATAGAAATGAAAGTGATCGTTGGTTACCGATGCTTGGATCTATAGAAATTAAAAATGATCGTCTTCAGATTGGTTACCGATGCATAGATCTATAGAAAAAATGATCGTCTTCGGATTGGTTACCGATGCGTAGATCTATAGAAATAAAAGTGATCGTCTTCAGATTGTTTATCGATGCGTATATCGTAATTGGTCCAATCTTGAAGGTAAATAAAAAGGGGAATAAGTATATGATATTTGCAATTCAAATGATAAGGTATGAACGATTCATGCTGTGTGATGCATTGAGTAAAGGGTTAATGAAGATGCATGGATCATGTGAATATGAGGAAATTATGTATGGTTTATGTGTCATGCATTATAGATAAATTTTTGTTCTTTTCTTTGATTCCCCGATCCTTATGCTCTTCTCCGTCTCAAGATTCAATGGATGAATAAAGACAAATATTTTTTCTATATGATGACTCTTCATATCCATCGAATGATCGCTTTTTCGAAGTGAAGCAAAAATTCATTGTTTAAAATGACTACCCTCCTTATTATTCTTCACACACTCATATATCTTGAGAATCAAACGAGTTCCCGTGTATATTTTCAAGTGTAAAAATGTTTAAAATATTTTTATATTTTCACATATTTCAAATTCCAACATTTATTATTATAAAACAAAATTTGAAACAATAGAACACTCAATAATGAAACTGGATTGGTATATAAAGAGTGTAACGTACAACATCCCTTTTCAGGTTTTCAACCTAGCGAGCTCATCACCTTTTTTAAGCATAATATTTTTTGACTGCATCTGAGTTTACTGGAAGTGGAAGCTCATCTCCATCCATTTCTGCGAGTATTAGAGCTCCCCCAGAGAAAGCTTTTTTCACAACATATGGTCCTTCGTAGTTCGGAGTCCACTTTCCCCGAGAATCTTTTTTTATGGGCAATATTTTCTTCAACACTAATTCTCCTTCTCGAAACTCTCGAGGACGGACTTTTTTCTCGTAAGCTTTTTTGAGTCTTTTTTGATATAGTTGACCATGACACAAAGCTATCATTCTTTTTTCTTCTATGAGATTCAATTGGTCATATCGTGATTGAACCCATTCTGCCTCTTCTAGTTTTGTTTCCATCAGGACTTTGATTGAGGGAATTTCGACTTCGATGGGAAGTACCGCTTCCATTCCATACACCAATGAGAAAGGAGTTGCCCCTGTTGAGGTACGAACAGAGGTTCTATAGCCATGTAATGCAAAGGGAAGCATTTCATGCCAATCCTTATATGTCTCCACCATCTTTTGTATAATCTTCTTGATATTCTTATTTGCTGCTTCTACTAAGATAATCACTGACAATGCGACCAATCTGAATAATAAAATGATGAAGGAGTTGTGTGATAGTTTCAAAATTCAGCATCAAAATTCTTCGCCATATCGTCCAAAAATGAATGGGGCTGTAGAAGATTATAAAGCAATGAAATGCAAGTGATCAATGCAATTATCCTTACATGCCTATGCAATGGGGCCGCAACAGCAATGTTAAGTCCAACACTCTGGAAAGCGATCAAAGCAAGTGTTAAATCCAAACAGCTTGGCAAACGGTTGGCATAAAGCAAAGATATTTGAAAAGATGGCATGAAATGGAAACCGTAGCTGAGCAAGAACAAATCCAATTTTAAAGCTTTATTAACATAATAAAAAATGATTTCATCCAAAAACAAACATTCACACAACCAAAACTAAACTCCATCTTTCAAATAAATTAAATCTAGTTTTAAATTTTAGCTTCCAATCTAAGCAGCAAACATGAAGATAATGAGAAGATACATGCCTTTTCAGATATCGATGAAGACATAGACGGTGGTTCGCGGTGGAAGTTGAAACGACGGTGACACTTTCTGTTTCTTCTTCTTCTCTTTCTTTTTATGTGTTTTTCATCAATATTAATCTCAGATTTCTCCTCCTCCTTTTCGAAATTTGATAGGGTGTATTTGTAGAGTTTTTTATCTGTTTAGTTGCTTTCTTGCTTGCCTTGGTCCTTCTCCATCAATGTCCTGTTTGATGTTTCGTTTTTATTTTGCTCATCATCTGCATTTTTCTGCACCTTTGATGCTTTTATCATTTTAGATTATTTGTTCTGATTTATTCATTGCTGATCTTTTATTTGTCTTTTAGTTTCTTTTTTTTAAACTAAAAAATTTGTCTCTTTGTTCTGCACAATGTGTACCAAGACTGATTTGAAAAATTATGTTTTTATGTTTCTCAAATTAGTTAAAACAGGAACATATGTACCAATAAGCATGACTTGTGCATCAATGGCAGTCATCATCAATATAGCAGGGTTTGGCAGTGAACAAAGTCAACATAGCATGACTTGATCTGATTTAATTTTTACTGTAATTTAATTTGGCTTTATTTTTAATTTGTAATTTGATTTGATATGGTAAATTGATGAGCCTAATCATTTTAATTATTTTATTTCCCTTTTTAATATATATTTTCTTTTTGATTTTATTTTTAAATAAATTAGACAAAATTAGAGTGCTACAATCGTCATGCTTTAAAATAGAATTTTGTTTCATAACTCCATGATGGCGAACTACTTTATAAAAGAAATCAATATTCATATCACCAAACAAATGTCAATTTAATCTAGATTTTTCATGCCAAAAATTATCTTTAGTGTCAAGAGCATGATAAAGCAAAATTTGACTATCTTTATCCTATTGAACAAAGGTGTCATAACTACCCTACTCATTGATTTGACGCTGAATAACATCAACTTCAAATAAAGCTTTTGAAACTTGAGTTTGAACAACACCAAAAATATTTTTATTCCATACCTTCAATTTGGCCTGGCCTTCATATTATTAAGCTTTTGAGAGAGGATAAACATAGGACAATCGAGAATAGTATCCTTCAAAGCATCGTTGATAATGTTTCTATAATTTGTATGATTATACCATATTTTCGTAATTTCGAAGGAAGAGGCATGCCTCGTAGTAGAAGTTGGCAACCTTTAATAAGATAGGATAGTGATCAGATTTGGATCTAATGATCGTACTACAATTCACACTGGATCAATAAGAGATCTAGACATCATTATAGATAGAGCGATCAAGACGCCTCTCAATAGGATTATTTCCAAACGACCATTACACTAAGTAAAGTAAGAGCCACATGTGGGAATATTAGTAAGATGACAAATATTAGTTCAATTGCTAAAATCATCACATGAGATCTAAGAAGTCCCTAAGGGCCATTTTGAATTTGTTGTAAATTAGCTAAATTCAACCAAAGCCCATGACACAACTTGTAATTGGTAGAAACATACACAATAGAATAAAATAGAACATGATTATTATGAATGAAGTTATCTCAATAGAGGCACCATAAATTGGAGGGAATACTTCTTATGTCTTTTCAGAAAAAAACCTTCATATGAATAAGATTAAAATAATATTTTGCATTTTGATTCGAAGAAATCCAAGGTTTTACAATGAAGCGAAAATCAGGCTTGTTATAAAGACAAAGCATTTTAAGATAAGATTTAGTCTCATAATTTCCTAGGCCCCTACAATTCCAAAATAAGAACTTCAATGTTGGTTACTAGAGTTGATAACACCCCTTAATCAAGTTTGGTAAACATCCAACCTTTGAAGTTGCAGTTTTTGTTTTTTTCTTTTCGCATTCTCTTTTTGAGTAACTTAAATATAACTTTGGCAAAACCATGAACTAGGGCTCCACTAGCTAACTTTGACAAAACCATGAATTGAGCCATTATTCCATCACCTTTACCATGAACAATCTTTTCTTTGTAGAGGAATTCATTATTTGAATTATATTGTGGCCAAGAGTAAACCATAATATCATATTTGCATGAAAAAGTATTCACAGACTCATTATCATCCTCACGGTAAGCATCAACTTTCTCTTGATTGAATGGTGATAACTCCTCAATACGAGTGTTACACTTTAACTCACCTGGAAGAATGAAATCCGCAAAAGGATAAGCTCTTGCGTGATATGCGTTATTTTGCATAACCGGTTGGAAGGTCGAAGAGACCTCCTAGTGATTAAGCAATGCATAATACTTTTCCTAACCATAAAATTTTGATATATATATATATATATATAAATAATAAAATTAATTACAACAATAATGACATAAAAATTATTTTATCCAAATCACAACTGTCACTTATATGTCACATTATTAATGAGAGTGACACATAATAAAAAATATTAAGGATAAAAAAATTCTAAGATAAAAATGTATTTATACCTAATTTTAAAAGGTCTAGACAAAACAGGAGAGTCCTTATTTTAAAGGTTAAAGTCTCCGACCTTCAAAAAATATGTTAAAGTTTTTTATAATTACCCTTTTTTCAGATTAAATATTACATTTGGATTGTACACATTTCTTAAGAAAATGATTAATTTAATTGATGTTAATCATAAAATAATATATTAAGACTAAAATGTCCTTGTAATTAATAATTAATAATTAATATACTACACTTCAATTAGTATCATTTAGGTTTATTGAAGTATTGAATTAATAATTATTTTAAATGGAACAATTAAATTTATTGAAATGACTTTAAATGGATAATGGAGTAAAACATAAACGAGGTCAATATTAAAAAAAGTTATAAATATTGTATTTGATATTATAAAATAATAAATAATACTATGAGACATAGAAAAATAGTTAAATAATAAATATTATACTAATATTATAAAATAACAAATAACATTATATAGAAAAGTAATAAATATGATATTCTATTATGAGATCGAAGAAATATATTTTAGGTGATTGGAAATCAATTAAAAGTAAGATTTAATAAGATTTATAAACTATTTTCGTTTTGCTTTATAAATAAATGGTATTTTACCGTGTATTTTAATCGTAAATTGTTGTAAAACTCAGTTCGTCCCTCTAACAAACTCGAGAAAAAACCTCCGGTTGGAATTGCTCTTAATTTATGTGAGTTTTTTCATTAAAATGATTGCTTTAAACCTCTAAAAAAGTAAAAATAAATTACTTAATAAAAAAGCTTCATATTTTTATATTTTCCCAAATAAAATGTTTTTTTTATTTCAACAAATATTAAAATAATTGAATTTATTATCAAATAAAAAATTATACAAAATTGAATATATTAATTCAATAAATGATTTATATTCTAAAAGTGTTTAAAAAATAATTTTTGATAAAAAATTAGTAAAAATGTAATATTATTATAAATTTTAAAAGACCTAATATTAAAATTAGTATTAGACCTCACACCAACTGCGCCTCATAATTTATTGTAGATATTACCTTTTATCAATTTAGCCTTCAAATCAATGAATTTTATTGAATAAATCAAATTTGTAAAGTTTAGTAAAATTTTAAAATTATATATTATTAAATAAATTCATTTTAATGTATAATATATTTTAAAAATATAAATAAAATATTGACTATAAAATTTGATAACTATAAATATTCAATTCTATAATTTTTTATATACATTATTTTTAAAACAATATAAAAATATTCAATGATAATAAACATTTCCTTTTATAAAAACTTATTTATTGAGAAAAAAAGTTACAGATAAGAAAGATTTATATTAAAATGCAAAATATTATAAAAATAATAGTATTAAATATAATAGAATTCGTATATTTGTATAAAAAGAGTTTAAGATAATGAGATAGTGTCATAGTATAAAATAAGTTAATATTTTTGTACTTATATTTAAGAAAAAAATAGATTTATTTTATTATTTAATTTGACGGATCTAATTTCTATAAAATAAGTAAATCATTTAAAAAATAAAATAAATAATATCAACTATTAAATAAAAAATATATCATAATCAATTATAATTTTATTAATCATTAATTTTTTTCATTTTAAATTATACTGATTTTAAATAATCTAAATCTTTAATTTGATATATAAGAGCGAGTATGTCCGACCAAAAGCCCGTTACCATATAATATAATTAGGCACGTACGAATAGCCCACTGTCTAACCAAGGGCCACGAAAAAAAACAAGCAATAATAATTCGCAAATAAAAATATCTTTATTATCCAATCTTCAAAATGAGGGAAGATCGAAAGCCGAAACCAAAAAAATAAAATAAAATGAAAAAAGCGTATAAACCATCACGCTAATCGTATTCGTATATCTATCATTACAAATACTCTCCCTCTCCCTCTCCCTCTCTCTCACTCCCCAATACAAAATCAAAAAAACAAAAAACCAAACTCGAACGATTTCACTCCCTCTTCTTCTTCTTCATCTCCTTTTTCAACTTTCACTGAACTATATAATAATAAAACCCTAATAGTCACTTTCTAGAAACTTCGATTAACCGAATCCATAGATCCATCAACTGTGGCGGGTATTCGGGTCAAGTAAATGTCAGAAACTTGTTTGATAGGGTTACACTGCGGTGACTCACAACCACCACCATGTTGACCGTTGTTCGTGTTCATCTTCCTTCTGATATTCCCATTGTTGGCTGTGAACTTACTCCTTATGTTTTACTTCGTCGCTTTGATAGAACTGTTACTACTGATGATGTTTCCGAAACTTTTCCTTTAGACGGACATTTCTTACGCTACAAGTGGTTCGTTCGTTTCCTTTTTTTGTTTTTGCTTCAATTTTGTTTTGTTTGTTTTTTGTTCTGTTTAATGAATATTGAAGTTCGTTTAATGAATATTAGGTTTAAATTAAACTGCTAGTTAGTTGTTATTTCTTTTGTTTTTTGGTTTATAGATTGTTATGTATGTTATAGAATTGGTTATTTTAAGGAATTAAAGCAAACTGTAAATTGGTTCAAGTATACTAGAGCAAGTGATTTTGCTCAAGTGGTTAATGAATTTTAGTTTAGGAGGAATTGTTTGGAAGAACTTGAGTTTGAATCTTGGTTGGAATTATTCTTAGTCAGACTTTGCTTACCTTCAGGCAAACTCTAGATTACTAGGTGCCTCATTAGCTCAAGGGTTAAAACCAAAAGAGCTAATAATGTGTGTCTGTGGTGTTTCTTGCTAGAAATAATATTTGCTTATTCTACTCTATCTGTCTTGAAATATAAGCAAAAATCGATCAATGAAAGTTGATGTATTTCAAATACTTCAACTTTTTTTACTCATTTTTGCTTATATTTTAAGATGGAAGGAGTACCTTGTTGGTCGCATTTTTTAGGGATTAGGGTGTAATAGAATGCTGTTGAAAAAGTTGAATACCTGTGCTTTTAATTTTATTTTCTTTCTTTGTTCTTTATTCGGTTTAATGAATATTGAAGTTCGTGTATATAGTGTTTGGCTATTAGGTTTAAAATAGGATATGGTATAGTTAAACTACATGTTTAGTTAGTTGTTGTTTGTTTCATTTTTTGGTTTGTGGATTGTTCTATATGTTATCAGAATAATTATGTATTGAGTTAAAGAAAATTTCAAAGTGGATGAAGTATATTTGAGCTGATAATGTGTGCCTGTGGTGATTCTTGTTAGAAATACTGTTTTCTTATTGTACTATGTTGGTTGCGTTTTTAGGCATTTGAAGTATAATAGAAGGCTGTTGAATAGTTGAAATTTTGAATACCTGTGTATTCAATATTATTTTCGTTCTTTGATTTTTATGCAGTTTAATAAATATTGAAGTTTAGTTTGTGTATGCTATTAGGTTTAACATAGATATGATTTAGTTAAACTGCAAGTTTAGTTGTTATTTTTTTTATTCTTGGTTTAAGGGTTCTTCTTTATGTTATCAGATTAATTATATATGGAATTAAAGAAAATTTCTAATTGTCTGAATTTATTAGAGCTAAATGTAATAATGTTTTCCAGTGGTGTTTCTTGTTAAAAAGAATATTTTCTGATTGTACCATTTAGCTTGTGTTTTTAGGCATTATGGTATTAGCGTATTATATAATGCTGATGAATATATATCTGTGCGTTCCATAGTTTCTTTGTTTCAATTTACTTTGTTCATTATGTGTTTAATGAGTATTGAAGTTCGAGTATATAGTGATTTGCTATTAGTTTACAATAGGATATGGTATTGTTAAACTGCAAATTTAGTTGTTATTTTTTCATTCTTGGTGTACGGTTTGTTCTTTATGTTATCAGATTAATTATGCAAGGACCTATTGAAAATTGAAAATTGCAAATTGCAAATTGGTTGAAGTATATTTGAGCTAATAATGTGTGCCTGTGGTGTTTCCTATTAGAAAGAATCTTTTTGTATTGGACTCGCGTTTTTAGGAGTTCGGGTATAATTAGGGTGTCATAGAATGCTCATGAATATACGCTTGTGCAATTATAATTTGTTTCCTTCTATTTATGTTTTATATTTTTATAAATTAATTTTCTGTTTGATAATGGTTTTTAGGCATTACAACAAATCATTGTAACTATTAGTGATACTTTGGTTGACCTGTATATAAATGTTTTGGAGTTCTTTGGTTTATACGAAATAGGATATGACCATTTATGCAAAAGTATTCCTGAGTTTGTCATGTTGACCATTGTCGCGTTTTTAGGAGTTAGGGTATAATTAGGGTGTCATAGAATGCTGATGAATATCTGCTTGTGCAATTATAACTTGTTCCCTTCTATTTATGTTTTATATTTTTATAAATTAATTTTCTATTTGATAATATGTTTTTTAGGCATTACAACAAATCATTGTAACTATTAGTGATACTTTGGTTGACCTGTATATAAATGTTTTGGAGTTCTTTGGTTTATACGAAATAGGATATGACCATTTATGCAAAAGTATTCCTGAGTTTGTCATGTTGATAGTTCTTTTGTGCTCCCTATGATATTATTGTGTATTTGCATGCAATGAAATGGTAGAGTGGAGACAGATATAAGTTCAGTAATATGATTGCGAGTGTACTACTGTAAGCTCTTTATGAATGAGATGGGCTAGTATTTGAATGCGTTCCATAAATTTTATGTTAAAAATGAATGATATGTTGTGCTTTTGGTAATGATTTTATATTACGGTGAAAATTCTTTACTTCAATCGGTTTCATGTGTTGGGTTAATTGGTATGTTCTGTATGTTTTTATTTATCACTTGCGAATATTGCGCATATTTGTTAGCTCATGGTTATCGTAAGTAGATGAAATATTTAATTGATGCCAAATTTTCTGCAATGTTGAATTTTTCTATTGATCTGATTCAGAAACTGTATTTTTCTGTTTTGACACTTCTTTTTGTAACCCTCATTTTTGGCAGGTATCGTGTACATAGTGATACAAATGTTGCTGTCTGTAGCATACATCCATCTGAGCCGGCCACACTACAGTGCGTAGGTTGTATTAAGGCCAGAGTACCTGTTTCTAAAAGTTACCATTGCAACTCAAAGTGTTTTGCAGATGCATGGCAGCATCATCGTGTTGTACATGATCGTGCTGCAAATGCCGTTAATGAAAATGGAAATGAAGACGAGGAAGGATTTGGGCGCTTTAATAGTTCTGGTCCTGGGGTAACCAATTCCAACTTATCTGCGAGTGCTCCTTTGTATCCCACCGCAATAAAAAATGGCAATGAAACTTGGTTTGAAGTTGGACGATCTAAGACTTATACCCCAACTGCTGATGACATTGGCTATGTCCTTAAGTTTGAATGCTCTGTCGTTGAAGCAATGACAAAATTACCTGCGGGGCATGTAAACTCTTTACTAACTAATCGGGTCATTCCTGCTCCCTCACCTACTCCGCGCCAACTGATATGTGTTGATGGGATGGGGCATTTAGATCTTGATAGGCGTATGACATCTCTGGAAACTTTTACTGTTCTGTCATACAATGTTTTGTCTGAAGCAAGTGCCTCAAATGATCTGTATAATTACTGCCCTCCATGGGCCCTTTCTTGGCCATATCGCAGGCAAAATTTGTTACGAGAAATTGTTGGTTATCGTGCAGATATTATTTGCCTTCAGGAGGTACATTAACATGTTCTTGGTTATGTTTTTGGTGGTTGAAAAACTTGATGTCTTTTCAACTCTTTTATGATTTTGACGTTGGTTTAATCTTTTATTTATTTCAAAATTTGTATGGAATTGGTCGTTGCAAGATATCTTTTATACATTCTGAAAGTTGGATTGAAACAGTTGTAAATGATTAAGATGCTCTTGGGGATTGTATAAACAACAATTAACATTACTATAATTTCCATGCATGTGAATCTGTGTTGTCTCTTCTTTTTTGATGGGTTGGTGAGAGGAAAGTCAATTGTGTTGTGAAAACATTATGTAGAAGATAACTGACCACCTTTTTTCTTCCAGGTTCAAAATAACCATTATGATGAATTTTTTGCTCCTGAACTGGACAAACATGGTTATAATGGTCTTTTCAAGAGAAAAACAACTGAGGTATTGCAATACTCGGTCCCTTGTGCTCCGAAATCTTCACTTTTTTTTTTGCTATCTATTTATTTATTGTGGTTTACAGGTATCCAGTGGCAACACAATTGATGGTTGTGCAACATTTTTCCGCAGAGACAGATTTTCCCATGTGAAGAAATATGAGGTTAGAATTGATTTTCATTTTTTTTTCAGTTGAGCTCCATATGTAATTTTGTACACACACTACAATCATGTGTGCTTGCATGCAGGTTGAGTTCAATAAGGCTGCACAGTCTTTAACAGATGCCATGATTCCAACCATTCAGAAGAAAACTGCCTTGAATCGACTGGTCAAGGTGGCTTATTTCCCCAAAGATTACAATTCAGTTCTTCTTTTCTATGCTAAAATTATTGTTTTGTGACTGTTGCTTATCAAAATTTCATTGTATTGTTAGGATAATGTTGCACTAATAGTTGTTCTAGAAACTAAAGTTAACAATCAACCAGTTGATAATCTTGGGAAAAGGCAGCTTATTTGTGTGGTAAGCTGTTTTATGTTGCTATAATTTACAGTCATTTGTGTTCATTTCTTAATGGTTCATGATGTGTATTTTATATTTAGCATTTGAATTTCGTTGTTTATGCCTTTTGTTTATTGTTCCCCTGTACCAGATTTTAATTGCAATATTTGTCAAATAATTGTCTCAAAAGGATAATATAGTGCTACACTTCATGGATGTTGATTATTTCTTAATCATCAATTCTCAGTAAAATTTGTCATTGCCAAATATCCGATTAAAACATATATGCAAAGAGAGAAAGAGAGAGAGGCCATCTTAGGTTATAAAGTATAAGGCTCTGTTAGGTTATAAATTTTTTCTCTGGTGACTGCAGTGGTAGTGCGGTGTCTTATTTTGCTGATGGTTTTTAGTCTTGTATGCAATATTTATATAGTACTGGTCAAAAGGTGCTTTTCGTTCCCTCTTATTTGCTTAAACTAAAATCTCACACAAAGGACCATGTTAGATGTATGGTTTCAGAGATTCATTTTTAAACCAAATTTTGATATTCCTCTAAGAAAGAGATGTTCTTTTTCCCACCTTGCTGCCCCCTTTTTCAGGTTTAGGCCAAAACAATTTAGTAATTCTGCTATTAACTTGTATATTGCTTGTGGACCTAGGCAAATACACACGTGCATGTCCAGCATGATCTAAAAGATGTCAAACTTTGGCAGGTAAGCTATTTCTTTGGTTTGTTCACTCTTCATGGTTTGTTTTGAACATAGCAGGTACTAATTTTCTCCCCTTTCTTTAGGTGCACACTCTCTTAAAAGGGCTGGAAAAAATAGCTGCAAGTGCAGACATTCCAATGTTGGTTTGTGGAGACTTTAATTCTGTTCCTGGAAGGTTTGGTGGATTCTTTCTCAAACAATTATTTTTATTTTTCACCAGGGTTATTTATATGCATATATCTGAAGGTTATTCTGTACTTTGTTGCAGTGCACCTCATGCACTTCTTGCAATGGGAAAGGTAGACCCATCACATCCTGATTTAACAGTTGACCCACTTAATATTTTACGCCCTCATAGCAAGTTGGTTCATCAGTTACCACTGGTAATATATTCAAAATGCATTTTTTATCTGTTCTAGTCCTGTATTTTTTTCAATCTTTTGCCTCATCTAATTTGTTATTGGTTGTATGTGACTACAAATTAAAGGTTAGTGCATACTCGTCATTTGCAAGAACAGTAGGTCATGGGTTTGAGCAACATAAAATGAGACTGGATGGTGGAACAAACGAACCTTTATTTACAAGCGTCACTAGAGATTTTGTCGGCACTCTAGACTACATATTTTACACAGGTGAGCTGTCTTGCCATGTTGCATTATCGTTATAAATTAAATTTGTTGCTCACTTTTTTATGAAGTGATTATCGGTCTTTATTTCAGCGGATTCATTGGTTGTGGAATCATTATTGGAATTATTGGATGAGGAGAGTTTGAGGAAGGACACTGCACTTCCTTCACCTGGATGGTCCTCAGACCATATAGCTCTCTTAGCGGAGTTTCGCTGCTGTAAGAGTAAGTCTAGGCATTGACACTAAGATAGGTACCATTCTTACCCTTCCCTTCCATATTTATATTATTATTGCTTGATTTGTATTGATGTTGTTGAAGATAACATTTTTGTAAGACTATTGTTCAGAGAAATTAAATTGCTTGTTACCACACCAGGACGGTCTAATTCGTTAATGACATTATTGTCATTTTTTGTAGGTCAGATCCAGAGACACATAAAGAATAGCTGAAAGAAGCATTTGGTTGGAAGTTGTTGTAAGAATGGTGGATCATGCATGTATTTTTTAGGCATCTCCGTGTGGGATCCTTGCAATGATCTGCTTTGTATCATGTCACCTTTTATTATCTTATAGAAAAATTATGATCATGCCTTGTTACTTCCATCTTTATCTCTTTACCTTCAAATCTTTTTTTACCCTAACTAAAAGCAAAATATTCTTCAAAGGTGTCTACTTGCCCAAATACATCATAGTGGACAAACTGAGTCTTTCCAATCTCAGTGCCTGCTGACCCTATTGCTTTAATAACTCCCATGTTTGTATTGATAATCTTTAGAAACTTAGGCAATTATATTTTTTCGATAGAAGTAAGAGAATTCGACGTGATACCGAGGGAAGTTGATAAACGTGACATGAGTTTTAAAGTATAGCTACGTAAGTACAGTAATATGATAAGATGGATATAAATAGTTTAAACAATTACTTATGATCGTTGTGTTTAATTTTTTTTTTGGGATAAAAATAGAATTGTGATCGGTATTATCTTATGCTTTTTGATTTTACTTCCGCCAGCTTGTAATTATTCCTTTTTCCTTCCAACTTTTTTTGTTTTATTTAGGTGCTGTGTATTAGAATTGATGTTTTGATAATAGTACGCAGTAATATGTGATGGGTTTTGACATAAATTAATTATTTTTTTAAGTAATACAAATAATTAATTAGTCGTTTGTATTGAAAGGTAGTTTTTAAATTTTTTTGTCAAGTTTATCTCTGTGTAAATAATTGAATTGATGATTTTAATTTCAAATCAGTAAAATTGAAATTTTAAATTATTTTAATTTTTTTTCATAAATGTATGTAATTCTTAAGAGATTTTTATTGTAGTAATATTAAAAATATAAACTTCAAATTATTTTTTAGAAAAATAATTAAATAACAGAGAATTCAAGATATATTTGTTATACAAAAAGAAAAATAAATAGTACCATAAATTTTCTCAATCTTTTCAATGTTTATAAAAAGGCTTTTTAAAGTGATTTTGTTATCTATCTATCTATCTATTTAATATAAAAAATGAATATGTGGACTAAATTAGAAATTACCTTTATTTTAACCAATACATTACGTACAAATCAATTAAATTATCGTTTAAAAAGGGTTTCTATCGAATTGTTTGTTGAATTATAAAATGCCCTTAATATAATCAGTTCACACCTTCAAACTGGTTAGTCCTATACCGACCAGATTAGAAGCAATACCTGCTCTAACTCTCCTCTCAATAGCAATGTCATTTTAGCCTGTTTTATCACTATTTGCTTTTCCATTTCCATTTTAGCCTGTTGTTTCTCCTTCAAAATTCCAGCATCCTTATTTGTTTGAAACAAATTTGTTTTCTTGTCATCGGTGTCCTTCCGCGTTGCATCGAGTAAGAAAAAAATTGTGAGTAAAATTTCTAAAATATATTTAAAATTCTCTAATAACTATATTAATGTAACAATTAAATAAGTTAAATGTATCACTTGATCAATTAACTTTCTATTTGCCTACCTATTGAAGACTAAACTTCCTTTATTTATACTAACCATCCTAACTAATCAACTAGGATTTACAGTTGGCACAACTCAGCAATTAACAAAACTAACACATATATTTGCAGTATATCTTTTAGCTGTACAACCAATTCAAGCTCCTTAGTCAACATTGGTAGCAATTCTACCTTCAAACTGGTTAGTCCTATACTGACCAGATTAGAAGCAATACCTGCTCTAACTCTCCTCTCAATAGCAATGTCATTTTAGCCTGTTTTATCACTATTTGCTTTTCCATTTCCATTTTAGCCTGTTGTTTCTCCTTCAAAATTCCAGCATCCTTATTTGTTTGAAACAAATTTGTTTTCTTGTCATCGGTGTCCTTCCGCGTTGCATCGAGTAAGAAAAAAATTGTGAGTAAAATTTCTAAAATATATTTAAAATTCTCTAATAACTATATTAATGTAACAATTAAATAAGTTAAATGTATCACTTGATCAATTAACTTTCTATTTGCCTACCTATTGAAGACTAAACTTCCTTTATTTATACTAACCATCCTAACTAATCAACTAGGATTTACAGTTGGCACAACTCAGCAATTAACAAAACTAACACATATATTTGCAGTATATCTTTTAGCTGTACAACCAATTCAAGCTCCTTAGTCAACATTGGTAGCAATTCTACCTTCAAACTGGTTAGTCCTATACTGACCAGATTAGAAGCAATACCTGCTCTAACTCTCCTCTCAATAGCAATGTCATTTTAGCCTGTTTTATCACTATTTGCTTTTCCATTTCCATTTTAGCCTGTTGTTTCTCCTTCAAAATTCCAGCATCCTTATTTGTTTGAAACAAATTTGTTTTCTTGTCATCGGTGTCCTTCCGCGTTGCATCGAGTAAGAAAAAAATTGTGAGTAAAATTTCTAAAATATATTTAAAATTCTCTAATAACTATATTAATGTAACAATTAAATAAGTTAAATGTATCACTTGATCAATTAACTTTCTATTTGCCTACCTATTGAAGACTAAACTTCCTTTATTTATACTAACCATCCTAACTAATCAACTAGGATTTACAGCTGGCACAACTCAGCAATTAACAAAACTAACACATATATTTGCAGTATATCTTTTAGCTGTACAACCAATTCAAGCTCCTTAGTCAACATTGGTAGCAATTCTACCTTCAAACTGGTTAGTCCTATACTGACCAGATTAGAAGCAATACCTGCTCTAACTCTCCTCTCAATAGCAATGTCATTTTAGCCTGTTTTATCACTATTTGCTTTTCCATTTCCATTTTAGCCTGTTGTTTCTCCTTCAAAATTCCAGCATCCTTATTTGTTTGAAACAAATTTGTTTTCTTGTCATCGGTGTCCTTCCGCGTTGCATCGAGTAAGAAAAAAATTGTGAGTAAAATTTCTAAAATATATTTAAAATTCTCTAATAACTATATTAATGTAACAATTAAATAAGTTAAATGTATCACTTGATCAATTAACTTTCTATTTGCCTACCTATTGAAGACTAAACTTCCTTTATTTATACTAACCATCCTAACTAATCAACTAGGATTTACAGCTGGCACAACTCAGCAATTAACAAAACTAACACATATATTTGCAGTATATCTTTTAGCTGTACAACCAATTCAAGCTCCTTAGTCAACATTGGTAGCAATTCTACCTTCAAACTGGTTAGTCCTATACTGACCAGATTAGAAGCAATACCTGCTCTAACTCTCCTCTCAATAGCAATGTCATTTTAGCCTGTTTTATCACTATTTGCTTTTCCATTTCCATTTTAGCCTGTTGTTTCTCCTTCAAAATTCCAGCATCCTTATTTGTTTGAAACAAATTTGTTTTCTTGTCATCGGTGTCCTTCCGCGTTGCATCGAGTAAGAAAAAAATTGTGAGTAAAATCCCCTCCTAATAGGAAGCCTAGCAATCGTACCAATGTCCTTAAGGGGAAATAACAAAAAAACCTCCAACATCTTGGAAGCTCGCTCCCAAGAGTTATCACAGGATGGCAAATGAGCCTATTTCACCAAAACCTCCATATTCCCTCCAACATCAGTCCTCCACTGCAGTATATCTTCTGGTTGTACAACCAATTCAAGCTCCTTAGTCAACATTGGTGGCAAGGTCTGATGTGAATGATGCGATCTCAAAGCCTTCTTAAGCAATGAAATATGGAACACTGGATGAACTTTAGTTTCAATAGGAAGATCTAGCTTGTAAGCCACCTCTCCCACGTGGCTTAGAATCTGAAAAGGGCCATAATACTTAGGAGCCAATTTAGCATATGGTCTATCAGCCAAGGACTTCAATTTGTAAGGCTAAAGTTTCAAGAAAACCCACTCCCCAACATCAAAATTCACCAACCGCCGATGCTTATTTGCTTGTGCCTGCATCTGATCTTGAGATTTCAGCAAATTCTGTCGCAAATCAGCAAGTAAATCATCCCGTTGTTGGGCCAACTAATTGACATCATCCAACTTTGATGGAATGGTGCAACTCTTAATCAACAATGAAGGGTCTATTCCATATAAAGCTTTAAAAGGTGTCATTCCAGCAGAGATATTGTAGTTACTGTTAAACCAGAACTCAGTCCAATGCAACCAATTCAACCAAGTCTTGGGCTTAGGGCCAACAAAGCACCTAAGATAGGTCTCTAACCATCGATTAGCAACTTCGGTTTGACCATCCATTTGAGGGTGATAAGAAGTGCTATGCTTAAGACAAGTTCCAGCCAATTTGAACATCTCCCTCCAAAAACTGCTAAGAAAAATCGCATCTCTATCCGATACAATTGTAGAAGGAAATCCATGAAGCTTCACAACTTCCATCACAAACAAAGCTGCTACCTCCTTAGCATTGTAAGGATACCCAAGGGAAAAGAACTGAGCATACTTTGTAAGTCTATCAATGACTACAAAGATTGTATCCTTGCCTCTAACTCGTGGAAGGCCACCAACAAAATCCATAGAAATATCCTGCCACACTTGGCAAGGAATAGGCAACGATTGAAGTAGTCCAATTGGAGATAAAGTGGAGTACTTGTTCCTTTGACATACATCACACTCTTCAATAAACTTCTGATATCTCACCTCATGCCTTCCCAAAACAAGAAGCTAGAGACCCTTTTAAAAGTTCTGAACAATCCTGAATGTCCTTCACTAGGAGAATAATGGCACTCAGCCAAGATAAGTGGTATTTTGTTAGAACCCTTAGGCAATACCAATTTACCTTTATACAAAAGCTTTCCCTTCTTGAGCTCATAACCAGAATGAGAAGTAGGATAGACAATTAAGTCTTGCACCAACTGCTGCAATTTAGGATCTTGTTGCAATTCCTCATCCCAAGAATCATCATCTTCCACATGTAGAACTGATAGGGAAACATACATATCTCTCATAGACATACTATCTACTGCAGTATTCTCCTTTCCTGGCTTGTATTGGATTTCAAAATCCAAACCAATGAGCTTGACAGTCCATTTAAATTGCTCAGCATTGAACAATCGTTGATCAGTCAAGAACTTAAGGCTCATTTGGTCAGTTCTCACAATGAAATTGCCCAAAAGGTAATTCTCCATTTGGTCACAGCCTGAACCAAAACCATAAGATCCCTCTCATAAACAGACCTTTGTTGAGCTCTCAAAGATAAGCCTTGACTCCAAAAGGCAAGGGGTTTACCCTCCTGCATCAAAACAACTCCCAACCCCTTACTAGAAGCATCAGTTTCGTCTACAAAGACCTTAGTGAAATCAGGTACATCCAACAAGGGAAGATCAACCATGGCTGTTTTCGAGGCCTGAAACGCATATGTAGCTTCCTTAGTCCAACAAAACTTGTCTTTCTTCAAAAGCTCAATTAAGGGTTTTGCTAATTTAACATAACCTTGGACAAAATGTCTATAATACCCTGTTATTCCCAAGAAACCCCTAAGACCCTTCACATTCGTAGGAATAGGGCAAGAAGTCATGGCTGCAGTCTTGGACGAACAAGCTGCCACCCTTTCTCCAGAAATCACATGTCCTAAGCATTCAAGACTAGACTATCCAAAGCTCCATTTTTTCTTATTTTCCTTCAACTCATTCTGCATAAGCACTGCCAAGACTTGGTGGACATGAACAAAATAAGCAGACATATCCTTGCTATACACCAAAATGTCATAAAAAAAGACCAGGACAAATCTCCGAAGGAAAGGCTTCAAAACCTCATTCACGAGGGCTTGGAATGTGGAAGGAGCATTTGTGAGACCAAAAGGCATCACCAAGAACTCATAATGCCCCTCACGAGTTCAGAAATCCGTCTTCTCTATATCATCTTCCTTCATCCGAATTTGATGATAGCTTGATTTTAAATCAAGCTTAGTGAATATTGTTGCTCCATCAAGTTCATCAAGCAACTCTTTAATGATGGGGATGAGGAATTTGTTAGGGATGATAATTTTGTTGAGAGCCCGATAATCCACGCAAAAATGCCAACCCCATCTTTCTTCTTGACCAAGATGATGGGACTAGAGTAAGGGCTAACGCTCGGTCTTATAATGCCAACCTCAAGCATTTCTGAAACCAACTGCTCTATCTTTGTTTTTTTTATAGTCTGGATACTTATAAGGTCGTAGATTAGGTATCTCAGCCCCCTCCTTCAAATGAATTGCAGGATCTAATCTCCTTTGGGGTGGAAGACCTTGAGGATTCTCAAAAACCTCAGCATACGGCTGAAGAACCTCTGAAACAGCTTCAAGTATGACTGGAACCTCTGCTGGTTTCTACTCTGCAGAATCGTACTAAATTAACAAGTCTTCCCATTCTTCCTTCAAAATTTGCATGAAGGCTCCATAAGACAATTCAATCTTAGTTAAGGAAGGATCACCAACCAAAGTAATCAACTTTCCATCTCTAGACAAGGTAAGCTCCAACTTGCCAAAGTTGGTTTTGACCTCTCCCAAACAAGAGAGCCAATCCAAACCCAACACCAAATCCACCCCTAGTAGGGAGAACAAATAAAAGTCTTGCCTAATCTCCATTCCTTGCAATTGAAAACTCAACTTGGGACACATTCCCTTACATTTCACCCTAAGACCATCCCCCATTTCCACAATGTAAGAAGGAGTATCTTCCACCATCAAGCTTAGTTTTTGAACTATCTCCTAAAAAATGAAGCTATGAGAAGCTCCACAGTCTATGAGTACCAAAACATAATTGTTCTAAACTACCCATTGTATCTTCCAAGATTTTGTGGAAGTCAGCCCAGCCAATGAACAAAGAGACAATTGCAGAGAATTGAAAGTTTCTACCTCATGAAACTCAACATCACTGTCCTCCTCGTCATTTTCTTCTAAAATAATCATACGAAACTACTTATTCTTGCATTTATGTTCTCTATGATAGGGCTCATCACATCTGAAACAGAGTCCATTCTCCATTTTTTTTTTCTCTCATCTCATCCCCGAACAAACGTTTGAAATCACCACCCCTGATTTTATTCCTTTCCCTAGCCTGAACACTCACCATATTAGTAGCAGAGGTACCACCCTCAGTTTTCTTATCTAACCAAGGCTTAGTATCCACCGTTACAATCTTAGTGTAAGAACTAGCATTAGAAATAGCGGTTGGCTTAGTGAAAGTGTTGGTTCCTTTCTTAGTCCAAACCAGATTCTTCTCCTCAATTATAGTAGACTTTTGAATTAAATCAGACAAAGATTTTAATTCATAAAGTTTTACCTCGACTTGAATTTCCTCTTTCAAGCCATTCATGAAAATTCCTCATGCAAATTCTTGATTAATGGCCTTCAAAGCTCCAACATATTTCTCAAACTCCTCCACAAATTCCACCATTGTCACTGTTTGTTTTAGTGCCAACAACAACTCAAAGGGATTTTGTACATTGAAGGTTGAAACCTGCGAACCCCGCCAGCTTGAACCCGTCCCAAGTTGGTTCAAGATTGCACCTAGCCCACCAGTGATACCAGCTCAATGCTTTACCCTCCATGGCCACCAAAGTGGCACGCAACTTCTCCTCCACAGGAACGCTTTGCAACTTGAAGTATCATTCCAAACGGTGCGTCTAACCATACGCATCGTCGCCTGAGAAAATCGAGATCTCCAGCTTCCTCCACCGGTCGCGCTCAACGTGGTCACCCAGGGATCTACCACTGCCGCTGCTGGTCTCCGCTTTTTCCCTGTGAACAGTCCCGCCGCCGTTGGAATCAATCTTGGCCACGAGTGCAGCCAATTGATCCTTCGTATGTTTGGCGCGTGCCTCTGCCAACTCTAATTGTGTGCACCATTCCTCGCGCTCCTGCTCCCAATCACTGGAATCTCTTACCATGCTTCTTGTCTTCATGCAATGCGTAGTAGAAGGAAGCAAAATCAGGGAACTAGATCGGTGCTCTAATACCAGTGTTAAGAGTGAAATGTAAAACTGAAGAAAACTCAAGAACAGATAAAGGAGAGAAAATCAAGAATGGTTTCTCACAAGAGTGTATTATTGAAATTGAGAAAAATGAATACAGTAACAATTACATATATGCTAACTAAATGGCCCTACAATTCAGTTCCAACCAATTAACTCTCTAACTGCCTACCTATTGAAGACTAAACTTATGTTATTTATACTAACCATCCTAACTAATCAGTTAAGATTTACATCTGTCACAACTCAACAATTAATAGAACTAACACATAGAAATTAAGCTCGATTTCTTCTCTCATACACCTTCCTAATAGGAAGCCTTGCTTGACTAACAATCCTATCATACTCATAAAACATGAGTAATATATTAATCACCTTTTCTTTACATTATTTCAAACAATGGAAATTTTATGCACTATACTTTGTGGGAAGACCTTACTCAAAAATCCGTCAACTACACCAAAGAACCTCAAGGTTAATACAATGATAAAATCAAAGAACCTCAAGGTTAATACTATGTTGCATTGTTTTTATTTTATAGATCAGTATCCGCTAATAGTCTCAAATGCCTGGAATGGTACAAAGTTGTTTATCAATGAAGATATGTTTGAAATACAAGAATTCATTAAAAGGTTATGGCAGTAATTTAATGCCTTCATAGTTGTATTCTATATTTGTGACTTCTTCCATGTAATTGTTTTATTTTTTTTATTTCTTTTTATTATCATTGAAAATAATAGTTATTATTATTGAAATTAATAGTCTGCCCAAAGATGATGGGACTGAATCATCTAAGTCTTCAATTAACTGACCAATCACAAATGTACTGACAATCTTCAGCATTTACACAATATTCCTCACATGAGTAGTTCATGTACAAGGTTGATGTTTAGTCACTTGACAAATTCTGGCCCTTGATCATGTCTATTCTAGTTTAATAGTCAACTTTAAATTTGTTACTATATTACTAAAGCTTATTAATTGGAAACTCAAATTTGAATTGTTTTTTAATCAACTATATTACTAAAGCTTATTAATTGTAAACTCAAATTTACATTGTTTTTTAATCAAATCAGCAAACTGTATGTGTCACTGTTGCACACACTGTCAAAGTTAAACCTACAAAATATGGTTGGTACTACAAATCTTGCTCCAAATGTTCAAAGGCAGCTAAAGGGGAAGAACCACAATTCATATGTCCTAAGAAACATGAAACTACAGTTATCAATCTAAGGTACAATAACTTGCTGTAGTTTACAAATGTAATGTTTCATTTTATCTTTAATGGTTACCTCCGATTTACAATATTTACATAGTTAAAATACTTTGATTTATAATAGGTAAAAGTTGATGTCGAAGTTGAAGTTGAAGGTGCTGATAAACACAAGAAATAGGGGGTTTGAATTATGTTATGTCATTTTTAACTTGTACTTCGATTTCTTTGCACAAAAACTTTCTTTATCAAAACATTCAACTCACTCTTCTAAATCAGATTTAGTGCAAATAAAGTTGAATTATAAAGAACTAAGATAAAGAAAATAGAGAAAGAGGAAGACACATATTTTTATACTAGTTCACAATACAACAATTGCTACATCTAGTTCTCCCATTACAGAGATATTTTGCCTCAGTAACGTCAATCACTTAATTTACTATTTTAACAATAGCATACAAGTATTATTTACTTTAACTCTTCAAGTTTTGAATATTCTTTCTCCAATCTCTCCAGGCTCTACAAGTATTATTTAATCTGCCTCTTCAGATTTTGAGTATTCTTTCTCCATCCTCTCCAGGTTTTACTAGTATTATTTACTCTGCCTCTTCATATTTTAAGTATTCTTTCTCTAGACTTTACAAGTATTATTTACTCTTCCAAGGCTTTGAATATTCTTTCTCCAGCCTCTCTAGACTATTGTTGTCAGAACCATTCTTCAACATTATGACAAATTGTCGTTGAGGTTCATGAGTGTTGTTGCTACTAACGGGCTGATTTATATTAGTTCAAGTTTGTGTCTAAATTGACACAAATTTTGTTTCTAGGATTTTAACTCTCATTGAAAGGATGTTACATATTCAATCTTATATCTCTTTAGGTGTATGAAAATACTTTGACTGGTTTACATTAATTATAGATTGTGCCTGATTTAAAACAAAGTATGATTTGAAGATTCTAACTCTCATTGAGAGAATGCATCATATTCAATCCTATATCAGTTCAAGTGTATGAAAACACTTTAACTGATTTACATCAATTCTAGTAACTCTCTATTGAGAGGGCTTTTCATTCATGCCTTTTTGATGTGTTTTTCTTACTTTTTTTCTTTTCTCTTTTAATATGTTTCAAGTTGTTATCCTCACTTTTCAGCTCAGAATGCATGTTTTTTTATAAAAGCAGTTACAACATTGTCTTTTTCCTTCAAGGGATGGTTGAGTGTCCTTAAAGGAATGGTCTTGTGTACTTCGTGGCATGGCCTTCTGTCTTTCAACATGGTGTTTCATTTGAATTCAGCAATAGATCCGTTGAAAATAATTCTAACCGTTGAAACAAAATATAATGGATCAGAATTATGAACACCAAAAGCATGGTTTCTTGACCAGAAGAAAGAACATCAGAAGCATGATTTCTTGACTAGAGATAGGAACTCCAGAAACATGATTTCTTGACAAGAAGCACGAATACCAGAAGTATACTTTCTTGATCAGAAGCATGGAGCAACTAGAGGCAACATTATTGGATCAAAAGCAACAGTGAGAGGCCAAAGTAGAATGACCAGAGGCAGACTACCAAAGGCATTGACTTTGTCAGAACATTGACTTTTGTCATATGCATTGACTTTTTTTTCCAAAGTTGACTTTTCACCAGAGGTATCGACTTTTTTCAATGTTGACTTTATCAGAGTCTTGACTTTTACAAAGGATACATAATAGTTCAGAGTCAAACACTTGATAATCAAAGGCAAAGGCAGAAGAAGTGTTATTACACTTGTGTATTAGAGGCAGAGCAATATAATCCAGTTGGATTTATTAGAGGTAGAGGAAGTCAGACGCTCGCTTCATCTCCAAAGGTAATTTACTATAGGCAATTGGTTAGAGGCAAATTGCGTAGAAGTTTGTTCACTTCATCTCCAGAGGAAACTTATCAGAGGCAACTGGTTAGAGGCAGTTTGTGTAGAAGCTTGTTCGCTTCATCTCTAGAGGCAACTGGTTAGAGGCAGTTTGTGCAGAAGATTGCTTGCTTCATCAGAGGCAGACTTAGTAAAGTATTGATTGCTTCATCAAAGGCAGACTTAGTAGAGTATGATTTGCTTCATCATAAGCAGACTTAGTAGAGTCTGGTTTGCTTCATTAGAGGCAGACTTTAGCAGAGTTTGGTTTGCTTCATCAGAGACAAACTTTAGCAGAGTCTGATTTGCTTCATAAGAGGAAGACGTGGCATAGGCAATTTGAGCAGAACTATATCAGAGGTAGAATCAGTCGTGACAGTTCACTGCTTGAACCATCAGATGCATTATATCATAGGTGTTTTTTCACTAGTTTTGGAATGCATAATTTACCAAATCATTTTGACAAATGATCATATGATATATTCTAATATAGCGAGACATGTTTTGCTGCGCTTGTTTCTATAGTATTTCTTTTACATTTTTGCTCCAATAAAAGATCTCTAAAGTACTTGTAATCTAGGCTATTTTGAATAGTTATTAACATGATTTTTTGTTTTAATCTGCACACTTATCATATATAGTTAGAGGATAGTTGTTCTTTATTTATATGTATTTGTTACCATCAAAATAATAACAAAATTATTGTATTTAAAAATATTTTATCACAAACAAAAGTAGCTACAATAATGTCAAGGCAACTTTCATCTTTTGGGACCCTAAACTTAATAAGATATTGACATTACTGCAGATCAGTTGCAAACCGTCATGACAAAGGGATCATAATCACTTACTTAATGCCAAATTAGTTAATCATCTTTGACGGTAGTCAAATAATATATGGTTGACTTAATTATAATTTTGGTCCCTCTATTTTTATCAATTACCCATATTAGTCGCTCTATTTTTAAATTTGACAATTTTGGTCCCTTCTTCGATTTTAATTACAAAATAGTGATTTTAACGTATTTTAAATGACGTGACATCTAATTTCATGATGTAGAATAATCTAAATGCATTAATTATTTATATTTTATTAATAAAATTACAAAAATGAATAATTTCATAAGTTGAAACTGAAGATTTTAGAGGTTTTTATTGCAATTTCATAGGTAGTAATTATTCAACATCATTGTGTCATATGTTAGATTGTTTAAAATATGTCTCATCATAATTTTTTAATTAAAAAATTTGAAATATGGACCAAATCTATTTGATTTTGAAATAGGAGGATCAATTTTGCATAATTGAGTGAAAATAAGAAGACCACTACAATTAAGTATATATAGTTCAACCTAATAAGATTCATTAATTAAAAACAGATAAAAATTAATTCATTATTTAGGGTTTTTTATATAAATATCCCATTTTTTTTATTTTAAATACCAGTATGCCCTACTTCTAAAATAAAATACCAGATTGCCCTACTTTTTAGCCCCAGTGCAAGTCGCAACCTGGGGATGCGACTTCCTAAAGAAAAAAAATTTCTACTTCATTAGATGGTCGCATTCTGGGGATGCGACCTCCTACTTGGTTATGGTTTTTTTTTTTGTGTTGAATTTTGTTATTATTTGGTATATTATTGGGTATATTATATTAGATATATTATATTTATTATTATTAAATATTTAAAAAATAATTATAACATTAAAAAATACAAAATATTACTATAAATAATAAAAATAATTAAGTTAATAATATTATATAACTTTTAATAATTATTATAATAATAAAAATAATTTTAATAATAATAATAAAAAGAAAATTCTATTAATAAAAAAAATACTTTTATTATTTAATATATTCAATAATGTATTTTAATATTATATATTCTTTGGTTGTTGAATTTTGTTATTTATTATTGGGTATATTATATT
>NC_021163.2:28135696-28136801 GCF_000331145.2 Cicer arietinum | reverse complement strand
AAAAAAAAAGAAAAAATACTACAAATAAAAAATTACATCAAAGAAAATTAATTATTGTCATCTAAATGACCTCCAGTTCCACATTTATGCGGTCGTCGAACTCGTCTAGCCCTTTGAACAACTTGAGGTTGTTGTGGTTGATCCTCGTTGTAATCTGTTTGTGGATTAGAACCACTACCACCTGCTTCCGTATAATTTTGAGTTTCGACATTATACATAGAATCAAAAGCCGCAAAAGCCGACTCAGGAGTTGTGCAATGAGTACCAAACAAATTATAGAAAATTCCGCTCTCGGTCGGATTAATGGGAGAGGGTATTGTTGGCACTGGCACTGAAGGAACGTAGTATTGAGTCGGTATATCTGCAGCTTCATGAAAATGTGGTGGTGATGATAAAGACGGTGTTTGGTGCATGATATTTTATTGTGGGATTGATTGAGGCATAGAGTGAACATCAGGATATGTTGAAGGTTGCAAACGTGGATCGCGCATGTATCTTTCCACAGATATGTATAATTTAGTGTGATGCGTGAACCAATTCATATATTCGTTAGTGTGGCGTAAAACACCTTCGACGTACTGACCTTGCAATATGTAATTCTGACGTTCATTCCAATGTTGAATCTCATCTTTCCAAACCACACTCCAATTATCATCAATGCCACGTCTCATGTCGATCTCATGGTAGAGCGTCATATCTTCTGGAGGTTGCGGAATTTGTTGATGAAAGCCGAACTGAAGCGCGACTCTATCTGCATGATGTTTTTCGACGATATGATAGCAGTGCAGATAGGTACATGCAGCCCAAGTGTTGATCTCTTGTTCGGGTACCTCGTGTTGGAATCCGAGATACGGTCTCCAACGAAACTGGATGTTAAAAAAAGAGGCTAAAATGAATATTAAGAGATATAAAAAAAATTTAAAAGTGCAACTACATGAGAATGAATATATTACTTCTTGAACCATCATATGATCGATTGTATTTCGGTATCCTCTTATATCGTTGTGAGGAACATTAGTGAAATTTAAACCCCTGGAATTAAATCTGTCGAATATATAAAAAATAAAAATATAATAAAATTAGTAATACGAATACGGTAAGTAAT
>NC_021163.2:28117216-28134789 GCF_000331145.2 Cicer arietinum | reverse complement strand
ACATTAATATAAAATATAAAATTAACAATATATAAATTAATAATATATAAAATATTCTATATATAAGACATTAATATAAAATATAAAATTAACAATATATAAATTAATAATATATAAAATATTCTATATATAACACATTAATATAAAATATAAAATTAATAATATATAAATTAATAATATATAAGAAATTAATATAAAATACTTACAAATGCTTGAATGTATCGACTTTCAGCTCTATGATTTTTGGATAATTCCATGAGTAAAGTTGAAGAAAATGTGTTTGAGAAATCGGAGAAAGTGTGTTTGAGAAGTTGGAGATAGTGATTTTTAGATTAAGATAGAGGAAGTGTGTTTGATGATGTTGGTTAATGTAGGTTTGGGGTGTTTATATAGGAAATCGCATGGCCAGAAAGCGATATCAGATTCAGCCACGTGGGAGGTTGCATCCCCACAGTGCGAACCCTTCAGGAGGTCGCAGGGCCAGGTTACGACTTCTTTGAGAGGTCGCAGGGCCAAGATACGACTTCTTTGAGAGGTCGCAGGGCCAGGCAACAATCCCCTGTTGATGAATCCCAACCGCTCATTTAGTGTAATCGATGGTTGTGGATGCTTGATGATGAATCCTCGTACTTTTAGTTGGACCAATCAAATTGATCTATTCAATCTTTAATCTTGACCATCCAAATTCATTTATCAATGGTTGTGGTTTAGTAGAAAAATATCAATCCTCGTACTTTTAGTTGGACCAATCAAATTGATCTATTCAATCTTTAATCTTGACCATCCAAATTTATTTATCAACGGTTGTGGTTTAGTAGAAAAATATCAATCCTCGTACTTTTAGTTGGACCAATCAAATTGATCTATTCAATCTTTAATCTTGACCATCCAAATTTATTTATCAACGGTTGTGGTTTAGTAGAAAAATATCAATCCTCGTACTTTTAGTTGGACCAATCAAATTGATCTATTCAATCTTTAATCTTGACTACGACTTCTTTGAGAGGTCGCAGGGCCAAGATACGACTTCTTTGAGAGGTCGCAGGGCCAGGCAACAATCCCCTGTTGATGAATCCCAACCGCTCATTTAGTGTAATCGATGGTTGTGGATGCTTGATGATGAATCCTCGTACTTTTAGTTGGACCAATCAAATTGATCTATTCAATCTTTAATCTTGACCATCCAAATTTATTTATCAACGGTTGTGGTTTAGTAGAAAAATATCAATCCTCATACTTTTAGCCATACTCTAGCCAAAATGAACAAACTCAACATGTCCACAATGTCCACAATGTCTCCCAACAACTTAGCCCTTATCAACCCGACGTACATTCTCCATCACAACACTATCAACCATACTCTAGCCAAAATGAACAAACTCAACATGTCCACAATGTCTCCCAACAACTTAGCCCTTATCAACCCGACGTACATTCTCCATCACAACACTATCAACCATACTCTAGCCAAAATGAACAAACTCAACATGTCCACAATGTCTCCCAACAACTTTATCACGAATCTCTCCCAACAAGTCCACAATGTGATCTTCCACTTAGTGTCCATTATAATATCAATGAGGAAGAATTAGGTGATTATAGTGAAGATGATGAAACATACTTCGATGAATCATCTGGTGATTCTGACGATGATGATATTGATGAAGATATGGAAGCAGAAGATCAACTTATCCCACCTGTATTCGATCCACCATTCCACATGAAGAACATCAATCTATCCACCGCAAACCAACCAACTGAATTTGATCACATGTTCATCGACGAAGTCCCAAATTTAGATGGAACTCTTGAAGTTGGAATGAAGTTTCAGAGCAAGGATGAATGTGTACATGCAATCAAGCGTTATCATCTAAAACAATCATTGAACTTTGTGGTGCAAAAATCAGATCTAGAAAGGTACGTTATTATTTGTTCACATCCAAATTGTTTGTTTAGATGTAGAGCTTCAAAACGCAAAAAAAGTGAATTGTGGGTGATTGGGAAATTGAATGCGCCTCATACATGCACAAATTATGCACTATCACAAGATCATACAAAGCTTGATTCTAACATGATATGTGCAAGTATAATGCAAGTTATGAGGATGGACCCTTCAATCAAAGTGAAGGTCATTATTGCTCAGATTCAGGCTTTGTATAACTACACAATTAGTTATAGAAAAGCTTGGTTGGGAAAAAATAAGGCAATCGAACAAATTTATGGCAATTGGGAAGAGTCTTACAATCAACTTCCACGATGGTTATTAGTTATGCGAACGTTTGCTCCAGGAACCATTATTAAAATGGAAACAATCCCAGCTTATAATGAACATGGTTTGATAAATGGGATGACAATCTTTCATAGACTATTTTGGGCTTACGTTCCATGCATATCTGCGTTTAAATTTTGCAAACCAATTCTACAAGTTGATGGAACTTGATTATACGGCAAGTATAATGGAACTCTATTGGTAGCAGTTGCACAGGATGGGAACGACAATATCATTCCAATTGCTTATGCTCTTGTGGAAGGTGAGACAAAAGAGGCTTGGGGGTTTTTTTGTTGTTGAGAAATTTGAGATCACACGTCACTCCACAAGCCAACATTTGTTTGATTTTAGATAGACACGAATCTATCAAAAGTGCTTACAATAATCTGAATAATGGGTGGCAACATCCTCCGTCAAAGCATGTGTTTTACGTCCGACATATTGAACAAAATTTTGCAAGGGAATTTAAGGATAATGCTTTGAAGAACAAGGTTATTTCTATGGGTAATACTTTAATTCTTACTTCTTATCAGTAATTAAAAATTAAATTATGAAGTTTTATAATTAGTGTAATAATGCATTGTATGTTGTTTCAATACAGGTTACTCAATCAACGAGTCTACATATTGATACTACCGCAGAGAAATTGACATCGTAAACCCAGAAGCTTTGAAATGGTTAGACAATATACTGCGACAAGATTAGATTCAAGCATTTGATGGAGGTAGCCGTTGGGGTCAGATGACCACCAACCTTGTGGAGTCGATGAACGCAGTATTAAAAGAACCACGCAACCTTCCCATCACTGCTTTGGTCCAATCAACATATTATAAAACAGGTACACTATTTCCAACCATGGCAAAACAACACGCATCAATTTTAGCTTTTGGTCAGATATACACAGAAAAATGCATAACTTTTATGAAATCGGAAATACGTAAATCAAATAGTCATAGAGTCAATAGTTTTGATCGAAGCAACCACACTTTCATGGTTCACGAGACAGTAGTTCCAAAAGAAGGGCGACCAATTGATCATTTCAGTATAAATCTTCCTAACAAGTGGTGCGATTGTGGAAAATATCAAGCTAAACATATGCCTTGTTCGCATGTGATAGCAGCATGTTCTAGCATCAAATATGATTATTGGAGCCTTATATCCGATGTGTACAAGGTGGAAACAGTACTTAAAGTCTACAGTGAAGCGTTTCAACCGATACCAAACGAAGGATATTGGCCACAATATGAAGGTGTTAAGGTGTGTCACAATCCACTAATGCGAAGAGTCAAGAAAGGTCGCCCAAAGACCAAGCGCATTAGAACAGAAATGGACACTACGGATAGAGTCCCAAGAAAGTGCGGATTATGTCGGGTATCTGGTCATACTAAGAAACATTGTCCAAACGTTGCTGGCACATCTACTCAAAATTGATGTATTTTTTTTCTTTTAATTTAATGTAATTTTATTTTAATGTATTAATATAATTTTCTTATTATTAATATTAAAATTATTATTATTATTAAAATTATTATTTTTAATGTATTTATGCTTATATGTTAATGTATTTTTATTTTATTTTATTAATAGAATTTTCTTTTTATTATTATTATTAAAATTATTATTATTATTTTTATTATTATAATAATTATTAAAAGATATATAATATTATTAACTTAATTATTTTTATTATTTATAATAATATTTTGTATTTTTTAATGTTATAATTATTTTTAAAATATTTATAATAATAAATATAATATACCCAATAATATACTAAATAATAACAAAATTCAACAAAAAAACAAAAAAAACCATAACGAAGTAGGAGGTCGCATCCCCAGGATGCGACCATCTAGTGAAGTAGAAAATTTTTTCTTTCAGAAAGTCGCATCCCCAGGTTGCGACTTGCAATTGGGGCTAAAATGTAGGGCAGTCTGATATTTTATTTTGGAAGTAGGGCATACTGATATTTAAAATAAAAAAATGGAATATTTATATAAAAAAACCCCATTATTTATGTTATTTTATAGCTGCCACAAAAGAATCAATTAGCAATTGCAACTGAAAGCCAACAAGTTGAAGCTCTTCCTGCCAATGGTACATATTTATGTGTGCTTAGTTATTTTCCTGACTATTGTTTATCCATCATATTCACAACTACATTACTGCATTTTAGTTGCCATTTTACTACTGCCAGACTACATCTTTTTCCTAATCATTCTCCAGCAAGATCTCAGCCACCTTTGAACATGATCTGATAAAGTTTTATCAGTTATACCAGCAAAGAGAGTTGCAGCTCAAGAACCAGAAGGTCATAGTCAGGACATGAATACAACAAAACTTTACTCAACAAAGTTAATCAAAACTGAATGACTTGGGACTAGAGTTGTCAATTTGACAAGTCCAATAATTATTGGCCCCAACCCACACATCGGAGGAGGGGTTAAAAAAATTTCATAATTAGAAAGACCCCAAAATAGAAAGCCTCCAACACTAAAAAAACCCCTAAAATTTTGTGGATTTAATGGTATTATAGGTCCACTTTTTCAAAAAACATTTAAATTGTTTTTTTTTAAAACAATTATTTATTTTTTTAATTTATTTTTTTGAGAAATAATTTTATTCAAATTTTTTCTTAAAATTCACCGATAAAAAAGTTTCATTTTTTTTTTTCGATAAAAAATGATTTACAATTTTTTTTCAACTTGTAACACTACTTACTCGATCTTTTTTAATCTAGCAGCTAGGCAATAACACCATTGACTGAATTTTCAATTACATGCTTCTGTAACTTAAAAAAAGAAAAACTAAATGACATGTAATAGCTAAGTTGTTTGTATTAAATACTTATATATGCTTTTGTCATTATCCTTAAGTTGCATTTTCTAAATATGGTATATATATATATATATATTATAGGATAAGTTACACTATTTAATAACTAAGTATAGGATAAATTATACTGTTTAATAATCGATCAATATAAACGATAAATTTTATTAATCTAATTATTGATTATTGACATAATATATTAATCATTAAGCTTTAAAATTTTATATAAATTCGAAATACTTAGCTATGTAATCTAGTCATCGATATTTATTTATATTTTTTTAAACTTATTATACGTTCATTTGAAATTATTTAATAAAATATCAAATAATTTTATATAAATTTGTGGAATTGATTTATTTAATAAGAACTTTTGATTTGATGGTTAGATTAATAAATTTATTGTTTATATTGTGTGTGTATGTACCTCTCAACACCAATATCATATTTCTCTTCATAAAATTTTAAAAAATATCAGTTATAATTATACTCAAAATTAAGAGTTACATAGCATATATTTTAGGTTTCAAGGTTGGTCTATCACGTTAGTCACGTTTGTATAAGTTATCCATTTATGTTATTTTTATATTAACTATGTTATATTAACTATGTTAATTGTACGTCACGTTAGACATGTAAAGTTTAAATTAAAATTTATAATTAAAAATGAAATAATAAAATTGAGAATGAAAAAACATTTTTTAAGTGTCTAAGGTTGAGTTCTTAAGGTTTGAAATTGGATGGTTGTTTTTTTGAAGGGATACTATAGAAGACAAATATTGGCAGCAGTAGTTAGAGATCATAATGATCAAATGCTTCCAATAGCATTTGTTGTGGTTGAGGGAGAAACAAAATATTAATGGTCATGGTTCCTCCAACTTCTTATGAATGATTTAGGTGGCCAAAACTATTGAAATTTTTATACTTTCATCAGTGACCAACAAAAGGTAATTATTGTTGTATTATTAAGGTTATTTTCATTATTTTTATTTTATATTTAGTTGAAAATATTTTTAATGCATTGTTTTGTTTAATTGATATTCTTGTAGGGGTTACTACCAGCAATTGAAGAGTTGTTACTAGAATTTTGTGTAAGACATTTATACAACAACTTCAAGAAGAGGTCCCTAGAAAAAAAATCTGAATCGTTGTTGATGTGGAGGGCTTCAAGGGCCACATATCTCCAAGCTTGGGAAAGAGAAATGAGAGAGATAAGGAAAGTAAATGAGGACGCATTCAAGTATTTGTTGCAAATACCACCAAGGTACTGGACCAAACCAAGATTTACACCTGGGTCCAACTGTGACACTTTGTTAAATAATAATTGTTGTTTCGGTTTAATAATGATTGTAGAGGTATTGGAGAATTATTTTATGAGGTGAAACATGTTAGCTTAAGTGGAAACAAGTTTGTTGTCAACCTACATACAAAGGAATGTAGCTGTAGAAAGTGGATGCTTACAGGACTGCCATGTTTTCATGCAATGACTGCCATGCTAAATAAAAATCAGAAGCTTAATTGATGAATATGTTCCAAATTACTACAAAAAGGATACTTATGAAGCATGCTACAGGTCATTAATATATCCTGTTGATGGTCTATCATTTTGGACAATTATCCATTACACTGATTTGCAACTACCACCAATCAAGAGACAACGTGGAAGAGACCAGATTGAATCCTAAAATAAACGTAAAGGACTAAGTTAGCAATTAAGCTATAAATATATAATATCTACCGTACTTTATACATAATTTTTATCACAGAGAAATCCCCTTTAATTACTAGATTACTCAATTATTATCATTTAAACCATTAAGCTCATTAAATGAATAAACATTAACTCAACTATACACTTAACTAACTATTAATGACTTTTTTTCTCTAGCAAATACCCTAAGAATTTGCCAATTATATCAAATCATGTAACTTCAAAACTCTAAATCTATGTGGTGATAATGGTTACAAAAAGAAATTTACAGTGATCACAAGAGATGGTGAAATCAAAAATTACCAAAATTGGGGGGTTATGGTGGCAGTTTTGTGCACAAAATAACTTAAACGAAGGAAATATAATCCGCTTCAAATTTCTAATAATCAATCCAAATGGTGTCGTTCATCTCTATAAAATCAACTGATTAAAGTGCTTTCAAGTTTCTAATGTAATTATAATCATTGCACTGCAAGTCGATGATTGATAATGTATGATTAATGTTTGTCATTCTGTTTTCATTTACTAAATTTGTTCTAATTTTTAGTCTTCATTTCTAATAAAAAATAAACTTCAAGCTCCCTAATGATCCATTGTTTAAATTTTCTCTATTTTTTATCATATATCATGCAAACGCACAACTAATGTGAATTTTGCACAGGTTTTTTACTAGTATTTTAAAAATGTTAAAACCTTTTTACTTATAGTGAGGTTTGATCTCCCCAGTCTCATTTTGTTGTTGCAGCTAGTGTGACCTTTCATACGGAATATATATTTTCTATGGACAAATATTAATAAAAGTGAGATGACTTAATTTTTATTTCAAAAAATAAAAGAAAAATATGTTTATACATATTTTAATTTGAAGACAGTAACTCAGTAGTATACAAAACAAAAAATTGAGATAGCAAGGTGAGACCAAAGACAACATAACCATCCCTCCTCGTTCAAAACAAAGATAACCCTATCCAAGTGAGAGACAGAGAAACAAAATTGAAGATTCAAATGTAATGAAGACCAATAATGTTAAAGCATCCCTTATCCTAATTGATGAATCAAAAACTTTTATTTATTATCAACAACAAAAAAACTATCTCAAAATTTTGAACAACATTGATGCTTGTTTGTGCTAATTCATCATCATCCCAACCATGGTCATCAACAATCCCCACACTAATTTTGCTCCCAAAATGTTCAACCAAACAACACTTGAATCAAATCCACGCACGTTTAATAACAACAGGTTTCATAAAAAGCACTTCACTCACCACTAAACTTATCCTCACTTTTGTTTCTTCACCCAATAAACCTCTCATTGAATTTGCTCGTTACATCTTCTTCAAGAACCATGCTTTTCGTGTTTCCAATGACAAATATGAAGACCCTTTTCTCTGGAATGCTGTTATCAGGTCTTATTCTCATGGTAGTGATCCAAAAGGAGCTCTTTTTTTGCTATGCTTGATGATTGAAAATGGGTTCTTTTTGGATAAGTATACTTTTTCACTTGCTTTGAAGGCTTGTTCTATGTTGGGTTTGATGAGAGAAGGAATGCAGATTCATGGGTTGTTGTGCAAGACAGATTTTGGGTGTGATGTGTTTTTGCAGAATTGTTTGATTGGTTTGTTTATGAGATGTGGGTGTGTTGATTTTGCAAAGCAAGTGTTTGATAGAATTTCTGAAAGGGATTCTGTTTCTTATAACTCTATGATTGATGGGTATGTGAAATGTGGGTTGATTGGAAGAGCATGTGAGTTGTTTCATGGTATGGAAATCAAAGAGAAGAATTTGATTACTTGGAATTCAATGATTGGAGGGTATCTTAGATATGGTGAAGATGATGATGATGGGTTGAGGTTTGCTTGGAGTTTGTTTGTTAAAATGCCTGAGAGGGACTTGGTTTCTTGGAACACGATGATCGATGGTTGTGTGAAGCGTGGGAACATGGAGGATGCTCAGGCGTTTTTTGATAAGATGCCGAAAAGGGATTTGGTCAGTTGGGTTACTATGATCGATGGTTACGCTAAATTGGGCGACATCGTTGCTGCGACGAGTTTGTTCGATGGAATGCCAAGGCGAGACGTCGTATGTTGTAATTCTATGATGGCTGGCTATGTTCAGAATGGGTATTGCATTGAGGCTTTGAAGCTGTTTCATGATATGAGAAGGGCGACAGATATGTTACCGGATAATACGACGTTGTTGATTGTTCTTACAGCAGTCGCACAATTAGGACGCGTGGAGGACGGAGTTGCAATACATCAGTATTTAATTGACAATGGTTACTCTCTGAGCGATAATCTTGGCGTTGCTGTGATTGATATGTATTCCAAATGTGGTAGCATTGAGAACGCTATATCAGTGTTTGAGAATATCGATAAAAAATGTGTTGATCATTGGAATGCTCTAATTGGAGGCTTGGCAGTTCATGGAATGAGTGAAATGGCTTTGGATTTTCTTATGGAAATGTTTAGACGTTGTATTCTACCTGATGATATCACATTCATTGCAGTATTGAGTGCTTGTAGACATGCCGGCATGTTAAAAGAAGGACTGATATGTTTTGAGCTTATGCAAAAAGTATACAAGCTGAAACCTAAATTGCAACACTATGGATGCATGGTGGACATGCTTAGTCGAGCCGGACACGTCGAAGAAGCTACCAAACTCATCGAAAATATGCCTATTGAACCAAATGATGTGATTTGGAAGACTTTGCTTAGTGCTTGCCAAATTCATGAAAACTTGTCTATAGGGAAGCCTATAGCTCATCAATTGATTCAACTGAAGTCATGCAATGCAAGCTCTTATGTGCTACTGTCTAATTTCTATGCTAGTTTGGGTATGTGGGATGATGTTAGAAGGGTTAGGTTAGAAATGAAAGAAAGACATTTAGAGAAAATTCCAGGTTGTAGTTGGATTGAATTGGGAGGAATTGTTCACAAGTTCTTTGTACAAGATAGGACACACCCTCAAGCCACTGAGATTTATTCTCTGTTAAGTAATTTGTAAATTTTTAATTTAAAACTCTCCTGTTTTGACAGTAAATCGTCAAAATAGCATCAAAAATTGTAGGGCGATTTTAGATTAGTCTCCAAAATAAAAAAATTTAAAAAATCATTGAAATTACAAAAGTCTTTCATTTTAATCAAGACATAAATGTTAGTTAAAACTCAATACTATTTAAAAAGTAATTTCTAGTTAAAACTCAATATAACAAAAATGACAATTCACAAATTCAGATTTTTTTTTTCCTCTTATTTCAAGGACCAAAATAATTAATATAATCCTACAATTTGAAGAATAAATTTGAAATCTACTCCCCATCTTAGATATGTATGGATTTCTTAATCCAGCCTAGTTTTGTAGATAAATAGTTCATGTAACAATATGTTGGTATCAAAAGTGAACTGAGGGAAAACATATGTAGTTCCTTTGTACATAAACTTTTGTTTTATTCATGTGAATAAGCCTTGCTAATTATTTGCATCAATTTACTTCATATAGGAGCTTTTTACAAAGATTCGTTCTGCTGCCGATAAAGAGTCTTTTACGGATGTGATTTTTAAGATGATAAAAAAAAAAATATGCAAAAGGAAAACTATAGAATATGCCACTGTAATTTGATTGTTACTGGAAATGTAATACGTAGCATTCATTTTACATGTACAACCAACATGTATAAATTCCGTAAATCTGTGAAGGAAACAAAACTGTACCATCCCACCACGGTTTAGAAAATGGAAATTGTCCTGATCTAATATGTTCAATTAGAGAGAAAAAAATTGAATAGTAGAGATTAAAAACACGGCTCCGATTTTTTCAACATGAGAGAATCTACTCCCAAATTATTTTAATGCCCCAAAACACAGACAAATTTGTGCAAATTCGCAAAATAACATGCACAATACATGCAGAACCAAATGCTCAAAATAATTGCTTGAGATTAGATTAGCATATTTTACAAGTTATATTTCACCAGCCAAAAAAAGAATAGACTGCATTTGTAACCAAAATTTCACTAACCACACATTAACTATGCACTTTAAAACATTTCAAATATGGAAACAACTGAAGCAACTCATCGCGGCTTCGTTTCTGCAACGAAAAAAAAAAACAAATTATCAGACAAAATAGCCAAGTTAAAATTTGTAATTTGTAATATATAGTATAACGCTTCTTTGAAATAGGAATATACCTTGATGCCAGTGCATCCGTTGACATCAAGTGTTGTGATGTTGTTGGAACAAGACTGTGAGAGTGCCTCCAGACATTTATCGGTCACGCCAATTATTCCGAACAAGCTGCAAAAATGGTGTTCCAACTTTCAACACATCAGCAAGAAGTGATTTTTGGATAACAATTAATCTTGAAGTAAAGTCATGCTGCCAATGTAAAAAGGATATGCAAGTGTGTGCGTATGACAACGCGTTACTTCATTGTGACATAAATTAAAACTAACTTTGGTATGGTCTTTTGCAATCCTCCCTTTCCCAAGTCTGAACCAAGTTAAGAGCTTGTTTATTACTTTTTTTTTTTTAATGAAAAAACACTTCTTTCAAAAAAATAATCACGTTTGGGAGTTTTCATCCAATGTTATCAATTGTAGGTCAAGGAAAATAGCGGCGGCTTGTTCGAATTTTGATACGCTACAATGCTATACCCGCTATTTGAAATACTTTGTACTAAATCACATATCGCAAACAATAGCGGTTTGTTAAAATTCTGCTACACAATAACTGCTATCCATTTATAAAAATAAGAATCTGAAGAAGAAAAAATCTAAAAACTGTTTCAACTAGGAAGTAGTTTTTCTCGAAAGTCCTTTTTTATAAATAATTTATTTCAAAAAAGTTGATTTTCATTATATGATAAATAAACACAAAATAGCTTATGCTTTTCTAAAAATTTTATAAAAAAAATTCTCTAAATTATCAAATACCTAAGTCACTTGTATTGTAATTAAACAATAGCCATGCATGCAAAATTTAAAACATATTAGGGGCATTACGTTGCTCCTTCTTGAAACAAAAAAGTGAACATTCATGTTCTGCCATGGAAGCACATATATTTGTAATATGACAAAAGGCCAACAAAACATGATTCAAGTCAAAGAGTGCACCGTCCAGTACCATATATCAAAGTGCTATAAACATGTTAAACAATGATATACCTTAGAAATTCAAGAGAGGTGCAACTTTGTGCAATGGCGATAACCCCGTCATCAGTCACACGTACACACCTATCACGTAAAATTAGATACATTTCCATCACTTTCATAAAACGAGATAGACAGATATTCAAGTTGATCATCATTTTACCAAGTCAGATTGAGGGATACAAGGTTCTTGCATTTTGAAATACATTGAAGTCCTTGATCTGAAAGATTCTGCAAGCCAAACTTATTTCTATTATCAGTCTGCATTAGATAGTGTTGTGCAGAAAAATCTTCAAATCCCGAAATTTTTTACCTGGGCACCACAGAGATCCACAAACTCGAGACGTGTCAGAAGGGATATTTTTGTGTAAGCTTCATCTGTGAAACTGAATAAGAGTAATGCAGTGAATTAATCCAATTTCAGGAAAAGAAAACTTGGACTTAAATATGTTGAGTTTCAATGCCTACCTAGACACTGCATAAAGATTCAAACTCTCAAGGAATAGGCATTTTTGCAACAACTGCTTCAGCCCCTCGTCAGTTAACTTGACGCACCTATGCGTCAAATTATGAGACATATGTATGTTAGGAACACAGAATAATTAGAAAATTCAAAGAAAGAAATGGATTAAAAGAACACAACTTTATTGAAAGAATGAGAATAGGAGAGAAGACATTCCTCCAAGGGTTTTCTTGCTCTATTTATCAATGTTTACCAGTGTAATCAATTTCGTATCATAGAAAATAACGGTTTGTTCATATTCCACTATGTTATAGTACTATAGTGCCATATAGCCACTATTTGACAACACAATGTCCTAATTAGCGTATTGTAAACAATAGCTTATTCAAATTACGCTACGTTGTAGCGCTATAGCACCACTATAGCCGCTATTTGACAACACTAATTTTACATATCTGAATGCTATCCCCCTCTAGTTTGACACTATGTACTATATAGTGTATTGTAGAACAATAGCGCATAGCGCCACTATAACCATTATTTGACAACACTGGTTTTACATAATAGACTGTTCGGAATCTTGATATAAAATATATTTCAGGAAAAGAATTGCATCTCGCATAGAACTTGAAAGAAAGAAAAAACAAGAAACAATATATTTTGATCTACTCCTTTATACCGGGCATCATAATTCATAAGTAGCATGTCAACCAAACAATTTCAGACAGCTAATGCAAAAGGGTAAGAACCATATAATTCATCATTTAAGTAATTAAATTTCAAACTCATAATGTACTATATCTCATAGATATAAATCACTTGAGATACCTTGTCAAGTTTAGTGACTGTAGATTTGGGTAATTGTCGGCGACTAATTGTACGCCTCGGTCTGTAATATTCTGCAATTATCATATCAAAGCACCCTGTTCAGAATACACAACTACAACAACAAGTCTTATCCCACTAAGTAGGGTCAGCTACATGGATCAAACGAATTTTAAAGAAATACTATCCTATCAAAGCACTTCTTTTTTCAGCACTTTTCATTTAAATTCCTTTCTATTAGGCTTTAAACAAAAACCACTATGTGTGTTTTTGAGTGAGCATTAACAAACTTGATTTCAAACGGACTTGATTCACAAAATTGATTTCAGTTGAAAGTGTGTCGTTATTAGTGTTTGAAACCATTTTTTTCAAAATAAGTTAAAGTCTGAAGTTTTCAACTCAATGCAAAAGCTACATTTTTCAACTTCAATAAAGGGATGCATCAACTAGATATACACACACTGTATACATTTCTTTCTGTTTATATATATGAATAATAACAAACCTTTAAAAATGAAATATAATAGCAATAATAAAATTACAAATCCAAGGCATCATGTACCTTACAACCACTTATATTCAAATCAACTATGTGTTTGCAGTTCTTCACTGTGTGTAGTATCCCAGTATCAGTTACCCTGGAGTAAGACTCATATATTTCAGTAATGTAACTAAGGATTTTCTTTAGTGTCGTTATTAGTGTTTGAAACCATTTTTTTCAAAATAAGTTAAAGTCTGAAGTTTTCAACTCAATGCAAAAGCTACATTTTTCAACTTCAATAAAGGGATGCATCAACTAGATATACACACACTGTATACATTTCTTTCTGTTTATATATATGAATAATAACAAACCTTTAAAAATGAAATATAATAGCAATAATAAAATTACAAATCCAAGGCATCATGTACCTTACAACCACTTATATTCAAATCAACTATGTGTTTGCAGTTCTTCACTGTGTGTAGTATCCCAGTATCAGTTACCCTGGAGTAAGACTCATATATTTCAGTAATGTAACTAAGGATTTTCTTTTAAATCCAAAGTTATATTGTAAACTGCTAAATAAAACATTGCGCCATTAAGAAATTTTTGCAATCACCTCACGTTCCAGTAGACGGAAAAGGTTTTTAACTGAGGACAACAACTTGTTATTGCTTCAATTCCTGTATCCGATATTTTTTGGCAGCCGTTCAGATTTAAAGACGTCAAGCTTCGAAGAGAATCAAAACACTACAAAATGCTTAAAACTATCTTGTCAGAATCACATTCAATCAATATTCTACACTTCTACATCAAAAGTATTTGTGCAAACAATTTGCACATTGGTCTTGTCTTTCGTGCATAATTTCTTTTTATGAAACTGGGTGCATTAAGTGAGTAGATATATCAATTTTCTGTATCCCTAAGATATCAGTAAATGCTTGATACAATATTCTATAATGCAAAGTCAAAGAATATAATTACATAGATCATAGATGCACATAATTTAGAAAACTAAAAAAAGAACTATAGATATATGTTACCTTCTCTTTAATAAGTATGAGATGTGTGTCTTGAACATCTCTTGCAAATTCGAGGTTAATCTCTTTTACATGGCGATATCTAGGCTACAAGAAGAAGCAATCATTAATCACAATTAATTAACTTCTCTAAACTAAACAATTCGGTTTAGAGTGTAAAACAAGTAAATTTGAGCGTATTTATGTATGTACGTCGCATAAACACTTGTAAAACTGTTTGGGAAAGCTTAGTTTACCAGAGAAAGAGCAGCTACGAGGCGATTCCCCGCATTATTCAACTCACGAAAATTGAGAGACTAATAAGAAGAAAAAAAAGACGAATTAATAATAATAATAGAAAAAAGAGAAGTGGAGAGAGAGAGAGAGAGAGAGAGAATGAGTTACTTGGCAAAGGGGTTGAGAAGATAGAAGGGTGCGATAAAGGAAAGGACTAACGAGAAGGAGAGAAACAAGATCTGTGTGACTCAAACTCAGAGATGAAGAAGTGGAGGAACATACAAGTTTGAAAACCTTTGGAACTGTCTCTCTGCTCCAAACATCGTCGTCGTCTGTTGATGTTCTTTCCTCCATTGATTTTTTTCATCCCAAACTTGTTAGAGACAGGTTTTATACGATCTTTTTTTTTTTTTTTACACGACCATTTCTAATACACAAAAAGAAAATTAATAGAATTAACCTCCGTATAAATAAAAATAGTTGAAAAAACTTGATTAAATTTTAAATTAAATATATTAGTTTATTTTAATTAATTCTTTATTATATTTTAAGATAGAGGAAATATTAATTTAAGTAAAATTATTCTAGTGATTTATTAACTTAATTTTAAATTTTCTTTTTTTAAAGATGAGATGATAAATATCACTAAAAACTCACTCTGCGAAGTCTCGAATTCGAATTCGGAATATAATTGTCATATATATGTTAATTTATATTTTAATAAATAAAATTGACCGTAAAAAAGAAAACAGGAAGCTACAAATAAGAGGGAGTTGGTAATTTTATTTACAAATAAAATTGATAGCAAGATAAGAGGGAGTTGGTTGCAAAATAGTATTGAGTTGTTAATTTATTTGCAATAGGAGGAAAGATAAGAGGGAGTTGGTTACAAAATAAGATGAAGTTGTTAATTTATTCGCAATAGGTTAGGATGGGGTTGTTAATTTATTTGCAATAGGATGCAAAAATATGAGGGATTTGATTGCAAAATATGATGAATTTGTTAATTTATTTACAATAGACCATAAAATAGGAGATAATTGTTAAAAAATATTATAACAAATTTTTTTCTTTGACACGTTTAATCAATCCAAATTAACTTTCATAATATTTTATTTATTTTATTTATTTTATTTAATTTTATTAAATATAATTTAATTTTTTATTATATTTTATTTATTAATTTAATATTTATTCATTTATTAAAAAAATAAAATAAAGTAACATATAGCATCCTCATGCCACCTCTTAAGAAAAAAAATTATATATTAAGATAAAACATTTTTATAAATAAATTTCATAGTAAGATTATTAAAAAAAATTATAATAGAAAAATATCTTATATTATCTATTAAAATACGAATATAATCGATATAAAAAAATGTAATACGATTGTTTTGTTTACCTATATTGTTTATTTTTTAATATTTACAATATTGAATCTAATTAACTTTCTTTTTTAATATTTTAGCTCGAGACTTAAAAATTCCTCCAATATTAACATTTTAAATCCAAAACTTGAAATTAGATAAACTCCACAATAATTTTATTTATTAACTAATCATATCTCTACCCCGTAAAAAAATATATAAAACCTAAAAATAACCTCTTTATTTTATAAATTAACTAATCACTTAGAATAGAACCATTTCGAAGCCAAGAAGCACCCTCCAAAGTGAAATTGTATCACCTTTTTATTGATCCAATGAAAACTTGCATTCATAAAGGACCTAATAGACCAAATACACTATATAGTGCATAAGAAGGATATCCTCGTCCCGAAAGTATTTCTCTTAGTAAAGTTTAGATACTAAGGAGTAAGGTTAATCAATAAATTTTCATTCTCGTTTGTCTATCATAGAAAGGTTGAAGGTATAAATATTATGAAAACTAAGACCTCAAAACTTTTTAGGGACAACAAGCTTATCCCAATTTAGCCACTTAATACCCCCTCGAAATGTTAGTGTTATACTTCCACTAAAACAAATTCAACATCTTTCAAATCCTATATTTTACAAAATTAAAATATCGTAGGGAGACTAAGATACTTACCCGCATCAAGACATTCTCTTGCATCAAGAATCAAAGAGTTGTAAACTCTAGAAAAGATAGGAAAGTTACGAGAGAATTGTGAGATATTTCTAAAATATTGGTTAATATATATATGTACGAATGTTTTTAATTAACATGATAGAGTTATTGGCTCGGTAGTTGTGTATCTTATATTTAATGGTAAGGTCAAGTGAAATCTCGTAGCAATTGACACCAACAGATTCAAAAATCTTTAGGTTCGATTTTATTTTAAATCAATTATTGTATCGCTCAAAGAAATTACTTCTAATTTTGTGAAGTTGGAGAAATTCAATGGAGGAAACATTATATGTTGGCAGAAAAAGATGAAATTCTTTCTCATAACTTTGAAGATGGTGTATGTTCTAAACACCACAAGACCACTAGAGAAAGAAGTGAAAACATTAGCAAAAACAAGAGAATGGCAGAAGTGGGACAATGATGACTATATATGCATGAGCCATATTATCAACAGTTTGTATGACTCCTTGTTCGATATATATATATA
>NC_021163.2:28112675-28116940 GCF_000331145.2 Cicer arietinum | reverse complement strand
TATATATATATATATCAAAGTAGCATTTCTGCAAAGGAACTATCGGAGAAATTAGAGTCAAGATACATGCAAGAAGACGCTACAAGTAAGAAGTTTCTTGTTTCTCAATTTAATAATTATAAAATGATTGATAATAAATTAGAAATGGAACAAATGCATGAGATTGAACACATTCTTAATAACTACAAACAACACCAGATGCACATGCACGAAACCATTTATCCTCCATAATAGACAAACTTCAACCTTCATGGAAAGATTTCAAAAAATCCATGAAACATAAGATAAAGGACGTATCTCTTAAGTAATTGGTTAATCACATTCGTTTAGAGGAAGAGTACCGTAAACAAGAGGATACTAAAAACCAATTTTCTCATGAAAAGGTCCATGTAATGGAGGAAGGAAATTCAAGCAAAACTTTTAAAAAAAGAAATCAAGATTTTGATAAATCTCATGAAAAGCACAATGGTAATGATGAACAAAGAAAGAAAAGAAAAGAAAAAGAAGTTGTTATTATTGTGGAAAACCAGGACACTTTAAAAAAGAGTGCAGGTTCTTGAAAATGAAGAACAATTAGAAGAATTCAAGTGCAACAAAAGATAATCTTGTTGTTGTCATTTTTGAACTCAACGTGATTGAAAATGTTGAATCTTGGTGGATAGACTTTGGTGTTACCCGCCATCTGTACAAAAACAAAGAACTTTTTAAGACCATTGATGAAGAAGATGGAAGTGTTTTGTATATGGGAAATACTATTCAAGTCAAAGGAAAAGGAATAGTGGAGATTGAATTCACTTCGAGAAAAACATTTACTCTTAAAGATGTATTTTATGTTCATGATATTAGGAAAAACTTGATTTATGTTCATTTACTTAATAAGTTTGGTTTCAAATGTGTATTTGAGGGAGATAAATTTATTCTCTCTAAAGGTGGTAGGTATGTTTGTAAGGAAGAGTTACCTTTGTTAGAATATGTTCAAATGTAATGTTGTTAGTAACTATAATAATAATATAATTTATGTTTATATTATTGAGTCCTGTGATTTATGACATATGCAACTATGACATATTAACTTTAGAAAATTGAATTATATGAAGAAATTAAATTTAATTTCGACTTTTGATAAAAATTCAAATTCATGTACTACTTGCATGCTAACTAAAATCACAAGACAATCTTTTAAAAGAGTTGAAAGAAGTTCTAAGGTATTAGATTTAATTCACTTTGATGTATGTGATTTACATGGTTGGCCTACAACTGGTGGTAAAACATATTTTGTCACTTTTATGGATGATTTCACGAGGTTATGTTATGTTTATTTAATGCACTCTAAGAATGGAGTTTTAGACAGATTTAAAATATTTAAAGTATAAGTAGAACTTCAACATGAAACTTTTATTAAGTGTTCTAGAAGTGATAGGGGAGGAGAGTTTTATCATCCTGAGTATTTTGAGTCCACTGGTATTGTGTGTCAAACAACAGCACCATATTCCCCACAACAAATTGAAATTGCAGAGAGGAAAAAATAGGGTATTAAAAGAAATGGTGAATGTCATGTTATCCTATTTTGGTTTATCTAAAGGTTATTGGGGTGAAGCCATGCTAACTGCATGTTATTTGCTAAATAGAGTTCCTAATAAAAGGAACAAGATAATGTCATATGAACTCTGGAAGAAAAGAAAACCCAACATTAACTATATAAAAGTTTGGGACTGTAGAGCAATTGTTAAGTTCTTGAACCAAAAAAACAATTGGAAGAAAGATTAATTGAAAGTGTATTTCTAGGCTATGCTGAAAATAGCAAGGCATATAGATTCATGGTTATTGAATCTAATTACTCATATTCTATTAACAAAGTGATTGAGTCAAGTGATGCAATTTTTCAAGAAAATAGATTTAACTCAATTTCGCATTTCTAGTGTACAAAGTCTAGAAAATAATGGATCTAATAATGATACTTTGACATGTTCAAACCTAGAAGAAGTAAAAGAGTCAGAAAAGAGAAAAGTTATGGACTATACTTCTTTATGTTCCTTATAGAAAGTACAAGTGATTCCGTTAACAGTTACGGACCAATTTGCTATGATTTAGAGAGTGACACAAACACATATGAAGAGGCAATAAAGTCTCAAGACTCTACCTTTTAGAAAGAAGTCATCTAAGAGGAAATTGACTCAATTATGGGGATTAAAACTTGGTAATTAGTATATCTCTCACCTGGATCCAAACCAATAGGTTGTAAATGGATATTTAAGAAGAAAATGAAAGTTGATAGTACCATTGATAAATTCAAAGCTAGACTTGTTGCCAGAGGGTTCACACAAAAAGAAGGTGTCAACTATTTTGATACTTATAAAACTGGTGCAAGAATTGCATCCATAAAAGTGTTTTTGCACTAGCTTCTATCTATACATTTGTAATCCATCAAATGGATGTTAAAACTAATTTCCTAAACGGAGAGTTAGATGAAGAGGTTTATATCAAACAACCTGAAAGATTTGTCATCAACGGGCAAGAACATAAAGTGTGTAAATTGACTAAATCTTTATACGGGTTAAAAACAATCCCCCAAACAATGACACCAAAAGTTTGACAAAGTTTTGCTTTCTAATGGATACAAAATAAATAAATCTGACAAGTGTACTTATAGTAAATTTCACAATAGAAATGTTGTTATGATTTGTTTATATATAGATGATATGTTAATCTTTGGCACCAATTTAGATGAGGTAGAAAAAACTAAAACTTTCTTTTCAAAAAATTTTGATATGAAAGATTTAGACGAAGCATTAGTGATTTTAGGAATTAAAATCATTAGAGATTGAGTAAATATTGGTTTTATCCCAATATCACTATATTGTGAAAGTACTAAATAAATTTGATCAATTTAATTGCAAACTTATTTCTACCCTATTTGATCAAAATGTTCGTTTACAACCACATAAAGGATGTCATGTGGCACAACTAGATTATTCAAAGGTAATTGAATATTTGATGTATACCATGACTTGGACCAGACCTGATATAGCGTATGTTGTAGGTAGATTAAGCCGGTATACAAACAATCCAAGTAAAAAACATTGGCATGTTGTTAATAGAGTATTAAAATATTTGAAAAGAACAATTAACTATAGTTTAGTCTATAGTGGATATCCTTTAATTTTGGAAGGATATACAGATGTCAGTTGGGTAACTTATGTTGAGGATCATGCTTCTACAAGTTGATGGATCTTCAACCTTGGTGGAGGTGCAGTTTCTTGGGGATCAAAGAAATAAACTTGCATTGCCGACTCCATTGTGGCTGTAGAGTTAATTGTCCTAGCTGGATGTAGTAAAGAGGTTGAATGACTAAAAAAATTGTTGTATGAGATACCAATTTGGCCAAAGCTAATGACCCTGTATTCATACATTGTGATAGTCAATGCACATTACCCAAAGCATATAGTCAAGTATATAATGGAAAATCTAGACATATTGGTTTAAGACATATCTATGTAAATGATTTGATTTTAAATGGAGTAATATCCATAGTGTTTGTAAGACTGAAAAAAATCTTGTAGATCCTTTGATGAAAGGTCTACCAAAGGACATGGTATTGTATACATCATTGGGGATGGGACTCATATCTAATTAATCATCAATGGTGGAAAATCAACTCACACTTGAGTAATATCAAGTCTTGAGTTCAATGATAAATGTAAATTATTAGAGTGATTGCAAGTACTTGAATATAGATACATCTTAAAGGTTTAAAGTACTTGGATGATAAGTATAAAGTTGGAAGGTTGAGTTTTACTCTTAATAAACATATAGCATGAATTTGCTGAAATTCATATTACGGGTGTAAATCTGATATAGTCTACCTATGTGAGGATGAAGTGAGACCGCTTCAAAGAGTTAAAGGGCTTGACTCTTAAATTTCATCAAAAGGGTACATGACACAATGTCTTATCAAATGTGTCATCTTTATAATTCTTTCGATAGTACCAAGATTTCATGTGTAAGTTGTGTACACTTGTTCTAATGAACAACAGGTTCAAAGCTTGTCTACCAATCTATTCGGGATAAGTGAAACTCATGGCTTACAAAATAGTGGTTCAAATCGTAAGATACCATTATTTAAAACCATGATATTTCCAAAATTATGGAATTAAGTATATTTTGAAAATGGTGATATTTCCAAAGTATTGGTGAATATATATATATATATATATATATATATATATATATATATATATATATATATAAGCGTTTTTTATTGACAT
>NC_021163.2:28102351-28112116 GCF_000331145.2 Cicer arietinum | reverse complement strand
ACGTTTTTAATTGAATTGATAATGTTGTTGACGCAGTGGTAGTGTATCTTATGTTTAATGGTAAGGTCTTGTGTTTGATTCCTAAATGCACATTATTTTTAAATAAATTGTTTTTGAATAAAACGAAAAGGTGCAACTATTACATTCAAACTCGAGTTGCGCGAAAACATGACATTATTTTTCTATAAATAGTGTCATTTTTGACATAATGAAAAATGAAAAACTGGCTATTGATATCCATTTGTCTCATCCATTTTATATTATAAGTCATCATTTTCTTCTCTAATGTATGAGTGAAGTATAGAAAACATTCTTTTGTAACATACCATTGAAAAATATTCTTAATGTATTAGTGCAAATCACATCAAAGTTTTTTTTAGTTCCTACAAATATATTTTTCATACTTTTGGTTGCCATTGTTTTATAAGGAAACCAAAGGAAGATGGTCAAAGTTATAAACTATCTCCCCTGCCAAAATACAATTCAAGATATATAATATTACGTTTTCACATAACTTATAAGAAAAATAAAAACAACAGTTCAATATATTCTAATGTCGGTTATAATGTCTCATAATTTCTTTTCTAAAAAAATTGTCTTGTAATTTCTTAATTTACATATAGACATCTTCAAAATCACATATAAATTTGTGCGTTGTAGGGCACATATAAATTTGTGCGTTGTAGGGGAGTGGTTTGAGATAATTGAAGTGATAAAAAAATCATAGCTTCAACTCTTCTCTTTAATAAAAATTAACAATTAATTATTAAAAAAAAGTTGGTAGTTTCGAAGAACAAAATTTGATATTAATTATTTTTAGAATAAAATACAATTTTGATCCCCTCATTTTTTAAATTGTTGAGATTTAGTCCCCCTTTCCAATTTGAATTTCAACTTGGTGATATAACAATTATTTTAGTAATTATTTTAGTAATGTATATAAGATGATATGGAAAATCACAGTGACATCAAGTTTAATTTTAAATTAAATAATACAATTTTAATAATTTTAAAAAAAATAATTAAATTTTTAAAAAGGAAATTAGTTTTAAAAAATTAAAAAATCAATTTTGTTTAAAACTATCAATTTTTGTTCCATCATAAAAATAAAAAAAACATTTTTTTTTTGTTTTAAAAATTTTGAAAAAAAAAAGTATGCACTTAAAAAAACAAAAGTAAAGAATTTTTCGATTTTTTTTCAAAATTTTTAAAACAAACAATAATTATTCAAAAGAATTTAGTTTTATTTTTAAAATTACTAAAGTTCTATTATTTAATTTTAAATTTTGTGTCACCATGATTTTTCAAATCATTTTGTACGCATTATAAAAATAATTATCGCATCATTAAATTGAAATTAAAATCGCGAAGAAGGATAAAATGTTATTAATTTTAAAAATGAAGGACTAAAATTACAAAAAAAAAAAAAAGATTAAAATAGTATATTTGATAAAATGGAATGGCAAAAACTGCATTTTAACTTTATTTTTATTATAATGATTTTTTACAACAAAGATGGATATATTTTTGTAGGAGTTTTGTTAATAACTAACAAAAAAATTTAGAAACACTTGAAAATTAAAATTGAAAATTAAAATTGAAAATTTATATTAAAAATAATAAATTTTAAAATTTCAAAGAATTAAAAACACATATTAACTTTTATCTTTTAATAATAACTCATTTTGTTTAGCTTATGTACAGAAGCATATCATTATCCATCGTTAAACTTTTTAAATATTGATGCACATTAAATTTATAAACCATTTATAAAGGCTGTCTCCGTACAACTAGGTAATGTATATTTGTAATTTACTTTTTTTAAGCCAGTCCCGTACAGATATGTTTTTGGCCTATGCTTGACTTGTGCCCATCCCGTATCTAGACCCTTAAAATTGCTTATTAATACTATATCAATAGTATCAGGTCCATGATAGACCCATGCTAAAAGTCTCTTTCTAACTTCTGTATCAAATAAAATATGATACCAATGTTGGTATGATAACAAGACTCATTTGAATAATTAGATTTATTCGGTTGTTATTTTACTTTTTTTAACGTTAAAATATGTCATTTCTCCATTCTTAAGTTTTTCATCCAAGAATCAAACTAACCAAGTCACAGTTCCATGAATATGTCAGAATTAATTCACATATAAACTCTCTCTTTGGTATATAAGTCAAGGAAACCTCGGTAAACTATCGAATTCAAGAGTTTACAGGTTTACAACTCTATATTGATATTTTTCAATATTGTTTAATTTTTTATTTTTTTTATTATTGTTGTATCATTTAAACTGTCATATATATATATATAAAGTAAATTTTAACGAATCAGCCCTATATAGACTCGGTGAGTTAATTTATACTCTTCAAAGTTTGATAACGCGAAAAGCAACTTATGGATACTTCAAGGAAAAAAAAAAGATCATTGAGAAATAAGAGAAATAATGGTCATAGACGATCAGTTGACAGAAAAAGAAAAGAAAAAAAAATAAGAAAAAAAAATAATAGTCTTAAACGATTAGTTGACAGAAAAATAAAATCAATATGTGCATACTAATTAGGGTTACTTCCTGACTTTAGATTGTAAAATGCCAAGTACCCTACCAAAATTCAAAACACTGCATACTACCCACAATATGAACCCACTTATATCAGCCCTTACCACTTTAGTCTCCAAAGCAATCAGTTTACACTCTCTCTTCTACAGAAACTCAGATGAGTAATCAAGTCAGAAATTGTCGGGCTGTTTACACATTTTCTCTTTCTCCATATGCAGCATTTCCCAACCAACCCCTATGTGCCTAACCAGCAAAACCAAGCCAATTGTAGATCTTTCCTATGAAAAAAGATTTCCTGTAGTAAGGAATGCATGGATTCAGGCAAACCATGGTAGAGAAGATACAACTTTACAATGTTAAAGTCTTAAGTTTATATACACTCAACATGAGAATGAATTAGTGATGTCACACTAACCTAATCCCAAGCACTAGTCACACCTTGACCATACCCTCCGCCATAACTGGTAGGAACACCGTAACCACCACCAGTTCCACCGTAGTAATCAGTTCCTTTATTGAATGAGCTCTCCTTCCTAACATCACGGCCACCAAAACGGGCTCCCCCTGTCCGCTTATTTCTATTGCCGCCACCATAAGAAGCCCTTGCTGCATAACGGGTGAGCCAGGCAGGTACTTCTTGATTAGCTTCTTGCATCAGATCAGCCAATGGTTTAGCCATGGACAAATTACCCTCATTGAAGAAGGCTGTTGCTAATCCCATTTTACCAGCTCGCCCTGTTCTTCCTATCCGGTGCACATAATCATCAATGTCATTGGGAAGATCAAAGTTTACCACATGTGCTACCCGCGGAATATCAAGACCACGTGCTGCAACATCCGTGGCCACTAGAATTGGAGTGTTTCCAGTCTTGAACGATCTTAATGCTTGTTCTCTTTCCTGCATAAAGAACCATTACATTGTACACATTTATTTCCAGGACCAGGAGTATACAAAAGAATAACTTTTATTTTAGAAGTTCAAACTTCTAACTCAACATCTGGGAAAGCTTGGAGGGAAGTTAATAACTGGAGTTTTATGACCAATCATAAGTAACAATTTCAACTAGAAGCAGTCATAGACAAATTCAATTCTCACAACAAAAATGGAACATGTTTATGACTCACTTGCTGTGTTCTGTCACCATGAATGCAAGTTGCAGGAAACCCATTAACACACAAGCAGTGTTCCAATGCATCGGCTCCTTTCTTTGTTTCCACAAAAACTAAAGTCAAACCTTGCTGCAAAAACCACCAAAAAATCCTTAAAACTGTGAGTGTGATAAATCCACAAATAAAAGTTTCCTACTCTTGAGAAAGGGCTGTTAAATCCAGCATAGTTTTTTTAAATTAGTGAATTTCACTAACAAAATGAAAACTATGGCAAACACATGAACAAGTCTGAATAGAAGCAGTATAAAGGTGACATATTACCTTGCCATTCACTCCAGTTTCTCTCTGAGCATGAAGAAGGTCCATGAGGTGGCTTCTCTTGTCTGAGTCAAGCACATATTCTACTCTTTGAGCAATTAGATCAGTACTTGAACCAACCCTTCCAACAGCCAGAAACACATAACTCGAAAGAAAATCTGAAGCAAGTCTCTGCAATGCATTCAAATGAAGACATCATAATCATTGTTATATCAAATATCAACCATGCAGCTAAGACAAATTACATCTAGCTGTTTACAACACAGTTGTCAAGCCCTATTAATTATAATTTCTATCTTACATACAAAGCATAATCCTAACAAAACAGTTTCGATGACTCATTTCAAAGTCAAACACGGCCAAACATGAGTATCTTAGTGACTATACAAAAACATAACCATCAAAACTTCAACATATCCCCAAAACTACATCACCATCATTTAATCCTGCCTATAACTATTGCACACACAATCACCACCAGTCTACATAATATTTCCAGTCAACAAGTAACAAATTAAGCCGTGTCATTGTTTACATCTTCCAAGTGAATGCATCTTGGTTAGGCACCAATATGGTCAACTTTCAAAATCCAGTGCCATTCACAATAATATAATTTCTAAAATGGCTTGGTTAACAAACATGCCTGTCTACATACAGACACAGTTGGCATATAGCATCAGGCATTGCAGCCCAATGAGACAAATTTTGAATATGGACTTTTCGCCAAAAAGAACTATTTTTTAACTCTAAGGATTCATTGTCAATGTCAGCACAAAAATTCAAACATTCAAAAGTTAGCAACAGAAGGAAAGTTTTTTATTTTCTGCCAACATTAAGGACTTCCAGATAGAGGTTCTAAAGGTTGATCAGAACAGTGTCTGGCCGTGTGGAAAAGAGAGAACTGTCCAATTCAAATCTACACCCTTCTTGAGGATTATTAGAATAGATTGTCACTAAACATGGAAGATTAAGTATAAGAAGACCCTGAGCTGAAGACGTCTCATTAAGTGTTACCTGGTCAATCTTTAAACTATAGTAGTGAACTTTAGTCCAAAATTAAAAAAGCTTAACAAGACTAAAGACTAAGTTTTAAAACTGAAAGCAATTGTTTCATGCTTGTCCAGGCCAGAGCAGGATTTCCAGTTATAAATATTCAATAATTCAACAATGTAAATTACTAAAACAAATTTTTCTCCCCTTTTCAATCAAAAAATGTCTTTTCCCCATTTTCAAGGCTAACTATTGTTGGGGTAGTCTTCTGTAACTATTAAGCTTTAAAATAGTTGTTCAAACGTGCCAATTGTGAAAATCTCAATTTCCATGATAGCAAAAGTGAAGTTAAAAACATTTCCTATACCAAGTTCAAAATAAAGAAACAACTAGCAGTCTAAAATAGAGATGCTGGAAAAGTACTTTACAGTAATTGGATAATGTTTAGTTTTTTTTCAAAAAACAAACACGAGGTTTCAGGGGAGGCAGATCCTTGTGCAAAAAATAATAAAGTTGACAATCTGAGTACAAGTAACAAGATACCTGTATCTCTTTGGGAAATGTTGCACTAAACAGCAGTGTCTGTCTCATGCCTGGAGGAGGCATGTCCATTTGTTCAACTATCTTTCTTATTTGGGGCTCAAAACCCATATCCAGCATCCGATCTGCCTCATCAAGAGCCAAATATCTTATCATCTGCAATGACACCCTTGCCCTCTCAAGCAAATCCACTAATCTTCCTGGAGTTGCCACCAGAATATCAACTCCTCTCTCGAGCTCCCGCAACTGAACAATGCAACACAACATTATCACATAATTAAAGTAGTGCATATCTAAAAGTACAGAACAAGTAATAATACATAACGCCAGAGAGACCTATAAGTATAATAAAGGAATGCACAGTTACGAATATTTCATATTACAATTTACATCCTACCAACAAAAGCAGATGCACTCACACTAGGCAAACAAAATACAGTCTAATTTCTAGCAAGTAACCTTGCAGCTCATAAGCCAAACATAGAGAGCATTAAGAAGCTAATAAAAGAAATTTTTATAGTCCTCATTGACTCATTCAGAAATTATAAAAAAGATATATATATTTTAACATGCATTTAGAAGTACAAGCAAGGGACTATTTCGGAAATTAAAATGATCAACTACTTGATGCAGAGATCATATTCGCTCAGAATAGCCAGGTTGACAAGGGAGGAGAGCCTACACTAAAAATGGGAGAACATGTAAGTATGAAGCCATAATTACATTATACAGTGAACATATGACACTGTAGAGAGATGATGGCAAGAAAACATAACTACTTATGCACTTGGTTAATTCTTGTCTATCTTATCACGCTTCTCACAAAGAACCTCTGTCTCAAAAGTCAGACCCACAAAAAAGTGGGTGGCCTATCAATGAAAAAATATGCAAACTTGACGATTAAGTAATTACATAAATTAAAAACACAATACATTGATAATGAAGTATGCTAAAGAAGATGCATATAAGAATAAATAGAAGGGGAGGGGCATACTTTCATCTTATTGGTGGAATTAAGCATGAGATACTATACAAGTCTAACTTGACCCTTCTAATTACTTACTCTTCATATGGGGTAGCTTACCAAAAACCAATACTTATGCTCAACAGCACTAAGACAATACTATCATTCTGAAGGAATCAAATGAAGTTACTTAAAATTGGCTCACCAGTTAATCAACATTGTGTTTAAGCAGAGTTGGAAACCAACATTTATCAGTGAATCTTTTCACCAAAGCTTATAATTAAAATAAGTACAGATAGTGTTACCACTCTTTACAGTTCTGGGTACACAACCTCGTGCACACTTGAAATTTAAAAGGTATGATGTTTGTTTTAAGTTTTCTGTTCCTAACTAAAACTCAAAATCAAAAAGAAGAAGTACGCATAAACATTGCATGTATTGGCAAATAACCTGTTGGGTGATTGGTGCTCCTCCATAAGCAACTACAACCTTGACACCAGTTTGATAAGAAAACTTTTTGGCCTCGTCATGTATCTGTGAGATAAAAAAACAAAAAATTGGTTTTTGAGATACAGATAGACTAGTCAGACACAGACTATAAAGCAGAATTTCAAATTAAAGCTGCATCTGACCTGACAAGAAAGCTCCCGTGTAGGTGACAGGATAAGTGCGAGAGGATAAGCAGTTCGTGCCACGCGTGGTCTTTGAGCATACTGCTCCCTGAGAATTCCACTTATAATAGGAAAGCAAAATGCGGCAGTCTTTCCTGACCCCGTCTGAGCACAAGCCATCAAATCTCTCCCTGAAAGAGAAATTGGTATGGCATACCTCTGAACTGGGGTCGGTTTCACATACTTGCATCTCTGTATGTTCTGATTCAACGCATCACCTAAATCTATTTCCGCAAACGTATTCACGGGAGGAGGAACATTCTCCCCACTAGTCTCCACAGGGATATCATCATAAGCATCAAAGTTAATCCCCGTATTCTCTTGCTCACTAAAAGATTCATCAACCTCATCATTCTCAAAAGGATTAGCCTCACGTCTTCCCCCACGCTCCCTCCCCGCCCCAGCTCCTCCTCTACTGTTGAACCCACCACCAGAACCATATCCTTGTCTACCAGCACCAAGATCAGGCTTGAAGTTCAATGAACCACCCCAATTCGCCGGACCCCTTTCATTAACATTATTAGTCACCAAAGAAGGAGGCTCGGCCAAAGAAGCCATTGACCGATTACGAAGATGTGGAGGAACATAAGCTGGCTTGACAGGGCGACCCACAGCTGAGGCATTGGTATTGGAGGAAACACCAGAACCAATAGCTGCATTATTATCAGCAGAATCTGCCCATGAACTTGTTCTCATAGTTGCAGACATTGTTCACTTTTTGTTCTGAATACTCAACTCAACAAAATCAAAACAAAAACAAAACTACGCTTCTCAATCCACAATCCTCTCTTATTTGTGTTCTTTATCATACAATACAATCACGATCAGCTAAACCTAAAAACAAAAACAGAAATCAATAAAATTCATTCATAGATTGAAATGAATTATGATCCGTGATCTGAAATCAATAATAATAAAACGAGATCGCACAAACCTAAGCTCAAACGAAATTCAAAATCCAAAGAACAACATATTTCAATTTCAGATAATAAAAAACTGAAAAATTAACCAGCTCCTTTGAAATGAAAAATATTTACCGAAAATATTTATAATTAATAATTACAATATGCGAGTTGATTAATAGATAAAAATAACGAACAATGAACGAATCGGATAAGATTTAACGGAGAGGTTTGATTTTGTACCTTTTTGCGAAGAAATCGGTTACTTCTGGTTTTGTCAAAGGGAGATGAAGATTTTCTCAGCGTTTTTTCAAAGTTGAATCAAATTTCAAAACTGTTTCGTTTTTTGTTCTCTCTCTTTTTCTATGTGTTTTCGTCGTTCGCTACCAAACACGCATATTTTGCGCAGAAAAAGAGATAAATATCTCCACCGGCGAAAAACGAGCTAGCTTGCGTGTGAATATTCTATTTTTTTATTATAATTATTATATTTAATTAATTTAACTCACGCTTTTGTTTGAGTGAAAAAAACTCTTGCTTCTCATTGAGTCAAAGAAAAAACTCATGTTTTTCTTATTTTTTCTGTTTAACCAACCCCTCTACCACCAAAATAGTATTTTCATTTTTAAGACAGATTTATATCATTATATTTATATTCTTAGGTTGGTTTGGTAGACGCAATAAAAAAAATAAAAAAAAAAGAGATAAAATATGAATATGATAACTTAATTCTACTTTTAAGGGTTTGATCGGTTAAAAAAAAGTTAAAATTTTGGATGGTTTAATTGCAAGGATAATTTTGTTATTTTCAAATGATTTAAAAATTTACAATTGTATTAAAATAATAATTTTAAAAATGGAATACAAAATTAATATTAGTATATTTTTAACAAATTAAATAGATTTTTATAATAAAGATAATTTTTCATTTACATCTAATATATATTGATTACTTTTATTTAACTTATCTAACATATATAATAAAATCATTTTCTTATTTGTATATATTCAAAATTTAAAATTTTATGAAATATAGATAGTGATTTTTTCTTAAAATTATATAAAATTATTTTTTAATTATTTAATTTTTCTATTAGTTTTTAAAATTTAAAGATATTACAAGATAAATTTTAAAATATAATTAATTAATTAATTATTTTACAAGGATAATTTTTTCATTTAAATAATTTTTATATTTTAATTTTTTTAAATATTGTAACAAACAAATCTAAAATTGATTCGTTTTTAAAATAAAATAAGAAACTATCAATAAAAGTTTTTACTCAGATGCGACCATCTATATAATATTTTTTAAAACAAATCAATAAGTGTTAATTTAATAAATAATAAAAGTTAAAAAATAAACACAATTGGCCATATTAATTTAACAACTCTTTCTTGCACACAAATTAATAAATTCATTCCATTTTATTAACAACTCTCTCTATTTTCTCCGGATCTAAAAAATAATAAAAATAACAGTTTTCCTATTTATCTAACCTATAAAATAAGATAGAGTTTTTAAAATAATATAATACCAAAAAAAATTATTTTTTAGGTGGTCATCAGGGCAAATTCTTTTTATCTTCATATATACTATTTTAAAAAAAATCCAAAATACCCCCACTTTAAAATTAATATGCAACCATGTCTTTTTTTTTTTTTTTTTTTTATTTTCAGAAGTCACATGCGGGGGATTCGCCCATA
>NC_021163.2:28049706-28102276 GCF_000331145.2 Cicer arietinum | reverse complement strand
AGTCATGTTTGTGCTGCTATGTGTAGTGGGAGAAATGATGAGATTCCTCCTGCTTTCGGTGTCACTTTTGAATTTTTGTGCATATGGCAGACAAGTGCCAAAAACTTTTCCTTTTGCTTTTCAGAGAATATTCGTTTGCTTTTCAGAAAATATTTATTTATTTATTATTTTTTTTTTAAGTTTGGAATCAAATATGGGTTAGGTCCGATACATGATATATTAGACCATTTTTGTCTAAGTTCGAAATCGATTTTGGGCTTGGTCCAATACATGATATGGTATACTTTTTTTTATTGGGCCTTACAATTAATCGGGCCAATGATTTTATTTTGTAGGGGTGAAGATACCAAAACAATCGTCTTCATTATCATCTCCCAGGTTCATGGAAGTTTTTAGAAGCTGGGCCATAATCTCAAAGTATTCTTCTTCAGTTTTAGCTGCTGCCAATTGTGTTTGAGCAAATGATTTTTGTGCTAAGAATTGGGTCTGCATTGTTTGAGGTTTTTGTAAACCTTGCTTTTGGAGCCATGTGGATACGGCTTGCTTTTTGATACTTGGAGGGATGGAAAATTTTGTCCACCATCTAATTTTGAATCTTCTAACGAGGATTGTTTGTGCCCGTTGTTGATTTATTTCAAAATATCATGTTGTAACCTATGGTAAGAAGAATTTTGTAGAGAAAAGCATCAAATGCTGGAAAATGCGTTCTCTGTCTATAGGTTTATAGTTGGTTTTGTATAGGTTGAAGCTTTCGTGGACTTTCGGATGAAGAATATCTGGGGTTGAACCATAAAGTTTCCACCAATGGGCAAACCATTGAGGGATTTTTGAAGGGTTCATAGTGAGGTTAAAGAAAAATAGCCAAGTATGACTAAATTTTTGGTTTTGGATGAGAAAAGCATTATACCAGGCTTGTTGGTAGTCCCAGTAATTGAATGTTCTACAGTGATTTATTGTGGTTTTGAAGTCTAGTGGGAATTGTTTTGGGGAATGAAGGTTTGATCCTCATTCTGAAGGTGGGATTATTTTGTGTATTTTTGCGGTCGAATAGGCCACTGGGCCTTCTTTTAGGTTGTCTTGTATTGTTACAGAACCTGTTAATTCAAGAATAGATTTGTAGTAAGGTTGGGGTTTTGATAAATCCCAAGGTTTGAAAAACCAGCCTTTTGGAAAAGATTTTTGAAATGACAAATTGAGGATATTTATTATAAAAGTGGTGCTCTATTGTACAAATGTTTTGAAATTATGTTTTAACAAAATACTCAGATTTTGGTTTAAACAAAGTAATCTGATATTCATTTAAAACAATTTTTGATGTTTCTCCTTGTTGTAGTTTTGAAATTATTTTACAGGATGGTCCCTCTTGTGGGGGTTTTGAAATTATTTTACAGGATGATCTCTCTTGTGGGGGTTTTGAAATAATTTTTTGAGAAAGGGGTTTTTGAAGATTCTCCCTTTTCTTGCCCCGGTAAAGATGGCAATTCCAGCGAGAGATATTCAATCTCTTTTTGGAGCCTGTGGAGCTTTGCAATTTTTTGGAGATGAAGGTCTTCTTCAATTGAATTTTTGATTTCCTTGAATCTATCAGGTCCAAGTATTTGTTGGCTGGCAAGCCATTTTTGGATTTGGTTTTGTTCTTCATTTTCTTCGACGGCTTGCGCCCAAGACCTGATGGGTTTTGCCGATGAAATAGGTTTTGAGTTGTCTAGTGGTTGGTCCTTTTGGACCTCAATTCTTTTTGGTTTTCTGGGTATCACTCAAGTCCTATTTTGAAGAAATTCTCTTGTTAGAAAATCAGGAATTGAGTTTTGATCTCCTTTAATAAATTCAATTTCAAAATCAAAAATACTAAGGATTGCTTGCCATCTGGCAAAAATTTGTTTTGATGCAATGTTTTGAACATCTTTTTGTAAAACTTCATTTGCAGATTTACAATCAATTCAAAGTAAAAAATTTTGATTGAGTAAATCACTTTGAAATTTTGTAATGCACATGACAATTGAAATAATTTCTTTTTTGATTGTAGAGTAATTCTTTTGACAATCATTCCAGTGCGTTGATGTAAATTGTACAATGCATTCTTTATTATTTGTTTTTTGTTTAAGAGCACCCCCATACCCTATATCTGATGCATCTGTTTCAACAATTTTTTGGGCTGATGGGTCAGCTAGATGCAAGCAAGGTATTTCTTTAACTTGTTTTTTGATTATTTGAACTATTTTTGTGTGTTCTTCAGTCCAGGCGACATGTTTTTTCCTTAATCTATCATGGAGAGGTTTTGCTATCCTATTAATATTAGGACAAAAATCTAATACATAATTTAAAGATCCTAAAAATCTTTGTAATTGTATTTTGTCAGGAAATTTATCTGCGAAAGATAGGGACCTTTCAATATGGGTAATAGTGCCCCGAGAGATATAATGTCCTAAGAAACGGATTTTTGTTTGAAAAAGAGAAACTTTGGATTTTGAAACAACCATTCCATTTTTCTTAGTGATCATTAAGAATGTTCTAAGATGTTTGAAATGTTGTTCAATGGTTTCTGAAAAATTAAAACATCATCAATATAGACAATGCAGAATTTTGAGAATGGATTAAAAATTTCATTCATAATTCTTTGGAATTCTTAAGGAGCATTCTTTAATCCAAATGGCATTATCGTCCACTCATATTGACCAAAAGGGACCGTAAAATCCGTTTTATACCAATCTTTTGGATCAATTTGTATTTGCCAAAATCCTGATTTCATGTTGAATTTTGAAAATACAGATGAAAAATGTAATTTTTGTAAAAGATCTTTTTTATTTGGAATCGGGAACCGAATCCATTTTAAAGCTTTGTTTAAAGGTTTATAGTTTATGACTAACCTAGGTGTACCTCTTTCTATTTCATAATTTTTGTTCACATAGAAGGCTACACAACTCTAGGGAGACCTAGATTTTGTTATTAGACCTTTTTGTTCTAGATCTTGGATTTCTGCTTTGCAATGTGTTTCTAATTCATAATTCATTTGGATAGGTCTAGCTTTTGTTGGGATTTGTTTATCGGAAAAGTCATTTTCGTAAGGTAGGTCTACCATATGTTGTTTTCTATCCCAAAAAGCATTTGGTAACTCTGAACAAATTTCATTTTTCAATTCTTTTTTGGAGTTATGAAATTTTTGTTTTGTGAAGTCATTTTGTAATTGTTGTTCAGCTCTGAGAAAGGAAATATCCTGTTTTAGAAAACAAAGATGTTTTTTTTTCCCTTGAATTAAACAATTTAATTCATTTTTGTAAACAGAGCAAACTTTTAAAAGATTTAAGTTCTTTGTTCTAGGTTTTTGAATAAAAGGGAAAATAATTTTGGCCTCTTTTGTTTTGCAGGAAATACCATCATAATTAACTGAATAGGGAGTTATCATGTTAATGAAAGGAGTCCCTAAAATGACACTATGAGTTATATTTTCTAATAAAGCAAAAGAAGTTTTGATAGAAACATTACTATTTTTAACAGAAGCTTCAGTTTTATTTTTTATAATCATGTTGGAGTTGTTAGCAGCAACAAGTTTTTCATTTGATTTTTGCATAAATCTTTTTGGTACAATGCTACTTTTTAAGCAGTTTAAGTCTGCTCCCGTATCAAAAAGTGCAATTGTTTCAAATTTAAAATCTTCAGAAAAAACTAAATTAATTTTGATTAAATATTTTCTTGTTGTTATTGTTCTTAAAACAAACAAGAAATCTTCATGGATTTCTTCTAAATTTTCAATTTTGTTTGAATGTTCTTCATTTTCTCCTTCTTGTTCTGGGTCAGAAGAGGTTTGATTTTGTATTTGGGAAAGAAGATTTTAAAGAATATTTGAGTCAATTTCTTGTTTTTGTTTAAGAGTTTTTAACTCATGTTTCACTATTTTAATCTCTTCTTGCAGATATTGAATTGTGACAGGGGTTTGTGACTTTGTTCTTTTTCCTAAGATATTTGTTAAATCATAAATGGTTTTGGGAAGCAATTTTGATAAGGATGTGAAAGGTTGACCTTGTTTTGATTCAAAAGTACTTAACAGTTTTCCTATTATTTTCTTTTGAAGTTTTGTATCTTCAACCTATTTTATAATATCAAGAATTAGTTCTTGATCCTTTGTTAGAACATTAATTGATTTTGTACTAGCTTCTGAATTGCTAAGAGAGTCGGAGGTTCCTAGCTCATCAAACTGTAAAGGTTTATTATTTTCTGATGAACCTATTTCAGAATCCGTGAATGTTTCTTCTTCAGAGGTTTCTAAAAGTATTGCCTCTATTTTTTGAATTATGTGTTCATCAATTTTTAATTCATGGAGTTTTTTATTTCTGTTGCAATATCTTGAGATGTGTCATGTTTGGCCACACTTATAACAAGTTATTTGTTTTGAATTTTGAGGTTCGAACTTTTTTTGCAAGGTTTTTTCTTATAAAAATTAGGTTTTCTTTGACTGTAAGTATTTTGGGGTTTAGATCTTTTATAGAAATCTTGTTTGCCAGGTCTAGAGAACGATTTTCTGAGAGGTTTTCTAAAAGGTTTTGAACAAGATCCTTCGCAGTCTTTAGAAATATTTGTCGTGGGTATTTCGAATTATTTGCAAAAAGATCCTAGTTCTTGTCTAGTTATTTTCATTTCCCATTTTAGATGTTTTTGAAGTTTTAAATCTTGGTAGATTTTCAAACCTTCATTTTGTGTGAAGCTTACCAATTCCCCATAAGTCAGATGATTATAAGGGATTTGGTTTGTTCCATAGACTTCTTTAATTTTGTTTCTAACCTTTTCTCCTAAAAGGGTTGGGAGTCCTGCAAGGAATTTTTCTTTCCAAAAAGGTTGGTTTGAGTCTTCCCTAAGCATAACCCTAGTTAGGAAAGTGTTTTTGTAATATTGGAATTCGGATAGTTTTTTACATCTAAGGTTTGAAAGGAGTTCAACATTCTTATCCTTTAAGTGGGATAGATCTCCTATGAAGTGCAGGCTGATTGTGTGAATCAATGTTGCAACTACATCAGGTATTGGATTCCTTATTTCTTCGAGGATGGGAATTCCTTCCTCTGTGGTTTGGATTGCATTTAATATTTCTAAATGTTGAGATGGTGTAAGATGGCAGTCCCACCATCCTTTGAGCTGGCCTGAGAATTCTGCTATTAGGAGTTCAACTTTGGCTTTGTCAGGCGTATTGGCTTGGGTTTTGTAGGCATTTGATGCCATTGTCATTTGTTGAAGGAGACTTAGGATGTTGTATTCAGACATAGCATCTATGTTCCATTCATAAACAATACTAGCATTGAATTTTGATTGAGAAAGGACATTGGGTCTGTTCTCAATTCCTAGGTCTGGTGCTGTGACCATGGTCAAAGGTTGACCCTTCTGCTATGGGAGCTTGCACATATTTTGTTGTTCTTGTTCGGCTTCAGAAACATGGTTTAAAGTCGTTACTGTTTTCTCAAAAGTATCCTTAGCTACCAAGGGTGTAGAGGTAGAAGAATGTTATATCCTGCTAAGTTGGTCATGTAAGGCTTGAGTAAATTCTGATCTATCTTCTCTAAATAGTTTTTGGCTTGTTTTTTATATTTGAAATGGTTTAAAAACTGAGTTTTTTAGTTTTGAATCAATTGTCTCAATCGGAGAGACAGTGGAATTTTGTTGATGTTCCTCTATCTTAGTTAATTGTTTTGCAATTGTACTAAGATGGACATTTGTAAAATTATTTTGTTGAAGGATATTATGTATATCTTTTTCCGAACTATCACTTGGGATTTTGAAAGGTGCAACTTCTACTGGCTTTTCTAGGTGTGTTATTATGATTTGTCTTAAAGGTGGGTGTTTAGACTGTATTTTTAATCCAGTTGCCAAATCTCATTCTGCAGTTTTATTTCTTGTTGTTATGGGATTAACAGAAGTTTGGTTTTGTTTGAAAGGGTAAGAAATTTGGTTTTGTGTTGCATAAATTTCAAACAATTCAAAAAATAAAATATGAGTTTTATTTTGTAAAATGAATGTATAAAATTCATTCTGAATTTGTTTTCTTTGTTTTAGAAAGTTTTTAAAGAACCCTTTCTTTTATTTGTATTTTTAGAAGCATAAAAATCATTATGGAGAATAGTTTTATCAACTTCAAATGCCTTTTCTATGACATTTAATTTCGTAATTTATGAGTTTGGTTTTACTTTGTTGAATTAGCGTTTGCTGTACATAGAATCAAACTGTTAGAATTCGAACTTCGTCGTGAATTTTTTCGCTTTTGTTGTTGACCCTTTGATCCAGGACGTTTATGGTATCAGACTTCGGGGGGGGGGGGGGGTCAGACTTGGGGAGATAATAAGTTAAATAAAATTTGTTATAAATATTTAAAAATTCGTAAGTTTAATTTGAAGAATAATAGTTTCAAGGTAGTAAGTCTCGTGTTTAAGCCGACGAACAGACGTTTTAGGGCAGTGAATCCTTTGAAAGTTTCTTCAAATTGAAAAGAAATTTTTAAAATATGGATAATTTGTTATGTAGAACTTCTTCTTTTTCCACTCGTTCTACCCAAAACTTCTCAGGAAAAAAGGAACCTATCAATAGTGAAGAAATCATTATTGAAGACTTTCAAAAATCTATAAACAATTGACAAATCCCAAAAATAAAAAAAGATCAGGTCTATGAATCTAGTCTTTTCAAAAACCTATTAAAAACTGATTACATAATCTAAACAGAAGAAAGAGATGTTGCTCTTTCTAACCCATTTGAAACAATAGATCTTCTTTCTCCAAAAACGCTTCAAAAACACGTTAACATGAACTATAATTTCATACATATAGGTCTTGTCCAAGTTGGTATCAAACCTTTAACAAGAGAAGGACTAAACACTTCAATCATGTGTGTCTTACGAGATGCAAGGTTCTTGAACTTTCAATATTCAATAATAAGTACAATTGAATCTAGTTTATGTCAAAGACCAATTTGGTTTGAATGTTATCCAAATTTTTCTTTATCTTTAAAGGACCCAAACATCATGAAGTCACTTATGTTACAAATCAAAACTCATAACTACAAAATGATAACAGGATCTATTCATGTAGCTATTATTTACAGAGTTCATTACAAAGCAATGTTTTCAGCCTTTACAGCAACAAAACATATTGAAAACAAAAAAGGAAAAACCCTATTTTTACAAACCGATTTAACAAAGGCAAACATTGTCATTCCAAAAACCATCATTTGGAAAGATATTGATCTTCCTGAAGAATGGATTCTGGAAGGAGTTGTTAGACCACAGTCCCTTGAACATTCAAAACCAAACAACAATTTAAAGGAAGTCATATAATACAATGACGGTAGAGTAAAACTAAGTTTTTCAAGAACTTCCGGTGCCAAATATTCTGATGCTGGTTCATCCAAACCCCCTTCAGTTATACAACTACCTCAAAAAATTGAAAACCATATAAAACCACGTTTTTCATGTTCTAGCATACCAATTGCTTCTTTTCAAAACGTTGATTACTCCACAAATATACCTCATCAAATCTACACTGCACAAATATATATATATATATAACAACCAAACATTTCTCCATATATATATATATATATATATATATATATAGCTTGACATGTCTCATAGTTGTACAACTTGTTGAGAAGATTCACACTAAAATAATCAATTAATTCTCATGAATTTATTCTCTCGTGAAACTTGAAAGTATGGTTGCTCTAGTCAAAATCATCCATTTTATGACTATTGACTATTGGAGTTATGTATTTGTGGTTTCATAAAATTCATATATTTTTCTCTGTATATCTGACCAAAGCTAAAATTGCATGTAGTTTTTCCATTGTTGGAAATAGTGTCCCTTATAAGTTGTCTGGACCAATGATTAGAAGGTTGCACATGCTTTTTTACGCTCCATTGATTGATTCAACATTGTCATGTGTCTCGAACGACTACATTTATCGAACTTTAATCCAATTTTTTCGTGGTATATTGTCTAACATTTTATAGCATATCAATTTATCATGTTGATTTTGCGGTAGTATATGTATGTACACTTGTTAATTTGTATGTAGCTCGTTAATTAATTGAGTAACCTACGTAAGAAAAAATGAGTTTGTAGAACATAATAATTGAAAATTACATTAATTAAAATATATTAATGAAATTATTACCTATAGAAACAACTTTTTTCTTCGATATCCTTAAACCCTCACAAAATTTTGTGAAATATGTCGATGCAAAATACATTATTTGACGTATGATTTTCCACCCGTTTTGGATTACTATAAACACTTTTAATGGGCTCGTGTCTATCTGAGATCGAGATAAATGATTCACTCTCAAAAGTTGCATTACGCTTGTACATATCAAGTCAGAATCAAGTTTATGATTATCTTGTGACAATATGGAATTTCCACATGTATGAGACACATTCAATTTACCAACCACCCACATTTCACTATTTTTGCATTTTGAAGCTCTACACTTAACCAAATAATTTGAACTTAAACAATTAATAACATATATTTTCCAATATGATTTCAGTAAAGTTCTCGTAATGATATAGAAGGATACTGAAAAGCAATCCACCACAAGATGGTTGAGGAAGTAATATATTCATTCATACGTATTTGCATTTTTTAATTATATATATTTGTTATATTTCTTATATTTACTTTAGAATATATTTTACATATCAGTTTTATTGGAGACCGTACCTCGGAATCCAACACGATGTTCTCGAAGAAGAGATGAACACATGTACTGCACGTACCTATATGCATCGTTATCATATTGTTGAAAAACATCATACATATATAGCCACACTTCAATTCGGCTTCCATCAACAAATATCATGCCAACAATGGACATGAAAACCTACCATGAGGCATGACATTGATGATAATTAGGATTGTGTTTGAAAATATAGATTACACATTAGAATGAGCATGAGAATTACGTATTGCAAAGTCAGTTCGTATAAGGTGTTTACACCACAACACAAAATATATGAATTTGTTTAAGCAACACACCAACTTATTTATTTATGCCGAACAATATCTATGTGATCCATGTTTGCATCCGTCAGCATATCTTCATGTCCATTTAACCCCAATCAGACCATTTAACCCTTCAATCGATCCCACAAGAACAAACCATGCACCAGACCGCATATAGTCATCTTCATCATCGTCTCACATACGTACCGACCCATATATTCCATACTATGGTCCACCACCACCACACATAAAAAAGTTTCATATTATGATCCACCACCACCAAATCTACATACACCTACAGAAAATGTCGACTCATCTTACGTTCCGTCAATACAGAAATACAAACCCTTGTTTACTCAACATAATGTATAATTTTCTATAATTTGTTTGGAACTCGTTGTATAACTTCTGAGTCAACTTATGCTGGTTTTGATTCTATGTATAACCCCAAGACTAAAAGTTATATGAAGGCAGATGGTAGTAGCTCTAATCCACACACAAATTATCAAGGATTTGAGTTGCATACACCTTCAATGATCGGGAATGACGATGAGAATAATGATCAAAATGATGATCAACCAGAACAACCTCAAGTTGTTCAAAGAGTTAGACAAGTCTGACGATCACTTAGATGTAGAACTGGGAGACATTTAGGTGAACATGGTTGATTAAAATTTGATGTGTTTTTTTCATTTAATATATTTTGTTGGATTTTATTAATATAAATTAGTTTTATTTTTATTATATTTTATGTATTGATTTAATATATTTTTTATTTGTTAAAAAAAATGCATATCTCATCCTTAGTCTACGATATCTTGAAGGAGGAAAAAAATTCATGTTTTACATAACCCCGTACCCCTATCTTGCGATTTTTTGAAGGTCTAAAAAAGAAATTCATAGTTTTAAAATGAAATATTTTGATTTTTTATTTATTTTTAAAATATGATATATAGAAGAAAAAAAAATCCTTTTAAATCAACGTCAGGCATTGGTTTGCAATATGTGTAACTTGATTTTTTTTTAAACACCTGCACTCTTTTTATTTTAAAAAAAATTATAGGAACACTAAATAGATTTTTTTTTTTCTTCACTAAAATCTAGTAGCCGCAGTTAACTCTGCCGCTCTTCTTTATCATGTGATCAACTACAAATAGGTGATTTGGGATAATTTTTGTGGGTCTGAAATCACCTCTTTTTATTATTATTTTTATATATTTTTATTTAAGTAAATGATTTTTATATATATCTGTGTTTTCGTTATCTAGTCAATTAAGTGTGACGTTGTTTGATTTTTTTTGTTTCGTTGCGGTGTTTATTTTGTTCAAATTGATAAATTAACTTTGATTCAAATTAGATATATTCAATCAATTGCTTTAACATCGTCAACATTGCATATCCGAATGTATTAGAATTCAGACCACTCTATTTTGTCAAATTTATAAATATTTTTGTATTTTATGCTATTAACTTGGATGTTGTTTGCAAATTCCTTTTTGGTTTTAGTGAATTTGTATTGATATCAATCAATGTGCATTTTTAATTTGAATGAATGAATATCGATTTTTAAATACAAAAAAGTACACTTTATCTACTATAATTTAAATTAATATAAATATATGAATATATATATATATATATATATATATATATATTAGGGATTAAATAAGTTTTTAATTTCTATAAAATTTAAAATTTTAATTTTTAGGCTCTCTAAAAAAGTCACATTCTTTAGTTCCTACAAAATTATTCTAAAATCCGTTTTAATCTTTGGCAAAATGAAACATTTTTCAACTTTTAAATTTTTGAACGATATTTTACAAACATGTTTAGAAAATTATTAAAAATTCATCCACACAAATTTAATATTTTTTAACTTGACATGAATTAAATAGGAATTTTTTAAATGTTATATGTACAAGATAAAAGTTCTTAACATATGGACCTATAAATCGAATTTTGAGCTCGTGAAATATCTTTTTATAGTGTTGTAAATATGTGTACAAAAACATCATTCACAAATATATGTTGATGTTCTAAATGGGAAATACTTGCATAGTAATTTATAAGGACTAAAAAAATGTAATTCTTTTTAACATGAGCTAAAAATAAAATTTCAAAATTTATAGAAACTAAAAATTTATTTAATGATAAATTTTATAACATATATTTTGCTATACTTTTAATACTCTTAATTAATGTTGATTTGGACTATTGAAGTTTTTTGTGAGTATTATTTGTGATATTTTTCTTATTTGATGCTTACAAGTTATAACATAATATTGGTCTTATTTGTTATAGATTTTAAAAAATGATTTTAATGTTATATTGATAAAAATAATTTTCATGCGAATTTATTTAAAAATAGTAGAAATTATTTCATACTCATTTACTACAGATTTAAGAAATAATTTTGTATTTAATAACTTAAATATTTATTATTAGATATTTTAATATAATAAAAATCACATTTTAAAAAAAATATCTCAAAAGATGATTTTTATGCTAAGTTTATCAAAATAATTTTTCATTTTAGTGATTTTTTGAAATTTTATTGTGCAGAAAGGATTATAATAAATAGATAAAATACTTAAAATGATATTTTATAATAAACGATTTTAACTAATTTATTAATTTTAAACTTTATTTTATTTTTTTAATCATAAAAAAAAGTAAAATATTATAAAAATCATTTAAAAAAAAACTGTAACAAAACCGGTCCATTAAAACACAATTGTAGATTTTACCATATTAAAAAAAGAAACAATTTTTAGTTGATCTTATACTTCTGCTATGCACGGGATAATTATATTTATAAATGTAATATATGAATAATATTTTTTATTATATCTGATAAAAAAATATTAACTAAAAGTGCAATGTATATTAAAAATTTTAAATTGATATTTTGCAACAACATCAACAAATGACACATGTACAACAATAAAACTATATTATATTTTTTTATGAATCTAATCCCTTAAAATAATTGTTTATCGAATATTCCAACTTAACTAAAAACTTCTATTAAATGTAACAACAACTTTGAATTAATTAAAAAAGAAAAATCGAAGATAGGAACACAACGATGAAAATAAGTATATTGTTTATAGCATAGATAACCAAAGAAGAAGACTCACTTCAATAATAAAAATAAACCACTAATTTTGGTGGAAAATCTCTAAATACAAACTTGATAACTTTTTAATATTAAAATTAAGGCTAAATTACATCTGTGGTCCCTTAACTTAATTTTAAGTAACGTTTTAGTCCTTTATCTTTTTTTTTTTTTCCGACTTGGTTCTTTATTTTAATTTTAAGTGACAATTCGATATTTTATGTTTTAAAATTTCAACAATGTTATCCTTTTTTATACAAAAATTCAAAAAAAAAAAAATTCAATCAAAACTCATAAAATTAATTATATTCTTCAATATAATACAAAGTTCATTAAATTCATAATGCAAATCTTCAAATAAACTCATATTTTTATACTTTATTTGATATTGTTAAGAATAAAAGACCAAATTAGAAGAAAAAAAAAGATAAAGGACTAAAACATTACCTGAAAGTAAGTTAAGGGACCACATATGTAATTTAGCCTAAAATTAATGCAAATATAAAGATTAAAAATAAACACCAATAATTGTAATTCAAAAATATAATTTTAATTAATAATTAAATCACATATTTAAGTAACAAAAATAAATTACAATGTCGACTATTCATACACTACAAAAATAGTGATTTTTATTTTATTTTATTTACATATCACAATTTCGTATTTTCTGCACTAGCTTCTCTGGGTTAAATATGCGTAGGTTTATGTGACTACAATAGAGTGTTAAACCGAGAAATAATGGGATGAAGAAAAATAGAAGAGAAAATGGCAGTTCCACTCCGCTTGGCTTCTTCACGCTTTTTCTTCCCTAAACCCCTTCACATCTTCTCATTCTCATTTTCATTCTCCACCTCCTCACCATCACCACCTCCTATCCGAGTCTCCCTCACGGACTCAGTGGGTCGCGCGGTCTTCGCAACTCGCCCAATCCCATCCGGCTATCTCATCCACACCGCCCAGCCCGCCGTCTGCCACCCTTCACCTTCCGCCCTTCACCCAGTCTGCTACTCCTGCCTCTCCACACTCTCTCAACGCTCCCCCTTTTGTTCTCACCATTGCCACCAACGCTCTAAGGTTCCTTTTTCCTTCTCTAATTAACTAATTATGATTATAATTATTTTTTAACTTTTGCTTCAGTTGCACCAAATAGGTTACGTTAACTGAATTCGATCTATTAGTTTCACATGACTTATTTAGGTGTAACTTGAAAAACAAAGGTGAAACTGAAACTAGCAACAGTATATTTTGAGGATAATGAGACAAAAAAACGTGTGCATTTTTTGTCAACTATTAACTTTTGCCAAATGAAATGATTACAAACTCATTTTTGTCCTTAAGTGTGTGAAATGCTGTCATACAGTCCTTAATTATGCTAAAACTACAATAATATCGAGTGTCTTCGTTAGTTAGTTAGTTTAGTCCTAAAATGTTTATTCCGTTAATCATTTTGGTCGTTAAATTTTAATAGAGGAGACACTTAGGAACATTTTTGCAATTTTGATATATTCAGGGATTAAAGTGACTACCGCAGACATGTTTAAGAAAATGACAATTGAATCAAAATGAAATATTAAAAAATTGTGTAATAACTGATTATTATTTTTTAAATAATAGGTTCTCCTACTTCTTCATAAAGAAAACTATTTATAAACTATACATATTCTGTTGTATAAGTGAAGGTTGATAGTGAGAAACTTTTTAAGTTGGAAGGGACTATCATGTGCCAAAGCTACATCAGATTCCTCCGCTCTGATTAATAGTTGATGTGCTGTTGTTAAAAGAATTAAAAAAGAGAACAGTGTGAATAATGTGCAATATAAGAATGAGTTTGCAGAATAATGGCATAGTGTATTATAGAAGCTTTGAATTGAACTTGTGTGTACTACAAGTCTACTACTTTGTGCTGCTAATTTTGTGAACAGTGTTCTGTCATGTGTTTTCAATTTCAATTCAACTTTAAGCTATGTATGTAAAATGTAATGTAGGAATTCTGCAGTAAACAAACATGTATTCTTGCTTCTCTGCATATATGCACTTATTTTGGGATTTTGATATTGTGTAGGAATATTATGATGTTGAGATGAAAGCAAATTGGGAGGATTTTGATGACTATTGCCGGTATGAGAGTTATTCTCTAGTATCAAAAGATTGCCATCTTCAATTGCGTCAACAAATCTTTAAACCTCTCTCATGAATAAAGATATATATATCTTCTCATTTCCTCAGTTTTCATGTGACTAATTTTACTCTTTTGTTTTGTAAGAAGCCTAATATGTTCTATGCACTATTATTCTTTAACCAAAAAACTGTATATATATGATTATTTAATGTTCATTTTTCTGTTACCAGTGTGTAAGTCTGATGCAGACAGTACAGTGGAGAAAAAAGATTAACTGATTGAAGGAGCTAAATTTGCATTTTCATCTGTTATTAGTGTTTTTATGTTTTTGTTCCCTGTTTTGGTGGTTTGAAACTTTATGTAGTATACACTATCCAGAACATATCTAAAAATTATCTAACTTTCCACTTTTCATTCACAATTTCACTTCTAAAATTTTAATTGGTCTCACAAAATATAATAGGCAATATCTGGTCTGGTTATCACCCTAATTAATGATAAATTGTTGAATCATTTGGCGTTTGTTAACACTTACTACCTTATCTTATCATTTAGTATTTTATTGCACCAAAGTTACATCAGTGATAATTACCTGACCTCTTTTCAAAGGAACCGTGGTTTGAAATATCCCTTTTTGGTAAAGCGGTTGGCTTGCATGATCATATCAGGAGTTGCCAAAAGTGACAGTCTTGACATTCTTCAACCTGCCACTTTGACACCCGAGATGATTTTTGAGGTGAGATTTTAGAAGTTTGTGATGATAATTGATAATGACAATAAATAGTTGATAGGTTTCTTCTATAAACAATGAAAACTAGACTTGTGGACAATGTTTATGTCAGTTTTTTGGACACATGTCGTTTGCGTGTCAGGCACGGTGACACACCTTATCCGACAGGTTCCGTGCTTCATACCTGTTAGTTTTCAAAGGAAAGCTTTCTTCTGTAAAAGTCACTGCATTTCATATAAGTTGTTCACCAGAAGAGCAGGAAACAATTATTAATGCTCAAATTGAAGTTTGATTAAGTTTTGTTACGGTATCTGTATTTTGCTGCTGCAATCTGTTTATGCATAGCATCATTTTTCAGATGGAAGAGGGGTTCACCTTGCTAAGGAATGCCTTCACAAAGACACTTGTTTCGGATGAACAAATTGCTTGTATCCTTATTTTAGGAACATTTTGTATGAAGTAGATACACAAACAACACACACATGCATAAATTGAACACAGATATAAGTTGAGAGACTACTTATCTTGGCATTTCAAGTTTTAACCAAGCAATGGTACATTAGTGTTTTGGCACGAATTCGAATCAACGCATTTCGCATTGAGCTGGCTAGTGGATCATATGAAGATCTTCTTTCTTCAGCATTTGCATCTGTAGAAGCTGAAACTGCTGTTGGAAATGCTGTCTATATACTTCCTTCCTTCTACAATCATGATTGTGGCGAGTACAATTTTCTTTTACTTTTTGCTATTTTATGTCATCAACGTGAGCTTATACTCCTTTTTTGAGCAGATCGTAATGCACACTCTATATGGTATTGCAGATCCTAAGAACAATCTATTTTATTTGTATTGTAGATCCTAATGCACACATTATATGGATAGATAGTGCAGAGGCAAAATTGAAGGCCCTCCGTGACATTGATGAAGGTTTGTCTTAAATTGTAGTAATTTTGTAGGTTAACTCATCCAGAAAGTCGAGTATTTAATTATTATTTTGTTGTTGTTAAGAAGTTGTAAAATCAGACACAAACTTTCAGAAGTTATTATTATTTTTTTTTAAAAAGTGATTATTTTATGAAAAAAAGTTGTAACAAATGCAAAGAAAGTTAAAGGACCCCAGTGCAATTTTGCTTAAATAAAATGTAGTAGAAGTAGAACTTAATTAGGAAAAAGCAAGTGTATAAGTTCATGATCTTGTTTTATTATAAGCATATAAAGCATCTTTTTTCTTTTCATTATTTTTTATATTTTTACCAGAAGGAAACATTATAACATAGTGGACTTGGATTGCAGCAAGTTGCTGATTTGAAATTCTTCCTAAAACTATCATTGATCAAATACTATATTCTCTTTGGTAAATCTCAGGTGAAGAAATGAGAATCTGCTATATTGATGCGAGTCTGAACCGCGATGCTCGGCGAGAACTATTGTTTCGAGGTTTTGGTTTTCAATGCAATTGCAGTAGGTGCTTGCATGGTGATTAGCTATTCTTCTCTAGAAAAACTTTCCTAGGTTTTGCAATATTAAGTGGTGTTGGAAACAGGCTACGATGTAGAACTGCTCAAATTTTGGGCTTAATTTATATATATATATATATATATATATATATATATATATATATATATATATTGTCAAGGTAAAACCCTTACTTTACTTGGTATCGGTGTCATTCAATCATATTTAATGATTAAAAATATTTGACTTAAAATGTTTTTCGGACACATTTACATTGAGAATATGACAATCCCTTTAGATCATTGAGATAGTAACCAACTCTATTCTATATATACCTATACTACACAGATATTTTTAAAATGCCAACTTTACCTTTAAATTTTTTTACGATTTTGTAAACTTAAATTCACTTTTTTTTACCGCAAAGACTTTTTGTACGTTAAAGATTTCTGAAAACTAATAAAATTTTTTTTATAAGACTTCTGGTATAAAAGGTGTGGTCTCAAGTTTTACGGTAGTTACCTAAAATATTTTTTTAAGTTTTCGAGTAACGTGGTGTGTTCCGTGTTCTAGAAATCTTGAAAAAGAAAATTTTGGTAGTTTTATAAACCGTCAAATAAGTTTTAAGGTACTGAAATTTGAATTTTTTTTTTAAGTTTTTCGGTAGTTTCAGAAAAATTCAAATTAGTTTGAAGGTAAAAATGTATGTATTGGAAAATTTAAAAAAAGTTTTTCAAAGTGTAAATTCTGTATCGAAAATTTTTTTAATTTTTTTTTGATAAAATAGATAAAATTGGGAGTGATATACTGGAAAATTGAAATGATATTCTGAAATGAGAACTTTTCTTTTAATATTTATATGAAAATAAAACGTAACTTCATTAGATTTGTGTGATGAGTCTAATATGGGGTACCCGGTATAATCTGCATTCAATATAATATCCGTGCCCATGATAAATAATAAGTATAGCAAGGTGAAATGAAAGTTGACCTAGTTTCTTCCTGTATTGTTTTATGGTTCAACTTCAATAGGAATTGTCACACTTACATTACATGATCTTTTTTTTAATCGAAGAGGAAAAGCCTGATTTACCTTGTACTATCTCGAGTACTTAAATATAACATCTTATTAACTAAAACATAAAAATTAAAAATTTATTGTAGTATTAATTCGTTACATTGTAATGTTTTTTTTTTTAAAATTATCCTTCAAGAGATGATTAATTTATGTTTTCAACATAATATATTGCTCTTTATAAAAAAGAAGTATAATAATTAAGGGTATTTTAATAAAAAGTGATTTATACAATTAAATATTTAAAAAGGATTTTATAAGAATTTTTTTTTTCTTCAAGAATGTGCTATAATTAGGGGTATGAGGTGTAATCTAAATGAGATGTCACTTTTCTATAGCTCTTTTAACTTATCTAGAAAATGATACAAATATTGTATATAGTAAGAGCATATGAATATGATATGGATCAAGTAGATGGACTGAATGAGGAGGAAGACTGTGGTGCTTAGAAAGTCCAAAAGGAATAAAGTCATATTCAAATATTTTAATGATTTCAAAATGTCCTAGAGTATGAGTTACATAGGATTTAGAAGTTTCTCTATGCCCTTATCTACTCAATTCTGTTATGACAAGTCACTAGTTTGTTAAAAAATGCATGTACTAGAATAAGGTACCAATGGAATATTCCTTACGAATGGTACTATGTATGTAATGATGATCGTATTGAATAAAGAATAAAAAAGTAAATTCAGAAATTAGCTTAGCCTTGTAGTACTTTAACTCAAATTCCATTTGAGTACTTAATCCATAACAAATTGGTGCTTTCATTGAATTACCATGACCTCACCACCTCATCCTTCCATTGATGACCTTTCTGCCTCCATTAACCAAATGATTCACAACCAACAACAATTCCAAACCAATATTTAAAACAACATTGCTACCCTTACCACTGAATTCCATGGTCTTCGTGCTCGTCTCGGTCCTCCTGCATTTACCCTTCAACCCACTAAAATTCTTTATTTCCCGTCCACGTCCATTAAATTAGACATCCCTCGTTTCCACGGCTCCGATCCACTCGGGTGGATTTTTAAAATCACTCAATTCTTTGATTTCCACCATATTGCTGATGACCAACGATTGTGTATTACAACGTTCTACATGGAGGGGGAAGCTTTGACATGGTTCCAATGCATGCATGCTAACGGTCAGTTGCTCACATGGTCGATTTTCCTCTATGCCTTGAAGTCTCGTTTCGCCCTTTCCTTGTATGAATACCCTTAGGGGGCTCTGTTCAAACTCTGCCAAACGAGTTTCGTCAAGGAATATCAAAATCAATTTGAGATGTTGGCAAATCACATTGTTGGGTTATCTCCCCCTTTCTAATTAAGTTGCTTCATCTCCGGCCTCAAGCCAAGGATTCGTCGCGAGGTTCAAGCCTTTCAACCAAACTCATTATCCCAAGCAATCAACCTTGCAAAACTTCTAGTGGAAAAGATCCTTGGTCGACTACCTCACATCTCCAGAACTCCATTTTCCACGCCACCAACCCCATTCCCATAACTCGTCTTTCAAACCCACCTACTCCGTCACACCACCAAAACAACAGCCGCCGATTAAGAGTCTCTCCCCGACTGAACTTCATGCTCGACATGGAAAAGGGCTTTGCTATAACTGTGATGAAAGATTTCAACCCGGTCACCGATACAAACGTCAATTCTATTTGTTGAATATGGAACCGAAATCGCCCATTGAGGACGACGATTCTGTGAGTTTACAACTACAAGTTGTGACCCTAGTTGCTTCGTCATGTGAATCCTCCGCCTTGGACCCGAATCATCCCAAATTAGTCTTCACGCCTTAATGGGTCACTCTGTGCCTCAGACACTTCGCATAGTGGGCCATATTCACAAAACTCTGTTGACTATTTTGATTGACAATGGGAGCACCCACAACTTTCTCCAAGATAGGGTCGCGAAGCATTTGGGCCTTACAATGGAGACGACCCGCTCCTTCCAGGTTCCCATGGGAAACGATGAAGAGCTATAGTGCTCTTCTATGTGCAAATGAATGTCATTATTTTTGGGGTCCCATTAATTCGTTGTGGATTTGTTTGTTTTACCTCTGAGTGGAGCCGAATTGGTCCTTGGGGTCCAATGGTTAATAACCCTAGGGCCCTATTGTAACGGACTACAATCAACTCACCATGAAGTTTCAACGTGGTTGTAGCTCAACTCACCTCTATGGAGTACCCAAACCCATACCTGAAGAAGCAACTATCCATCAATTACAACGATTAGTTGATACCCACTCCATGGACACAACTTCAGCTTCAGCTACAACGATTAGTTGATACCCGTGCCTCGTAATGTGAAACAATTTCGAGGTTTCTTAGGCTTCACAGGATTTTAGCGTAAGTTTGTGCGAAACTACTCCTCCATTGCAGCCCCTTTGACTAAGCTTTTTAAGAAAGGCGCATTTGTGTGGAATGACGTGGCACAAGCTGCCTTTGAAGCTCTAAAACGCGCCATGACAGAGGCGCTTGTTTTGGCCCTACCAAATTTTGCGGAGAAATTTGTTTTGGAGACTGATGCATATGGGCTTAGTATGGGTGCAATTCTGATTCAACGTGGGCATCCAATTTGCTATTACAGTAAACAATTTTGTCCTCAAATGCTTAGTGCTTCGACATATGTTCGTGAATTGTGTGTTATTACATCGACAATCAAGAAATGGAGGACTTATTTGCCGGGCAGTACCTTTATTATTCATACAAACCAAATAAGTTTGAGTGAGCTCATGACTCAAGTCATTCAAACACCAGACCAACAATTCTATTTGGCTAAATTGTTGGGCTACTATTATGAAATTGTGTATAAGCCTGGGGCCCAGAACAAAGTGGTTGATGCTCTATCCCGAGTTCACTGCTTGGTATTGACCATTCCTTATATGGATTTCTTGTTCAAATTCAAAAGAATACTTGTTGTTGAATGTTGATTTTCAGACCTTGGTGGACAAAATCAAGCTTGATCCTTCCTCTTACACCAATTTCAAGTTGGCTGATGGACTCTTGTTCTTTAAAGGAAATTTTTTTGTTCCTTCTACTTCACCTTTGAAGCTAGTTTTGTTGGAAGAGTTTCATGATTCCTTAGTTGTAGAGTTTCGTCGGTTACATGAGAATGTTTTTTGGCATGACATGCTAATGGATGTTACTACTTTTGTCAATGGTTGCTCAATATGTCAACAAACTAAGACCCCTAATCACACCCCATATGGTTTGTTGCAAACTCTACTCGTTCCAGACAAGGTTTGGGAAGACATCTCTCTTGATTTTATAGTAGGGTTCCCTTATTTCCAAACACATACGTTGATTCTTGTCGTGGTGGGCCAATTATCTAAAGGTGCTCATTTCAGGATGTTGCCTACTCAGTTTAATGCAGTTAAAGTTGCAAAATTATTTGCTATTATGATATGCAAGCTGCAAGGGATTCCCCAGAGCATTGTGTCCGATCGTGATCCCATCTTCTTGAGCAATTTTTGGAAATAACTATTTCACCTCAATGGCACTAAATTGCGTATATCCATGGCCTATCACCCACAAAGTGATGGTCAAACTGAAATTGTCAATCAAATTTTGCAGCAATATTTGAGGTGTTTTGTTCATGACAAGCCAAAACAATGGGGACTCGTGCTTCATTGAGCATAATGGCATTATAACACATTCGTCAATACCACCATGCTTTCCACGTTTCTCAGCTTAAGCCATGTTTCGATCCAACACTGATTCCCATTGAGTTACCTTTGGCTGCTTTGAACAACCAGCCCTTCGGGCAACCTTTAGCAGTTCTGGATTGGCAGTAGGGAACTACAGGAAGTGAACATAAGGTCAAGATCCAATGGACTGGTTTATTACCTGAAGACCCTACTTGGGAATTATATGCGGACATCATTCTCACTTATCCCGATTTCCACCTTGAGGACAAGGTGACATTTAAAGATGAGGAGGATGTTATGGATCAAGTAGATGGACCGAATGAGGAGGAAGACTCGCACTATGGGCCTGTGGTGCTTAGAAAGTCCAAAAGGAATAAATTCAAACCCAAATATCTCAATGATTTCAAGATGTCATAGAGTATGAGTCACATAAGATCTAGAAGTTTCTCTCTGCCCTTATCTACTCAATTCTGTTATGATGAGTAACTAGTTTATTAAAAAATGCATATGCTAAAATGAGGTACCAATTGAATATTCCTTATGAATGATACTATATATGTAATATGAGCATATTGAATAAAGCAGAAAAAAGTAAATTCAGATATTAACTTAGCCTTGTAGTACTTTAACTCAAATTCCATTTGAGTACTTAATCCATAACAAAATATTTCATATTTGTATCGATTAAAAACATATTCAAATGTCACAAATTCTATTTGTATCATCTACTCCATCGGGTCTCCAATATTTTTTGAAAGAGATCCACTTTCTCATACGTTTTTCTAATTATAGTACTTCTTTTTATCACATCATCTGTGAAAATAATCGTATTGTTTCTTTACTGAGTTTTTTTTTTATTTTATTTGATGTAACATTTTGTATGCTAACTGTAAAAGACTAAATCCCTATAAACTAACTCTATTTCTATAAAAAAAAATTGTCACAAATTCTATTGGAGTTTGACAAAAATTAAGGGGATGTTGTTTTTAAGTTTTTGGTTTTGAAAACAATCTTAAAATAGATTAAATTGATTTTTTTTTTATATACGTTTAAAATACTTTTTGCTTAAATTCTAAAACCACTATAATTTGTATTTTTTGTTTTACCGCTTAAAACTTCATAAATAGAGACCATTAACTATCACTAGCATGACTTCAGTCACAGTTGACCGCCACTTCAACCACTACATATAACCATGTTTACCACTATACCCACGTTGGATTGTTGATTATCACTTAGAGTTCATTGAGCACTACAAATGATTAGTATTGTTTGCCTCCTTCCAACAACCATTTGATTAATATTGTTACTAAATTGATAAATTTATGATATTAAGTTTATTTTTATAAAATAATGACAAAAATATTTTTTTTAATATAAAACTTATATCTTTTTAATATCAATTGTAGATTTAACAGGTAGTGTAATTAAAAAAATCAGAGTAACTTTGGGTGTTGCAAAGATCGAACTGCTAAAAAATAACTAGCATAATCTACAGTGCGTTTGCCGGGAGTCGAACCCGGGTCTATTGCTTGGAAGGCAATTATCCTAACCGTTGGACTACAAACGCTTGTTGATATAAGTGGCCACTGTTATTATAAATAAACGTTATACTCAATTACCAACAAGACTTGCTCTTTTATTATAAAAAGCGAAAGAAAGAAAAAAAACTATGGACTGTTTGATGTGATTTTGGTTTTTAGTTTTTAAATACTTTTTTTGTAAATGAAATTTTTAAGACTATTTTTAATTTTTTTTAATTTATAAAAAACTTTGTTTGGTAATCCTAGTTTTTAAAATTGTTTTGAGATTAGAAACTTAAAATTTTGTTTGGTAAATTTTTCATTTTATTTGGTAAATTTATTTTCAAAGTATGTTTTAGAAAGTAAACTAATAAAACTTGTTTAACACATACTTCATTTTTCCATAATTATTGTCTTTTAATATTTTAGTTAAAAAAAATAGAGAAAAAAAAATACATCGACCAAATAAACTAGTTTAATGTATACAAAAGTCCAATAAAATGGAGCATATGATAGTAAAATGATGGATTCTCATTATATTACAATATAAGATTATTTTACTATAGATAATTATTAACCTCATATTAGGTGACAGTATAAAATTATTTTTTAAACTTAACAAATGAAACTTATATTATTTTTCCAATCAATTGTAATTAATTAATTAATAATCAATATGTTTATAAGAATAAAAACATTAAAATATATGTTACGGCTAAAATTTAAAGTGTGCAATAACAGTAAAGCAACTGTTATTCAAAAAAAAAACAAAAAACAACAATAAAGCAACCTCACTTGCCTGCATCACTCCAGTATTTAGAATTTTAATATAATTTGTTTATTTATTTAAGAAACTATTATTAATGAAAATGGTGAGTTTTTCGTGACTTTTTGTTTTTTAGAATAAAAATTGAAATGAAAAAAGGAAGGTGATCTGTTTTCTTGTTTTTAGAAAGAGAAAAACAAAACAGGTTTTTAAACAATAATTTACAAAAGGGTAAAACAAACAATTTATTTATTTTTTTTAATTTTTAAAAACTAAAGTACTGTTTTTGAAAATAGAATCACACTGTTTTCTCGATAATACTTTTTCATTCATACAAAAGAATTTTGTTTAAGTTTGTTTGATTTTCTTGAACTCGTGTAATTTTAAAATACATTTCCTAAGTTATCTTTGATGGTATTTATGATAGAGATCCTCACATTTTACTTTACTTGTCTTTAACTAAATGAATTATATTTTAGAATAATGACATTAGATAAATAAGTATTTTCTTTGGGATCATCAAATATGACACGTTAGATAAATTAATTTGTTTATAATTTAAATTTAGTTCTCAGTAATTGGTTTTATTTTTTGCTTTTTTTTTTCAAAATCAAAGTTTAGATTGATTCAATTTTTTTTAATCTAGTTGTAAGATTGAATGATCTTTAATATGTACCTTGTTTATTGTTTTTTTTTTTTTTTCAGGAAAATGAATAGAAATGCCACTAAAGTTTACACACACAAGTGCGATGTCCAAACAAATTTAAAAATTCTAATATTTACCGAGTTGAAGTAAAATTAAAGACACATTTTTATTGTTATGTTCGCATCATTTAATTGTTATGTTGACTAGTAATTAATAAAGATTTCAATTTTAAGGATCTATGTGTGGAACATTGATTAAGAAAATAAGAAAATAACGGTCCATTAATCTCCATGGAATATTTTATAAAAAATAAAGTTTAATTGTCATGCACAGTCGGTGCATCACAATCATTCATAATAATTTTATAATTAATTAGGATAAAAGTCAAATATGTCTAATGATGTAATGATTGTAATTGTCCGATAATGTAAAAACTTTTTACATTGACGATGCATACAAATTAAATCCTAAAAAATAATGTCATAAGAATTTTCTAAATTCTTATTTAACTATCTATCAGCAATATAGTTGAAGTTTTTTGGTCAAAGCAACAAAGTATTTCTTTTAGAAATATGTAGTTGTGCTATTAAGAATTTTCAATTATTTCATTAAGATTCATAATTCATATTCTATCTTCACCAAATCAATTTTAAAATATAAATCGTTCGATTTAACGAGAGTAATAGTCTTGATAGTTTTGAAATAGTCTCACTCAAATAAAGTCAAAGACACATGATAGAAAAATAGGGTTTCTAGAAATAGGAAACGATACTTGAAAATGGTCATTGAAGGTACAAATTTAAATATGGTAAGTTATCTGAGAAGTATGAAGTTAGTTAAAGGATGTTCAAAGTGAGAAACACAAAAGTCACGTATCTTACATGCAGAATATTAAATAGTTATCAAATTTTTCTATAAATAGAGATTGCATCCTATAAGAAAGAGGTATATATTTTTCGATTTCATAAAGCTTAGATAGAAGATACAAACATATGCTCTCATAGAATGCTAACCGATTTTAACTATTCAAATAATGATGTATGAAACTCTTAATAATAATCTTCATTTTTACAATTACTTTTTATTTACTTTGTTGATTTTCTGTTGAAGTTAATGTTACATAATCTCATTGCTAAATTTAATTTGTGCTCATTAAATCTTTCAACTTAAAACCTTTAAGAATCTACTTTAAGTCTTAAATTAATTATCAGATTCATGTGTTTGAATCAATAAAATTTACTGTCAACACTTGCTCAGTTTTGACTTTTGATCCATATGACTAGTCTTACACTCTTGTCACACACTTATGACTTATGTCATCGATTATTTTTTTCCAAACTATAAATTTTTTTCCTGCAAGATATCTCCTGAATCAACCTAATAGCCAAATTTAGGTTTACTTAATGTGATACATGCGAATATGACATACTTATTATTATTTTTGATTAAAATATGACATTATTTAAGCAACTAAAAAATGCAGTAATATTGTTTCAAAAAAAAAAGTAGGAACATATAATCTACAATTTACCTATATCTTCAAATTTACTTTTTTAGTTCTATTACCTAAACTATTTTTTTGGGTAGTTGTTTTTTTCTATCTAAATGTAAGATTATCGATCTTTAATATGTATCTTTTTTTTTACTAAATCTTTAATATGTACCTTGTTCATTGTTATGTTGGCTAATAAATAATAATTAATAAAGATTTCAATTTTAAGAATTTGTGTGTCAAACATTGATTTTGAAAACAATGGTCCAATTCCCATGGAATACTTTATTTCTTAAAAAATAATGTCAAAAGAATTTTCCTATAATTCTTACTTCATCCAAAATAAAATAAAATATAAGCAAAAGTGATATTAAATAAATTAATGTGTTTGGTTAAAAATTAAGACAAAATATATCAACCTTTTATATATTTTTTTAAGAGTAATATTTAATTATAGGTTGACTTTAGCCTAATATCCATCGGATAATTGATGTTTTTTTAGTCAAAATAATAATGAATTTCTTAGAGAAACTTGAGATCATGTAAATAAGAATTCTCAACTATTCAACAAAGATTAATTCATAACTCATTCTATTGCTATCAAATCAACTCAACTAGCCATATTTAGGTTAACTTAATGTCACATGCGTATGTGACATACTTATTATTTAAGCAACTTTCAGAAAAACAATAAAAATTATTTAAGCAACTACAAAAATGTAGTTCATCTACAATTAACCTATATCTTCAATTTAATTTATTTTCTAGTTCTATCACCTAAACTATTTTTACCCCTTATACAAATCACATATAAATAATCATTGATACAATCTAGTTGGACTAGCCTTCATCAATGGTGACTAAATCCAACAACAACAACAATTGTCACACACCCCTTTCTTCCCCTAAATTTTCTACCAAGAATACATTAATACAACATACAAAAAATAACACTAACCAAAATATGAATAATCAAATCAAACAAGTGGAAAAAAAGAGAGCTCCCAAAAATTCAGCTTTAGATGAGGCATAAAGAGAGCTTGTTATGAAAAATCCTCTCACATTTCATAATTAAAAAAAATAAAATTATAAGTACCTAACACCTATCTCATTCATCCTTAAATCTACCCTAACCTTTTCTTTTACAATTCATACACATTCTCTTTGTACCAAACCAACCAAACACTTTTCTTATTATATAAATATATAGAGTTATAAGTTTGTTCACTTGTTTAAAAAAATTTCTTTATTGTTGATTAAGAAAATTAGCAACATTACAAGTCAACTAATTTTAACTTCATCAATCACCACCTTATACCCTAATTTCTTTTGACCTTTGCTTTGTTATTATTATTATTCTCTTTTCAACATTTTTTCCATTGACACTAAAGTCATGGGGGTGTTGTCCTTAAGTCATTCCTCAAGTTTACTTACTAAACTCATTGGAATTCCTGAAAACAATGATTATTGGCACCCTACAAAGAAAATGACAACAACAAATGTTGTGTTTTGTCAAGGTGGTGGAAAAAGATCATCATCATCATTGGTTAGTGCAGAACATGGTGCAACAACAACTTTAATGGATGCTGGAAGCTTGGTCTTGTCACAAAATGGTAAAAGTCAGGCTGATATTGTGGTTAAAGATTTGGTTCCTTATGGTGGACCTACATCTACTACATTGATAGGACTTGAAGATGATGGAATTGGCATTGTCAAATTCTTAAGGGGGAAGAAGTTTTTTATTACTGGTGCAACTGGCTTTTTAGCAAAAGGTAATCTATTTAAAGACTATTTCATAATTTTTTTTATCTTAATGGTTTCGAGCTCTTTAGCACTGACACCTTTGATCGAAGGTGTGTCTCAATGTCTGACACGTGTCAGACACCTTGATTATATTTAATTAATTTGTCTTCTCAAATTATTACTGGTATCAACGTGTTAGTGTCATGTTCAGTGTCTGTGTCAGTATCAGTGTTTCATAGCTTTCAAGGTGTTTTAAAGGTTTCGAGGGAAAAGGGTTCTCGTAATTCAAAGTTCCGTTAGAAAGTAAGTAAAACTTGACTAAAGATTGTTCCAGTTGGAGTTCAAACACGAATTCTCCTGAACACTGAAGCTCGTTAGCCACTTGAGCCCAACCAGTTAGTTTGTAACTCAACATAATTAGGGTATTCCTGCAGCTTTGGCCCTTTGGACTGGCTATAGGACTAATCCCTACTTCGGCTGATTGAGCAGGATTTCCCTTAGTTCTTTAAATGCTTTTAACTATGGTATATAATGACATATATTTATTGTTAATACAGTTCTTATTGAGAAGATTCTAAGGACAGAACCTGATGTGGGAAAAATGTATATCTTGATCAAGGCAAAGAATAAGCAAGTTGCAATGGAGAGATTACAAAAAGAAGTATTTTTAATTTTTTAGTTATGAATTTTTATTTTATTTTAATGTTGTATATATATGTCAAAGTTCATCATGGCTTCAATTACTTTCTTATTTATCTCATACAAATTTCATTTGTGTGTTTCTAGATCATAAATACAGAACTTTTCAGATGCCTTAGACAAATCCATGGAAAATCATACCAAGCCTTTATGTTGAGCAAGCTAGTTCCTATTGTAGGAGATATTTGTGAAACAAATCTTGGTCTAGATGAAGATTTATCTGATGTTATTGCAGATGAGGTAGATGTTATTGTAAATTCTGCTGCTAATACAACATTTGATGAAAGGTTAGCCCTTAAACTCTACCAAAAGTTTCTCATGTTTTTTCTTTTAGAGTTATTATTACATAGTTTAATCATTTTGACTAGTTTTTATTTAGCAGATATGATACTGCAATCAACATAAACACAAGAGGGCCAAGTCGCCTTATGGCGATTGCGAAAAAGTGCAAGAAACTTAAGCTCTTTCTACATGTTTCAACAGGTAAAAAAAATGCACTCCATCTGAAATGAAATATAAGCAAAAATGACATCTAAAAAATTGATGTACCTGATCTAATTTCGCAACTTTTCATATACAATTTTTACTTTTATTTCATTCAGAGTAAATAATAAATGAAAATGGATTAAAAATACTCAAGTCCATGTGCTAAGTAGGAATGACATTACATTCTTTACCAAAAAAATGAGAAAATACATCTTTGCTTGTAATGTGTAGCTTATGTGAATGGACAAAGGCAAGGTAGAATAATGGAAAGACCATTTAGCATTGGTGATTGCATAGCAAGAGAGAAACTTATATCTGGAGTTCCACCAAAATATCTTCCTACATTGGACATTGAAAATGAAATAAATATGGTTTTAAAGAACAAGGGTAACAACATTGAAGAAAATTTACTAGCTCAAAAGATGAGGGAGATGGGTCTAGAGAGGTATTTATTTTTTGAGTCACCTTAATATGTTTAACATGACTCATAATATTAATATTAATATTAATCTCAATATTCTTAAAATTCATGATGTAATTTTAATTTGATATTTGTTTTTTATAGGGCTAAAAGATATGGATGGCAAGATACTTATGTGTTTACAAAGGCAATGGGAGAAATGATGATTGACAAATTGAGGGATGATATTCCAGTTGTTATAATTAGACCAAGTGTTATTGAAAGCACTTTAAGTGAACCATTTCCTGGGTGGATGGAAGGAAATAGGTAATTCACTATGGCCTGTTTACTTTCTAATTGTTTTATTTTTTATTTTTTATTTTTACTTTAGATGTAAGTGACTAGAATGATATTTGATTATGGGATTTTCTTTTTAAACTAACTAGAAAGAATGCATTTAAAAAAAATACTGAAATTAATGTTTTGAAATTTAATTTTCAAAAATATTCAATTTATTTTTAAAATGTAATTTAAAAAACTTCCATTACCTAGTCTAATGTTTATTTAATAAGTGAAAATGGAAACTAAGAAATGCTAGAAGTAAATGGGCCATATATGTGTGATTCAACTAACATTTTTTCTTCTTCATGTAACTACTAGGATGATGGATCCAGTTGTTCTTTGCTATGGTAAAGGACAGCTAACAGGTTTCTTGGTTGATCCAAATGGAGTCCTTGATGTGGTAAGTGATACTAAATTAGTTTGTTTCACTTAAGCCATTATCTAAAAAGTAAAAGAGAAGCAAACAATTTATAAACTCTATTGACTAAAGGCTGGTTAAGATTGGCTTGTTTGAGCTTATTTTTTGACATAAGTACTTTTGAGATTGTTTGAGAAAGTTTATGGAAACAACTTACGACAAGTCTATTAGCTTTCTAGAATAGCTTATGAAAACAACTTATATAAAAAAGTTTGAAATTTTTTTATGTTATATAATAAATGCTTAATTAAGCTGTTTATACAAACAGGACCTAAGTCAATAATTCTCACACTAACAAGATTTTACTTGCTCTCATAGGTTCCAGCTGACATGGTTGTTAATGCAACCTTAGCAGCAATGGCAAAGCATGGAATGACACAAAAGGCAGATATCAATGTGTACCAAATTGCTTCATCAGTGGTCAACCCTTTAGCCTTCCAAGACCTTACAAGGCTTCTCTATGAACATTACAGCTCTTCACCATTCATTGATTCAAAGGGTAGGCCAATTCAAGTTCCAATTATGAAGTTGTTTAGCTCCTCAGAAGAATTCTCTGGTCACCTATGGAGAGATGTAATTAACAAAAGTGGCCTAACTTCAATGGCCTCCTCAAAGGGGAAGATGTCTCAAAAACTTGAAAACATCTGCAGAAAATCAGTGGAGCAAGCGAAGTACTTGGCGAAAATTTATGAACCATATACATTTTATGGTGGAAGGTTAGATACTCATTTAACTTCACACTCTTCAACTAATAAAAGTTAGGGCTGCTTTAAAGGTGAGTGAGGTCTAAAGTAAATTTTCAGAGATTTATTCTTTTTACCAGCACCTGTGGCCTTTTCGCTTTATAAATATTGGTGTGCGTCTTTTATCTAACATGTGTCACCTTTTTGCTTCACACTCTTAAACTATTAAAAGTCAGAGTCAGTCTAAGAGAGTAAATTTTAAAAGAGATTGAATGTTTTTGTTGTTAAGTGTGACCTTTTTGCTTTATAAATACTATTATGCGAGTCTTTTTTCTAACATGTGTGACCTTTTTATTTTTTTGAAAAACTATTAGTATATATATTTTTTCTAATGTGGGCCTAAATATTGGTCTTTTGTTGTCAAACCCTTATCTCTAGGAAGAAAAGAAAAACTAAATTAAACATCATTTGAGGAATGAATAACTGATTCTAAAACAAATTACTGTGATGCAGGTTTGACAACAGTAATACACAAAGATTGATGGAAATAATGTCTGAAGAAGAAAAAACGGAGTTTGACTTTGATGTAAAGGGTATAGATTGGACAGATTATATCACCAATGTCCATATACCAGGTTTAAGGAGATATGTCATGAAGGGAAGAGGAATGAGCAATCAGTGATCTTGTGCCATGTAATCATTAATTAGTTAGTCCTATGTATGCTGGAACAAAACTGTAATAGAATATATATACTTCTTCTTTCCTTTGAATCCTTTCGAGTGTGGCAACAACTACTATACTATTGGTATCTTTCATTATCAATAATGTAATTTCATAACGATGATAATAATGATAATCAAATTTCTGTAATCTAACTCCCAAGGTTTTATATATATACATGTTATTTGGTAAACACAATCTAACTTGAGTGAAATGTTGAGAAAATGCATACACAAATATCTCTTCTGCATTCTCATGTGTAACCGTCCAATTCTTTGGCGACCTGTGTATGTTATCCTTCCATTTTCTTCTGCTGGCCAAATTTCAGTCCCAAAAGCATCACTACAGATGTTGAACATTTTGGGTCAGTCATATCTCAACCACTCAAATATTGTGGATCAAACTTCAAGTACACTGTTTTACTTTTCAAAAGAATTTTTAAGTTTTGATAGAAAAAAAAAAAGGGAACTTAAAGTTCATATATAAGAAATGACACCTCTTTTAAAGTATATAGGACAATTTCCTGACCATACTAGATTGTTATTGCTATTGTTAGAATAGTCAGTTTTAGTCTGCATGTCAGCCTACCAGTCAACTTCATAAACTCACTAGTCAGCCTGCCAGTTAGCTTGTTAGTTACTGTCAGTTAGTTGATTCTGTTTTATTTGTTAAAATTGTTTTTGGTTGTTACAACCTCTATCATCTCACCTACTCATGTGTATATATATATATATATATATATAGATACAGATGATCACTTGTAAATCAATCAATTCATTATCAATAAAATTGAGGTATATTCAGAAGCTTTGTGTTTCATATTCTTTCATAACATATTATTGTCATATGCCTAAATTATTTTGAAGTACTAAAATCACATTAAAAGATGTATTCATCATCAGATTTTGAATGTAACATCAAATCCCACTAAATGATTACTAAGGCCTCCAAATAACTAACTATCTTGAACATGAAATGCTACTAGTATTGATCACAAAGCAATTCCAAACCATCTATCTAACTCAAAAACAGAAGCATTCATTATAAAAAAAAAATAAAAAAAAAAAGTGAAAAGTACAAAGTACAAATTGAAAAGATTTTGATATGTGACCCATTGAGTTTCATGATATTAAATTTATTTCGTGAGAGGGAGAGTCCATTACAATAATTTGCTCTTAGATCTCTCTCATGTGTTGCTTTTGAGTTGCACTATTGTATAGGCCATGTGCACCCCCACCAATTCTAGTTAAAACTGTGGACATTATCATTCCTTTAAAACAAATAAAGGGAATTACCAAAGCTTATATGCTGTGTTAAACTTTGATGTCCTTTGGAAAGAGTATGTTCACTATGAACGTGGTTGAAGGACAATGTATAACATAAGGGGAATGAACATGAACTGAATTGAATTACCGGTATACTCTTTAACACATTATTTTCTATTGGTTAAAATTTATATCGGTCATAACAATTTTAACTAGGACTAACACAATTTGGATGGATCCATATAAATTTCAATCAATAAAAAAGGAGTGTGTTAATGTGTGTGTTAGAGAGTGTATTAGAATATAGAGAAAATGTTAGTACGTGAATTTAAAATTTGTTGAAGTCCCACGTTAGAAAACTCTAATATATTGAGTAGTTATCAACTCTATAAATACTAAAATCCTACATTGAATAGTTAACATATGTGCGCCATTACCATATAACGTGTGAAAATAACACCAAGTTGAATGCAATTTCCAACTTTCTTTTTTCATTATCTTTTGCTCGATGCACTTTCTAGCCACTTCTCTTTATGTCGTAGTCCATTCATTCAATTTTGAGTTCTCTTTTATGTTGTAGTCTTCTCTTTATGTTTTAGTCCATTCATTCAATTTTGAGTTCTCTCTATGTTGTAGTCCATTTGTTCAATTTTGTGTGGTCATAATACTACTATCTTTTTAGAGTTGTTTTTGTGCTATAACCCTTTTGATTTTTGAGTGCTCCTAATATACTGTTCTTTTTAGAGCGATTTTTATGCCATAGTCCTCCTCTATATTTTTTAGAGCGGTTTTTATGTCGTAGTCCTCCGTCATATTTAACTGGTGTAATTCTAAAACGGTTTTCCACGGTGAAGTACAGTGTCACTTCAAACAATGACAACAAAAGATGTTATTCTTCTTAACTACGAAAAAAGTTGTCAACATTTTAAAAGATGACATTTCATTTGTCATGTAAACAACTGACCTAACAAAAAATAATAAGAAAACTGCATAATTAACCCAAGGAGAGGATAAAGAAATAATTATATTCTTAATGGACTTGCTGATGATCTGAATGATTGCTACAGTTCTAGCATTAGTGCTAGAGATGTTTGGGATGCTCTAAAGAAAAAGTATGATCTGAGGAAGCTGAGGCTAAAAAGTATGTTGTGAACCGTTATCTCAATCGATAATAGATTCGTGGAGGTTTAATCCCATGAAATTTAGAAGACACCTCATGAGATCATCTCTAAAATCTCTAAAGGTATGACTTAATATGAACAATTTAAATTGATGTTATTATTGACAAACTACCTATGCTTTGAAGGATATCTCTCTTACATAAAACAAAGTAATTTTCTCTATAGAGTCTAATAACCCGCCTCTAGAGATAAGAAATAATCTTGTTTTTGTTTTTCTTCTGAATGAGCTAGAACTTACTCAATGGACAAATTTGTACACAATTTCTAAAATGATATTTTTATTGGAAAATGTTATGTCACTTATTGATTGTTTGAATTAAGTGTTGAAATAAATAAATTGTCTCATTACATGTTGTGTGATTTTAATATTCGACATGTTAGACTCTGTCATGTGAACAAACATGTGATTCCAAACTTAAGTAACTTTTTAATTCCAAAGTTTTCTTTAAATGAGTTTGAAAAATGTGATTTTTGTAGTAAATCTAAAATAACAAAGAGTTCAAATAAATCAACAGTTAGAGAATCTGAGTATTTAGATTTAAAACACTCTGATATATGTGAACTTGATGTAACTTTAACAAGAAATGAAAAATATTATCTTATTACTTTTATTGACGATTGTTCGGACTATACTTTTGTATATCTAATGAAAAATAAAAGTGAAACACTTGACATATTTAAGATCTTTGTAACTGAAATTGAAAATCAATTTTTTAGTAGAAAGATTAAGAAGTTTAATAATGATAGAGGAAAAAATATGATTCTAGTTTGTTTAATGATTTTTATAAATTGTCTGAAATTATACATGAAACTATTGTGACTACTGCGATAATAAGTTGCATGAAATTGATCTACTGCGATAATATTGCGACTATTGCAAATATTGAAAATTGTTATTACAACGATAAGAGATGAAAAATACGTCGTAAGCACAACACATTTAGAAAGTTACTTTCTAAATGAGTTGATATAGTGGATCATGTACGCACTGATGAAAATTTAATAGATCATTTGACCAAAGGGTTAGCTAGAGAGAAAATCCTAAATACACATAAAAGGATGAGACTAATGTCTATAGATCAATGAGTCAGATGGTAATCCGATCTAAAAGATTGGAGATCCCAAAAATTAGGTTCAATATGGGTAATAACAAGTCGTATAGTGATATGAGATGAACATGTTAAATCAGAGAAGCATGGTTCCTGAATTGATGATAAGATGAGATAATAGAAACTCTTAATGAGATCTACACTCTGTGTAGAGAGGAGTACCTAGCTATAGGAGTACTCTTGATAAACTCCTCTATGTTAATGTGAAGTGATTCCGCTTCCTATGGAATTTTGAAGCATACTTCCTAGAGCATTCACTACACTAGAATAAACATGCAATGTCATTAATGCACAAACTTTTGAGAATACACCTTATGTAAAGGTTGTGTGTGGGTTTGATGTCAAAGACAAAGTTCCAGACTACGAGTTACTCTTGTTGAATCTGAATCTTACTTATTATGCAAATGTTCAAGTTGAAAAACACATATGCTTATGCACAATCTTATAGAAACGTTTGACGCTACTTCAAAAATATTTTTTTTTAATTCAAGTGGAGGGTTGTTAGAACATAGTGAATATGTTAGTGTGTGAACTTAAATTTTTTTAAATCTCATATTAGAAAGCTCTCATATGTGCATTTGCTTCCATCACTATATAATTTTCTCTTCTCTCCATCTTCTACTCAATGCACTTCCGAGCTACTTCTCCCCTTTCTTTTTGTCCATTCAATTTTGAGTGGTCATAATACCATTGTCCTTTTAGAGTGGTTTTCGTATCGTAGTCCCTTCGTTCGAGTTTGAGTGGTAATAATACCACTGTCCTTTTTAGAGCGGTTTTTGTAGTATAATCCCTTCGATTTTTGTACAGTTTTTATTAGTTGTTTTATCTTGGAGATTTCATGGATGATAGTCTGCCTTGTACACTTTAGGCAGTGTTGCAAATCAAATCAAATCAAATCTCATACTAACAATCAATCACTGCGTCCACATCTACTATGCTCAAAATGTGTGGGTTAGAACTCTACTACAATTACAAAACCATTCATCAATATACATGCTAAGTAACAATTAGTGTTTTTTTTATATAAATCAGGTATCCTTCTACACAACCTCTATTCCCTCGAGTTGTATGAAACACAAATAGGCACAAAACTCTTCCCGAGTTTAACGTTGATACATTTTCATATTCAAATTTAAACCTAATAAAAAAAACACAACCATTACAAATTTTGATATAATATACAGTATATAGTACTGACACCTCAAATTAACTATGTGTCTGACACATGTTAAAGTTTAGCACTGACACATGAGATTACGTTCAATTACTACCACTTTCTTAAATTCTTACCAGTACTAACATATCAATGTCGTGTCTGGTATCTGTGTCAGTGTTTCATAAAACATAACATCATCGATGCAAGGATGATTTCCAATCAAGATGTTGTTGTGGACAATCTTTGTTAAGTTCTTGAGGTGGTAAAAAACAATCAATAGACAACCCTTGAACATTAAATGCAACATCATCAATACTCCATGTCTCTTCCAACCTAGTAATGGCAGGTCCATCCTTAAGATTATCACCAAACCTTGTTATCATCACAGTTGTTGAACCACCATGTGAAATCATAACACCATCCACATCTCTATAATCTTCGATTTTTGTCGACATTGTTGTTTCCCAATAAGTTGGATGAGACCCTGGTGATTGAATCCTTGTCAAGTAAGAGTCCTCTAAGAACACTAAAAGTCCACTTCTTTGACTGAAGTAACCAAAAATAGCATGCTTTATCATCTCCGCTGTGTTGTCGCTTCGGTCGATCAGGTCCTTCTGATCGGCCGAGAGTTTTAGTACAAAACAATCCGTGCCGTTGATTTGTTTCTCTCCCATGTGTTGTGCTGCACTGAATACAGCTGATACTGCTAAAGGGTCTAGTCCCTACATTGTACAAACACAATTAATGTTGTTTTTTTAAGGTAATAGAAACAAAATCACTGTCGCATAGTTGATTGAGACTAGGTAGTTATGCTGTTTTAGATGCTCATCAAATCATAGGTTTCAAACTTCATTACAATTAATGTAAACAAAAAAAAAAAGGAAACTTAGGAATGTGGTTAGATTTAATAAATGAAAAAATTTAGTAGGGAATTAATGATCTAATTCATTGGCCTGCAGCATATGCATGTGTTGAAGTTCTGAATTTATTAAATTTGACCAATGGCAGTAGTTAACTGACATTTATGATTGTTTAAATAAGCTAAAGATGTTTGATTAACCACTTTTGCCAATATTTTTCTTCTAATAATCATAATAATAATATTGTTAATATTCTAAACACCATCACATGTTCATAGCACATTCTTCTTTTTTTGTCAAAGGTTCATAACACATTCTAGAGATGTAGAATTGATTTTAATAGGTTTGGATGTCTCCCACTCGAATTAGTTTTGCTTCCAGAACTGATTCTAACTTGAAGTAAGAATTTGAAGCTTTTGCATCAACAATTGATTTTTAACTTCATATTTATCATTCAACTAACTCTTACATGAATATGTCTAAACATAAACCACTTTACATTCAACTTACTTTAAGTCAGAATTAATATTATACAATCAATTCATTCAAAATCAATTTTGTCAACGTAGAGCCAAACACACTTAGTACAAACCATTTTGCTTTAAACTAAGTTTTAACCAAATCAATTTTACAAAATCGATCACATTTAAAATCAAGTTTGACAAACGAACTAACCTGAAGTGCACGGCGAAGAGGGCGAACACCACCTTTAGCCGCATGCACGCCGAGCCAAGGTGTATGGCGCCAAGCGATAGAGCCATTACTACCAGCAAGAACCTTTTGGCCAGCAACAACAATCTCTATCTGCCATTTATCAGGAACCATTTGCCACATTACAAAACACCCTTTTTCTGAAGATCCATTAACACTTCCACCACCAATTGATCCAAGCTCATCCACCACAACCATTGTCACTTTTCCAGTAGCAAACACATTCTTCACTGTTCCTTCCAACTTTCTGCACCCTGTTGCAGCTGTGAATTGTTGTATAATATACTGTGCCGACGATGAATCCTGTAACAACAGATTATGACAACAAAATAAAGATCAAGCTTTTACATATTTAACCAAACTTCTTAAAAAGAGCAACCATGAAAACAAAATGTGTAACATAAAGGACCAATTTGGTAAAAAAGAAACTATCTGAAAAATGGGTCAAACAGATCATAGGTGTAATTTTGCCTAAACATAAATATGAATTATGAAGAAAATGTTCAATATATACATACCCCTAAATTTGAACACTTTTAGCTAACTTTTTCAAGCCAGTAAGTAACCATTTTCAATCAAGAAAGAACATTATTTCAACCACAATTGATGAACAATATTTTATCCTGACCAAAAAATAAAATTAAAAACACTTTATTTATATTTCATATTACTGAATATTTCTAAAGAAAAATCATAATACTAGCACTCTATTCTTCTGAGTTAAAAGTTGAAGGAGTTTTAACACTCAAATTTTGGTGAAAGAGAAATAGTAACATAACAACTAATATACTAAAACTTGCCAAAAAGAGTTTGTCACAAATGGGAAATTCTTGAGTCTCTTAATCATTTGGCCTCGTGGCTAGTATGTATGAAAAAACATATGTCCATAGCAGTCTACATTATAAATAAAAATTTATACTTGATATATGAAAATAAAATATACTAAAATTTGCCCATAAGAAACACAAATAAAAAACATAAGAAAAGTGAACAGAAGAAGTGAAGATAAAAAAAGGCTTGCCTCATTAAGGGGTAGTTTGGGGTGAATAGGAACAGGAAAAAGAGGACAACCAAGAACACTAAGAAGGATCTTGATGTTAGATTTTTTGTTGAAAACAAGAGAAAAATGAGTCTTGATCCAGTTCCAGTTAATCCATAACAGAAGACCTTTCTTTGAGTTATTATTGCTTCTTTCATTTTCTTCATTCATAGGTTCTTCTGATAATGGTGCAAGCCTACCCATCTTTGAAACAAAGGGAATGAATGCTATGATGCAACAGCAAAGGAAAATGCTTGGAAAGAACAGAACACACTTCAAAGGAACAACATAATTTGCTGCTGTTGTTGTTGTGTTGATATTTGTGGTTTAAGCACACGCATGATAAGAGCGTGTCGTGCACGATGGAAAAAGCATTGATCCCTAATTAACTGCAAGATAGATTATGATGTGACATATAGGGATTGAACCCTTTTAGTATTGAAAAGTGAAATTTATTATCGAATTTATCATAAATATTTATAAAAGATATAATTAAAATAGTTATGATTATTATAACGTCAATGAAAATGACAATGATCAACATTATAAAAATTAAAATGATAATTAAAAATATTAGAGAAAACATATGAAAAGGGGATGTAAAAGGAACTTACAGAGATTAGGAAAAGAATCGTAGATGGTCATGCTTTTTTAAAGCTTTTTAGATAGAATTCTTTTATTATGGTGAGTTATTAGTGATCTCATCCACTTTCATGAGGGAATCTTTTAAATCTTTGCTTACTTAGTAAGATTAGAACTTGGTCACCTTGTGGGTTTTTAAGCAAGATTTAATTTCTTATTAGTGATGGTTTTGGTTGGTTGGTTGGATGGTGAAAGTTGCAGATTTTATTTTAAATATATATATTTTTCTAAATTTGCCACTAAATTGTCTCCATTACAAAAAAAGAAAAATCAAAATTCCATAATTTTTAAATTTAATAAATTATTGCATCTTAGATTTGCAATAGGCTAAAGATAAAAAAAAATTTAATTGTAATAAAAGGTCGCATATTAGAAATGCGACTATGTATTGATGATATTTTTTTTCTTTTTTTTATTTTATCAATTGAAAAATTGACTAAAGTAGGATATTTTAGTTTTTTTTTTAACGTAAAATAATTTGATGTCAAATTAAAAAAAATGGATATATTAATAAAAAAATCCAAAAATTGCAAGGAAGAATAAAGATAAAATCTATAATTTTTTTTTAAAATCTCTATATACGCATTAACTTTTTATTTTATAAAATCTACACTATTAGTAAGATTTGTTAAACTTACATTCAACTTTTAATATAATTGACAATTGATGGATAAATAAAGAGGTATCTTGAGGTGAAAGTGTTATGATTCAAATAGGTTTGTAGCCAAAAAAATTTAACAAAAATTACAAAAAAATTGGCGAATATGCAAATTTTCAAACACTTGATTACATTGTTTTTGGGGAGAGATTAATACATACTAATGCTTTGATTGGCATATAGAAGAAAATAAGAGAAAAAAATAAATATAAAAATAAGTTGTAATTTTACGTGATACATCAATACTTAAAAAGTATTGAAAATTTTAATAATAGCTAATAATACTTTTCAAAATTTTTAGTTCATAACTCTTGTATTCATAAATTAAACAATGACTAATTGATACCAATTTAATATACAATATATATTATTTTTTTATTTTTATTAAACTAATATCATTTAAATTATTATATAATCATTAATGTTTATTAAGAGATCATATATATGATTGTTACCGAACTAATATTTTTTTATTAAAAATTGTCAACTTTTCATTTAAGATAATTTTCATTTCTTTAATATAAATATTACATGAACACAACTTCAAACCGACAAACGAAAAAAATTGAAAGGTAAAAATAAATTAATCATATTAATAATTATTTTTTCTTTTAACTTTTCGAGTGAAATTTTTTTTGATCTTTCACAAAAATATATGGAACAGATTAATTCTTAATAAATAAAAACCATTATTAACTCTCAACAAAAATAAATTGGAACGTATTTTTTCTTCCGTCGATTATTTTCTTAATCAATTTTTTAAGAGACTAAAATGCCCTTTACTTTAAGTTCCGTTAATTTGTGTGCATCAAATTTTTTCATTTGGTGGTCTGAGCAAGTAACTGTTTCTCCATTCCTCTCAGCTGACATGTGAATTATTAAATCAATTAATAATTCAGACAAAAAGTAAAAGTCAACTTTTGAAAGAATTTCCTCAAAATAAAAGAAAAAAAGTAAAAACTTTTGAGTAGCCGACATATCATCCGGAAAAATGCTCAAAATGATGATATTAAGTAGCCCACATATTATCTGGAAAAACCATAAAGAAATTGAAAAAATATAAATGAAAAATATAAATTTCAAACTTTTACATTATTATTATTATTATTATTATTATTATTATTATTTATTATCATTATTATTATATGGTTTTCAAAGAATCTTCACAGTCTGCTCTACAAAAAGCACTTCACTGATGGTTGCACGTTTAGCTAACAACTTTTCACCAATTGTTCCCAAAGTGTTGGTCCATAAGCTTCTTTAATCTTTATCACCTTTTGATTGAACTTTGATGTGGAACTGTCATTGCACAGAGGAATCAATAACATTACCATTGTCAACAACATTGTTTTCTCAATTTTATATTTATTAATTTCTAAAATTGTGAAGCACATATATTACGCATATTGGAACAACCTTTACATGTCACGTTCTGTGCACATTTTTTAATTAAATAGTCTTTTTTTAACTAATTAATTAAATAGTCTTGTAAACTGTAAAAATAATATGTGGAAGATATAATCGCAAAAATGAATATACAAAACTATGTTTATCCATCTTCTTCTTTTACTAATTTGTATTTGTCTTTTGTATATAATGTGTTCGTTTGTTTAAAATTTTAAAAAATTAGTTTTTATTTTATATTTTAAAAAATGATTTTTGTGAAAATTTATTTAAAAATAATATTGATTTTGTAGTTTTATTTGTTATTAATTAAAAAATAATTTTGACATTCAACAACTTATATATTTATTATTAAACATTTTAACATAATAAAAAACACTATTTTATAAATAAATAAAAATTAAAATAATTTTTATGAATACTCAAAATAACTTTTTATTTTATTCATTTTTTGAAATTTTATTATCCAAAAAAAGTTGTAGAAAATAGATGATATATTTAAAATCATATTTTAAGATAAACTATTTAAATAAATTTTTTATTTGAAGTTTTATTTTTAAATTTATTTTAAAATATTATAACAAAAATATAAAGTACTACAAAAACTATTTAATTTTTTTAAAACAAACGGGCCCAATATCTACTAAAATCGAACGAGGCGGATTCTCCTTCATAATTGTGTTCATTAATAAAAAATTCTTATTAAAAAGTAGATATAAAAATTAAAAATAGCTCATAAAATGATAAATATGTTATAAAACTAATCAAAATGAAAGCAAGGCGTAGAATAATAGAGATGAAAGATAGAAAGTGAGAAGAAAATGAAATTTGTATTACGTCTTCAAGTTATCCATTTTAAAGTCTTACATGAGTTCTATTTATAAAACATAAAATAAGTTTTATAATTTAAAAGTATATAGATGATCACATTAAAATTAGAAAAAAAAACTACTGGCAATTAGTAGAGCCACTTACAATAAATAAAGTCCTAGTAAATCAAGTTTATATATATTGGATTATGATACTACCTTATGTTTTATATTGGTCTAACTAATTTTTATTGATTTATAATAAATTAAGAGAGTGTTGTTATTTATAAATTATTATAAAATGATATCTGTTATCAACGTGAAAATTGAATTTTTTTTATTAAAATAGACCAAAAGAATACTATATTAAAATAAATAGAAGTCCTTAAATTTATTACAATTAAACTAGTACTACATGCTCTATCTCATAAGTCATTTAAATCTTCCACATAAAAAATAATTAATATAGTAGATTTTTTCATAAAAACATATTGTATAATCATTCTTTTTTCTTAAAAGTTGAAGAAAAGTGGTTGTCATTTTGAATGTCAGGTTATCAAATATATTTGAGGATTTTCTTTAATATGTCACTAACTTTAGAATTAATATACGAAAATGTTTTAATTTATTTAAGATAAAGATACGATCATTTGAAACAAATATATTAAATATATATTATTACATAGTAGGATGCGACTTCTTGAATGAGGTAAAAAAGAATTATTTAAGACATTAGATTATGTTGTATAATTCAATTTATTTACAAAAAGGATATAGATGAAAAAATCATCTATTTTGAGTATTATCTTAAAAAAAAGTTTTAGGTTATCTTCGCCATTGAATAGTGAAGACCATTTTTGTTCCTTATCAAATTTAATATTTTATTGTTATTTTTTGTAAAAAAAAAATTTAACATTTAATCTATAAAAAAAATTTCATCTTAATTTTTGTCTTTGCTATTAATTCAACTTATATGCATTATATGAATTTTGAAATATTTTTCTACAATCATGTTCACAATATAATTATAAATATTCATATATAAAAATTTAATATTTGTGTGAGAACAATTCTTATGATGTTCTAAAATTATCTATATAAAATATTATTAAAAAAATTCAAATAACACACATAAATTGATTTAAAATCTTAGTAAAAATCAAAGACAAACTTTTGGTGATTAAAAGTTGAAGATATTTTTTTTTAATAATTAAAAAACTTTTAGTGACTAAAAGTTGAAGACATTTTTTTTATACAAACAAAACACCTATTAAAAGAAATATATTAATTAAAAAATAATAAATACAATTAAAAATTCAAAGAAATTTTTATTTAAAAAAATGAATTTCGCAAAATATTACAACATATATTATTAGAACGTATCTATATATATATTTGTGGTGGGTTGTGGGAACTTAGGATACAATACAATAGAGAGAAGGAGCTTTTAAGGGAGGCAATGCAGTGGTGTGGGTGTCATGTCCTCATCTTCTCCTATTTGCAATAATTCCTTTTCTGGTCGTTCGGTAGAATTCTTGGAACTGTGGTTTGTTGTTTTACTCTGTTTGGTTTGGAAAATATCCGTTCCCATACATAAAACGTGATTTGGAAATTTCTGACAAAGTTATAATAAACCTATTCAATGGGAACGCTCATGCTACACTGCTCTGCTGGTTGCATTATTAATCAGGCCAATTCATTTATTGCCATTAATTTGAAATTTGAAGATGGAACTCAGAGATAGAATCTTAAAGATAGTAAAATAATTGAAGAATGTAGTTTTAGGATGTTTGGATACTATGAAGGTGTTTGAAAATTTAAGAAATTAACAATTTGAATTGAGTTTATCATTTTAATTATTTTTTTTTATAGAAGAGAGAAATACAAATATTTTTGATTGACTACAATATTTGCTAGAATATTCTTGTAATTATATGTGTATCTTTTCTATTCATAGAATAGTCAATACCTTCCTAATCTATTTTAAGTAAACCATTGATGTATAGTTAATAGGTTTCTATATTGGACATGCATGATCATTGTATATATACGTTTCAAGATTAATGAGAAAGGACACCAATACAATTCCTTTCATGGTATCACGAGCCCCAGGTTGCACCACTTAGCCTCTCCACCCTCTATTATTTTCTTTCTTTTTCTTTCCTCTCTTTCCATGTCCATTCCAGTGATCATGTCCATCCCAACCCTTGAGTCTATTCCTACACCGCCTCCCTCTTCTTCCTCTTCACCAAAGAACCCTTTCCACACTACGCGAAAAACTGCATTTTACAACGTTTTTTTTAATCCATTTACAGCGCTTTTTTTTTTTTATAAAAAAAACGTTGTGGAATCGAGCGCTGTAAAAGATACAACAATGCTTTTAAAAAAGCGCTATAAAACATGTAAATATAACGCGCGCTTGTTATGCACATTTTACAGCGCTTTTTCAAAAAAGCGCTGTAAAATGCACACCCATTATATGAGTTATGGGTTTGCTTTTTAGAGCATTTTTTAACAAAAGTGCTGTAAAATGCACACCCATTATATGAAATTATGGGTTTGCATTTTACAGCGCTTTTGTGTGTACATTTTACAGCGCTTTTTTAAGAAAGTGTTGTAAAATGTACACCATTATAGCGCTTTACAACAACATTTTACAGCGCTTTTTAAAAAAAGCGCTGTAAAATGTGTTTTTTTTTAAACGCTGTAAATTAAGTATTAGAAATGAAAAGCGCTTTTTAGCTTTTATGGCATTTTTTTAGAAAGCGCTGTCTTTTATCTTTTTATCTAAAATTATTTTGATCCAAAATCAGTTCACAATCAGTACACACAACAACAAAACATATTCAAATACCATAAGCAGTTCACACAATCAGTAGAACAGAAAACAGAACTCTGTAACTTAATCTAATTACCTACATTCAGATACGTATATATATATAACCTAATTTACAACCTAAACTACATTCAGATCCATATGCATGTTCATATATTGTGTCCTATGATCATTTACATATAATAACTAACAGAATATACATAATATGCACTAGCTACCATATAATATTCAGATCCCTTGCCCAGCAGCAAGCTATTTCCCAGAAAATCAAATAATTTGCATGTCAAGCACATACTGACACCAGTCTTCCTTTAATTCCATTAGATCATCCTCAGAATATGATGGTCTGGAATTGTCAAAGTACTGCAATATACCCGTGCACGGCGATTACACCAATCACCCCGGAATAAAGAATATGCTCGACACGTAAGTAATATTCATTTATTTCTTACATATATATATTTATATATATATATATATATATATAAGAAATAAATGAATATTACTTACGTGTCGAGCATATTCTTTATTCTGGGGTGATTGGTGTAATCGCCGTGCACGGGATCCAAATAGTATATCACTTCAGAGACCGCATTGATTGCAAATAGCACCCAATGTGCCCTACAACAACAAAAAATTGGTTAAGCAATTTTGTTTATAGACAACTAATAAATTAAATTCTCATCAATTAAAAAAGATAAAATTACGTACCCTGAATTATATGGTGCCAAGAACAATTTATCACTTTCTTTATTTCTTAAAAACATATCTACAATGTAGTGTTTTACATTGTCTGGATCGAGTTTGAACATCGACATCTTATGCGGAGACAAGAATGAGTATTTATTTGACAGTTTCCTCGTGCACACGACCTTCTCGTACAAAAACCTTCAATGAAAATTTTAAACTAGATTAATTACCAATACATTTAATTAATTACAAATAAATGCAATTAAAAGTATTTTTTACCTTATGTACAAGCTGATTACAGTAACACTCAGCTCCTTATGTTCGAGAAGATCGTACATTTGCTCCTTTTCGAGGTATTCAATATACTCATCTCCAAAGATGTCTTTATTCATTTGTACGATGGGCGAATCGTTGCTGCTGCCCATGTTCCTTTTTATTTGGATGTCAAGACACGCCCCGTATTTACCAAGGCGTGGCTGACTTTTATTAGGAGCAGCAGCAGCAGCGACCGATTTTCCCCGATCCAGATTTTTTGTTGCTGCAAGTTTGGCAGCTTTATTACCCTCCAGCCTTTGTAGTTTGGCAGCCCTATTAACCTCCAATTTTTGAGGTTTGCTGCCTTTTTTTGGCTGTAGGGGTGGTTTATTTATTTGGACCTACAAAAATGAGGTAAAATGTTAGTTTATTGAATCTGAAAAAATGACAAACCTTAGGCAATAAATGTGACAAACCTTTTCGGGAGATGTAACTGATTTGTTTCTGGGAATCTTTTTTTCAAGGGAAACAAGGTTTGTGGGCCATGCCACGTAACTGCCAATAGCGTCGCTTCAGAACTTCATATCTCCATCGTTGTCCGATATGGGCAACAGTGCAGTTGGTTCGAAAGCAACAGTAGGCGATACTTTGACATGGCCCGCAGGGATCAGAGTATTGTGCAATACTTCTCCCGAAGTATTGTACAATTTTCCTTTTCCCACCTTTCGTTGAGTAGGCGAGGACAAGTATAGGACACATGGAGTGACACCCTAAATCAATTAAAACATAAGTACAGTTAATATATAAGTTTGTTTAATACATAAGTAATTACATAAGCAAGTAAGTAGTAAGTAATTAATTACCTCGGGAATACTTTTCAAACTGACGTTGCAACTCGCGATTTTACTCTCCATTTGTATTTCAGGTTAGAGCTGATCCGGATGTTGTTTGTCTTTATTCGTATTCACCAAGAATGCCACTTGCTCTGATATGATTATGAGCTTCTCTAATACTTCCTCGTTGGAAGGTTTTTGGCGCTTCTCTTGAGGAAAAAAGCTTTTGGGAGTTACGCCAAATCCTTTCCCCCTAACTCGACCGGAATACTCAGGGACATTAAACGCTTTACCAAGAATGTCCCTGCAAGTATCTTTGTTGCCCTCCGGATTTTCATAACTTTGTTCAATAATCTCCTAAAATACATGTAACATTAAAAAGATAAGTTCAATAGCATTTTTAAAATACAATATTAAAAAATATTAAAGTGATAATATACTTACACAAAGTTCTACTACTTTTTTGACATTTTCATTATCAACCACTCTGTCTTTGTTAACACGCGCTTCCTTCCATAATAATGACAACCCAAGGGTTGATCGGCTTGGGTGTCTTTTCTCTATTCGTTAAAATCATAAACAAAATAATACAAATTAGTTACACACTATAGTTTATAATACAAATTACTTCATTATATAAAAGTGATGTTTAATTACTTACAAGTTGTTGATCAAGGCGTGCATATCCCATACGTGATTTTTTGTATGGGTGTTTTGGATTGCTTGCCCGTTCGCGATTTGCCTTACTAATATTCTATATAAAAAAAATAGCAATTGTGTAAAAATTTAAAATACGCTACGAATATGAATAATAAACACAAATGCTAATAAATTAATCACTTACGAAAAACGCAGGGTCAGAACATTTGGAAACAAATGCTCTCCATTCATCGTTTGATATGTAACGTTGATATATTTTTGGAGGTTCAGCACTTGTGTTTCATTCTCTATCTTTTAGATAGAAATTTGAGAGATGGGATCTAAATCCACGATGGATCTTCCCAACAACTCTCAAAACATAAGACTTTCGTCCCTCATCAAGAACAAAAGTCGTCTGCAATGAAAAAAATTATAAGTAAAGTATTTCAACCAAAAAAATTATAAATGACAAAAGAGTGGATCAAAAAATTTACTTGAATGTCATTCCATATAATATCTTTGGCATCCTTCAACGCCTTATCTCTCCAATCGTCAATTGTAATTAGGACATTTTGACGAACAACAGCCCCAATATAGCTTACAAACATAGAGCTGTTGGGGTCAATTGGCTGACCACTCTCATTCCAGCCAACCTAATAAATTCATATAGTAAGTACATGATATTAAAAAAAGATAAAAAACACACAGCAAACAGAGTATAGTATACCTCAAATTTAATGCCATTACTCTTTGCTTTAATGACTTTTTGCATGATAGTTGCACCACGTTTGACTTCATTTTCATAAGTCTTAGAGGTGTCAACTTCTTCATTTTGACATTCTAAATCTTTGTTTGTATCCATTTAACTACAACAAGTTCAACATGCAGTTTAGTATAACATCAACAAGCTCAACATGCATCATGCATTATTATAAACAAGCTCAACATGTATCAGTATATCTTAAACAAGCTCAACATGCATTTTAATGATTACAAAAAATTAATAACATCAATACCTGAATAATGGTTCGAAGAAAGATGAAATGTGAAGAAAAGAGGGAACGCAGAAAGTTCACAGAAATATGGTTCATAGAAATACGGTATTAAAGAAATACGTAATGAGGGTTACGTATTTCAATGAAAATATATTGTGTGCAATGGGAGAGATGATCTTGGATGGAAATAAGGTTCGAAATGAAGGAGATGATCGTGGAAATACGGTTTGTAATGGACGGGATTATAGGGTTTGCAAAAGAAGAGAAGAACGATGAAGGTTGAGATGATAGTGAAGTTTACGTAATGAAGAGGAAACTGAAGCGGTTACTGTTATATATAAAACCCTTTTACAGCGCTTTTTTATAACCCTTTTACAGCGCTTGTTTAAAAGGCGCTCTAAAAGGCTTAGGCCTTTTAGAGCGCTTGTTTGAAAAACGCTCTAAAAGGCGTCCTTATTTAATTTTTTAAAAGGCTCTTTTACAGCGTTTTTCCCAATAAGCGGCTGTAAAAGACCTCATTGTTTTATTATGTTATATATAATACCCTTTTACAGCGCTTGTTCAAATAAGCGCTGTAAAATGTCTCTTTATTTTATTTTTAAAACAGTATTTACATCGCTTATTTGGACAAGCACTGTAATAGACCTCCTTGTTTTATTATGTTATATGAATGTTTTTTTAAAGTCTTTTACAACGCTTTTTTAAATGAGCGCTGTAAAAGACCTTATTGTTTTTGTATTTTGTTATGTTATTTTTTAAACAAGCTCAACATGCAAAATCCACATAGTAGTAACTGGTCACCACCAAAATCTCTTCCTCTTCACCAAACTTTTCTCCTTTTATGCATCTTCTTCACAAACATCAAAGCTTACTCTTTCACAATTCAATCTCCATCTCAACACCCTTTTTATCTCTTTACATTCCCTTTCCTTCTTAAATCGAAACTTGGTATTCAGGTTCATTGCCATGTTGCGAAAAATGGGTTTGAGTCTGATGTTTATGTTAACAATGTGTTTTTGGGGATTCCCATGATGCGTTCAAGGTGTTTGAAGAAAATCCTGTTAGAGATAGTCATGTTAGGTGTCTGATGAATATTATTTTTAAAGCTTTTTACAGCGCTTTTTCAAATAAGCGCTGTAAAATGTCTTTTTTATTTATTTTCAAAAGGGTCTTTTACAGTATTTTTTATAAAAAGCGTTGTAAAAGGCCTCAATATGTTATTTTTGTGTTGGTTTTATTTGGGTTCAATTTTGGATGACTGTAACTCAGACATTTATTCCAATCGAATTGGCACTTAATTTACGTTATATAAGTGACATTAGTAGCAAACTGTGAGATGTTATAACTAGGATATAAACCATTCAAATTATATAAGTGACTTAATTTGCTATTCTGCCATATTAGTATAAAACACTCAATTCAAATTACATGCATATTTATCACAATAATTCAGATTACATGCATATTTATCACAATAATTCAGATTACATGCATATTTATCACAATAATTCAGATTACATGCATATTTATCACAATAATTCAGATTACATGCATATTTATCACAATAATTCAGATTATATTCATATTTATCACAATAATTCAGATTATATTCATATTTATCACAATAATTCAGATTATATTCATATTTATCACAATAATTCAGATTATATTCATATTTATCACAATAATTCAGATTACATGCATATTTATCACAATAATTCAGATTACATGCATATTTATCACAATAATTCAGATTACATGCATATTTATCACAATAATTCAGATTACATGCATATTTATCACAATAATTCAGATTACATGCATATTTATCACAATAATTCAGATTACATGCATATTTATCACAATAATTCAGATTACATGCATATTTATCACAATAATTCAGATTACATGCATATTTATCACAATAATTCAGATTACATGCATATTTATCACAATAATTCAGATTACATGCATATTTATCACAATAATTCAGATTACATGCATATTTATCACAATAATTCAGATTACATGCATATTTATCACAATAATTCAGATTACATGCATATTTATCACAATAATTCAGATTACATGCATATTTATCACAATAATTCAGATTACATGCATATTTATCACAATAATTCAGATTACATGCATATTTATCACAATAATTCAGATTACATGCATATTTATCACAATAATTCAGATTACATGCATATTTATCACAATAATTCAGATTACATGCATATTTATCACAATAATTCAGATTACATGCATATTTATCACAATAATTCAGATTACATGCATATTTATCACAATAATTCAGATTACATGCATATTTATCACAATAATTCAGATTACATGCATATTTATCACAATAATTCAGATTACATGCATATTTATCACAATAATTCAGATTACATGCATATTTATCACAATAATTCAGATTACATGCATATTTATCACAATAATTCAGATTACATGCATATTTATCACAATAATTCAGATTACATGCATATTTATCACAATAATTCAGATTACATGCATATTTATCACAATAATTCAGATTACATGCATATTTATCACAATAATTCAGATTACATGCATATTTATCACAATAATTCAGATTACATGCATATTTATCACAATAATTCAGATTACATGCATATTTATCACAATAATTCAGATTACATGCATATTTATCACAATAATTCAGATTACATGCATATTTATCACAATAATTCAGATTACATGCATATTTATCACAATAATTCAGATTACATGCATATTTATCACAATAATTCAGATTACATGCATATTTATCACAATAATTCAGATTACATGCATATTTATCACAATAATTCAGATTACATGCATATTTATCACAATAATTCAGATTACATGCATATTTATCACAATAATTCAGATTACATGCATATTTATCACAATAATTCAGATTACATGCATATTTATCACAATAATTCAGATTACATGCATATTTATCACAATAATTCAGATTACATGCATATTTATCACAATAATTCAGATTACATGCATATTTATCACAATAATTCAGATTACATGCATATTTATCACAATAATTCAGATTACATGCATATTTATCACAATAATTCAGATTACATGCATATTTATCACAATAATTCAGATTACATGCATATTTATCACAATAATTCAGATTACATGCATATTTATCACAATAATTCAGATTACATGCATATTTATCACAATAATTCAGATTACATGCATATTTATCACAATAATTCAGATTACATGCATATTTATCACAATAATTCAGATTACATGCATATTTATCACAATAATTCAGATTACATGCATATTTATCACAATAATTCAGATTACATGCATATTTATCACAATAATTCAGATTACATGCATATTTATCACAATAATTCAGATTACATGCATATTTATCACAATAATTCAGATTACATGCATATTTATCACAATAATTCAGATTACATGCATATTTATCACAATAATTCAGATTACATGCATATTTATCACAATAATTCAGATTACATGCATATTTATCACAATAATTCAGATTACATGCATATTTATCACAATAATTCAGATTACATGCATATTTATCACAATAATTCAGATTACATGCATATTTATCACAATAATTCAGATTACATGCATATTTATCACAATAATTCAGATTACATGCATATTTATCACAATAATTCAGATTACATGCATATTTATCACAATAATTCAGATTACATGCATATTTATCACAATAATTCAGATTACATGCATATTTATCACAATAATTCAGATTACATGCATATTTATCACAATAATTCAGATTACATGCATATTTATCACAATAATTCAGATTACATGCATATTTATCACAATAATTCAGATTACATGCATATTTATCACAATAATTCAGATTACATGCATATTTATCACAATAATTCAGATTACATGCATATTTATCACAATAATTCAGATTACATGCATATTTATCACAATAATTCAGATTACATGCATATTTATCACAATAATTCAGATTACATGCATATTTATCACAATAATTCAGATTACATGCATATTTATCACAATAATTCAGATTACATGCATATTTATCACAATAATTCAGATTACATGCATATTTATCACAATAATTCAGATTACATGCATATTTATCACAATAATTCAGATTACATGCATATTTATCACAATAATTCAGATTACATGCATATTTATCACAATAATTCAGATTACATGCATATTTATCACATCTCATCAACTCGGTCCGGCTCATATGTATCTGTATCGAAGTCAGTTGAAGGATATGTCAAACTATTCACAAAATTAATGTTTCCTTTTTTTTTTTCTCACCATGTCTTATCCAACATGTGTAGCTTTGATCAATTCCATTACATACT
>NC_021163.2:28047530-28049444 GCF_000331145.2 Cicer arietinum | reverse complement strand
AACAGAACAGATCATGTGGTATGAATTTTTAATTTGATAAAGAAAAAATTAAAAATACCTGAGACAACATAGATGGCCGCACAGTATGTAGAGGATATGAGGGTTCCCAGAGTAGAGGTGATGAAAGATGTAGAGGATATGAGGGTTCCCAACGTATATAATTATTTGAAAGATGTATTTTACAGCGCTTGTACTAAAAGCGCTGTAATATGTAGTTAAATTCAATGAAAGCGCATGCATTATACAGCGCTTTTCAAAAAAGCGTTGTAATAGGTGGTTCAATTATTTTAAAGCGCATGTATTTTACAGCGCTTGTGTAAAAAGCGCTGTAAAATAATACGCAAAAGCGCTTCATGTTATAGCGCTTTTTTTGAAAAGCGCTGTAAAAGCCTTATAACATTATGCGCAAACGTCATATGACCCTACAACAGCGCTCTTTTTACAGCGCTTGTCAAAAAAGCGTTGTAAAAGGCTCCGTTATTTTTAAAATATATTTACAACAGCGCTTGTGTTTAGCAAGCGCTGTAAAAGGGGCGCTGTTAAATGTCATTTTTGGCGTAGTGTCATCCGGCTCTCACAGTAACCAATATCAAGAACCACATCCCCATTGTTCTTGAGCTGGAAAACATTCAATTTGGTACATGGGTTGAACTTTTCAAAATCCATGCTCGCTCTCATAAGGTCCTCCATCATATCATTCCTCCAGCACCACGCATGGAGACGACGGCCCCTGCAACTGATGATGAGAAAGAACTGTGGACAACTCTTGATGCAACGATTCTACAGTGGATCTATTCCACTATCTCTAGCGACCTTTTGGCTACCATCATTGAACCAGACTCCACTGCCATGGAGGCCTGGAATCGATTAACCAACATCTTCCAAAATAATCAAAACGCTCGTGCAGTCACTCTCGAGCAGGAGTTTTCCTCCATTCGCATGGAGGATTTTCCCATCGCTTCTGCATATTGTCAGCGACTCAAAATGATTTCTGACCAATTGAAAAACATTGGAGCTCCTGTATCTAATCAGAGACTCGTTCTTCAGCTTATTTCCGGCCTCACTGATGCATACAAAGGGGTCGGAACACTGATTCGGCAAAGCAATCCTCTTCCTCAATTTTATCAGGCCCGTTCTATGCTTACTCTTGAAGAAGCTAGTCTAATTAAGATGGCAGCGACAGGTGCTCAGGCTGCCATGATTGCGGCACAACCGAAGGACCTTACTGAAGCCTCCTATTCCACTGATAACCGCGACAACAAGAAGAATAGCAACCGAAATTCAGCCAATAAAAACCGCGGTAGTTACGACAGAAACGGCGGGCGTGGTCATCGTGGCGGCGGACGTGGGGTTGGTCAACCGTCCCAGCAAACCAACACCTCACCGTGGTCGTCTCCTCCCGCCCCCTGGCAGCAGTATCCGTGGGGTTGGATGTCACCACCATGGGCACTCCCTCCTTGCCCATACCCGTCTTCTCAATGGACTCGCCCCAATGGTCCTCCAAAGCAACAAGGATTATTAGGCCCACATCCGCAAGCCTATGCAGCCAGCACACCTTCTCTAGCACCCACAAACATTGAAGCCGCCATGCACACCATGTCCCTCAATCCTCCAGATGGTCAGTGGTATATGGATATTGGGGCAACCTCTCATATGACGGCATCACAAGGTAATCTCTCGTCTTATTCTAATATGAGTAATTCAAATCAACATATTATTGTTGGCAGTGGACAACAAATTCCAATTCGTGGTTATGGACATTCCACCCTTTCTACACCTACAAAACCTTTAAAACTACAAAATGTCCTACATGCCCCGCAAATAATTAAAAATTTAATTTATGTGCGACGTCTCACTACTGACAATAATGTTTCTATTGCTTTTGACCCTTTTGGATTCTCTGTGAATGATTTT
>NC_021163.2:28037656-28044986 GCF_000331145.2 Cicer arietinum | reverse complement strand
AAAAAAAAATTTAAAAATACCTGAGACAACGTAGATGGCCGCACAGTACGTAGAGGATATGAGGGTTCCCAGAGTAGAGGTGATGAAAGATGTAGAGGATATGAGGGTTCCCAACGTATATAATTATTTGAAAGATGTATTTTACAGCGCTTGTACTAAAAGCGCTGTAATATGTAGTTAAATTCAATGAAAGCGCATGCATTATACAGCGCTTTTCAAAAAAGCGTTGTAATAGGTGGTTCAATTATTTTAAAGCGCATGTATTTTACAGCGCTTGTGTAAAAAGCGCTGTAAAATAATACGCAAAAGCGCTTCATGTTATAGCGCTTTTTTTGAAAAGCGCTGTAAAAGCCTTATAACATTATGCGCAAACGTCATATGACCCTACAACAGCGCTCTTTTTACAGCGCTTGTCAAAAAAGCGTTGTAAAAGGCTCCGTTATTTTTAAAATATATTTACAACAGCGCTTGTGTTTAGCAAGCGCTGTAAAAGGGGCGCTGTTAAATGTCATTTTTGGCGTAGTGTCATCCGGCTCTCACAGTAACCAATATCAAGAACCACATCCCCATTGTTCTTGAGCTGGAAAACTTTCAATTTGGTACATGGGTTGAACTTTTCAAAATCCATGCTCGCTCTCATAAGGTCCTCCATCATATCATTCCTCCAGCACCACGCATGGAGACGACGGCCCCTGCAACTGATGATGAGAAAGAACTGTGGACAACTCTTGATGCAACGATTCTACAGTGGATCTATTCCACTATCTCTAGCGACCTTTTGGCTACCATCATTGAACCAGACTCCACTGCCATGGAGGCCTGGAATCGATTAACCAACATCTTCCAAAATAATCAAAACGCTCGTGCAGTCACTCTCGAGCAGGAGTTTTCCTCCATTCGCATGGAGGATTTTCCCATCGCTTCTGCATATTGTCAGCGACTCAAAATGATTTCTGACCAATTGAAAAACATTGGAGCTCCTGTATCTAATCAGAGACTCGTTCTTCAGCTTATTTCCGGCCTCACTGATGCATACAAAGGGGTCGGAACACTGATTCGGCAAAGCAATCCTCTTCCTCAATTTTATCAGGCCCGTTCTATGCTTACTCTTGAAGAAGCTAGTCTAATTAAGATGGCAGCGACAGGTGCTCAGGCTGCCATGATTGCGGCACAACCGAAGGACCTTACTGAAGCCTCCTATTCCACTGATAACCGCGACAACAAGAAGAATAGCAACCGAAATTCAGCCAATAAAAACCGCGGTAGTTACGACAGAAACGGCGGGCGTGGTCATCGTGGCGGCGGACGTGGGGTTGGTCAACCGTCCCAGCAAACCAACACCTCACCGTGGTCGTCTCCTCCCGCCCCCTGGCAGCAGTATCCGTGGGGTTGGATGTCACCACCATGGGCACTCCCTCCTTGCCCATACCCGTCTTCTCAATGGACTCGCCCCAATGGTCCTCCAAAGCAACAAGGATTATTAGGCCCACATCCGCAAGCCTATGCAGCCAGCACACCTTCTCTAGCACCCACAAACATTGAAGCCGCCATGCACACCATGTCCCTCAATCCTCCAGATGGTCAGTGGTATATGGATATTGGGGCAACCTCTCATATGACGGCATCACAAGGTAATCTCTCGTCTTATTCTAATATGAGTAATTCAAATCAACATATTATTGTTGGCAGTGGACAACAAATTCCAATTCGTGGTTATGGACATTCCACCCTTTCTACACCTACAAAACCTTTAAAACTACAAAATGTCCTACATGCCCCGCAAATAATTAAAAATTTAATTTATGTGCGACGTCTCACTACTGACAATAATGTTTCTATTGCTTTTGACCCTTTTGGATTCTCTGTGAATGATTTTTAGACGGGGACGCCACTAATGAGATGTGATAGCATTGGGGATCTTTATCCTATCACCAATCATTATTCAGTCTCCCATCCATCCACTTTTGCATCTCTTACATCCAGTTTATGGCACAATCGCTTAGGGCACCCGGGTTCCTTTGTTTTGCGATCTCTTAGCAAAAATAAGCTCATTGATTATAATAATTTCATTTCAAATTCTATTTGTGACTCTTGTGTTCTTGGGAAACATGTTAAATTGCCATTTTATGCTTCTCAATCTCATACTTTAATACCTTTTGATATTATGCATAGCGACTTATGGACTTCTCCTATTTTAAGCACTGCTGGGCATAAATATTATGTCTTATTCTTGGATGATTACTCTAATTTTTTGTAGACTTTCCCTATTAGCAACAAATCACATGTCTACTCTATTTTTTCATCCTTGAGTTCTCTTATTAAAACTCAATTTGATAAAACCATCAAATGTTTTCAATGTGACAATGGACGCGAATTTGACAATGAGTCTTTCAGAAAATATTGTGATGCTAACGGTCTTATTTTTCGTTTCTCTTGCCCGCACACTTCTCCTCATAATGGTAAAGCAGAACGAAAAATAAGCACCATAAATAACATGATTCGCACTCTCCTTGTCCACTCTTCAATGCCCACTTCTTTTTGGCATCATGCTCTACAAATGGCAACTTATCTGTTAAATATTCTCCCACATAAATCACTAAATCACATGTCACCCACTCAACTTTTGTATCACCGGGATCCCACTTATACACACCTCCAGGTTTTTGGTTGCCTATGCTACCCACTACTTCCTTCTACCAGTCTCCATAAATTACAACCTCGCTCTACCCCATGTGTTTTCTTGGGCTACCCATCCAATCACAGAGGATATAAATGTTATGATTTGTCAACCAGAAAAATAATTATTTCGCGACATGTAATCTTTGATGAAATACAATTTCCTTTTACTAAGCTACATTTACCAACAAAAGCTGCATATGATTTTCTAGATGATACTCTACATCATTCCCGCATCCATCACTGGCAAAATCAAACTTTGCAGCCCATTACAGCCAATCCTCCAGCTACAACCCAAACTGCTTCCCCAAACAACAACCATGTTCCACACACCATCATCCAAACCAACCCACCTCCAACAAATGACCAGCCAATTCACCAACCCGCCAAGACCATAACAACACGCAACATGCATGGAATTACCAAACCCAAACGCCTGTTCAACCTATCTTCCTTAGCTAATGCCATCTTACCCTCTCCTATTCCGAAAACTCCATATTTAGCCTTGTCCGATCCACATTGGAAATCTGCCATGCAAGCAGAATTTGATGCTCTTATTAAAAATAAGACGTGGGATTTGGTCCCCCCGACCTTGTGGTGTCAATATTATTCGATCTATGTGGATTTTTCGTCTTAAAAAGAAATCTGACGGTTCTTTTGAGCGCTATAAGGCTCGTCTTGTTGGTGATGGCAGGTCTCAAAAAGCTGGAGTGAATTGTGATGAAACATTTAGCCCTGTGGTGAAACCAGCAACTATCCGGACGGTTCTCAGTATTGCCTTATCATACTCATGGCCGATCCATCAGTTAGATGTCCAGAATGCCTTTTTACACGGCAATCTTCGTGAGACCATCTATATGCATCAGCCCATGTGTTTCCGCGATCCTGTTCATCCAGACTATGTCTGTCTTCTGCACAAATCATTATACGACCTCAAACAGGCTCCTCGAGCGTGGTACCAGAGGTTTGCTGACTATGTCTCCACCATAGGCTTCCATCACAGCAAATTCGACCATTCCTTATTCATCTACCGTAAAGGCACGAACATTGCATACCTTCTTCTATATGTAGATGATATCATTCTCATTACATCCACTGATGCTCTTCGGAAGTCCATCATGATGTTGCTTGCTTCCGAATTTGCTATGAAGGATTTGGGCCCTCTCAGCTATTTTCTAGGCATTGCAGTAACGAGACATACAGGTGGTCTATTTCTTTGTCAGAAAAATTATGCAGCAGAGATCATTGATCGGGCCGGCATGTCCTCTTGCAAACCGTCCGCTACACCTGTTGACACCAAACAAAAACTCAGTGTCTCCTCAGGTGTTTCGGTTGAGGATCCCACTCATTATCGGAGCCTCGCAGGTGCTTTGCAGTATCTCACATTTACTCGACCAGATATTTCATATGTTGTCCAGCAGATATGCCTCCACATGCATGCTCCAAAAACCGAACACATGAACGCTCTAAAACGCATTCTGCGTTACGTCCAAGGCACTCTGCATTTCGGTTTACATATGTACCCTTCATCCATCTCCAATCTTACCTCCTACACTGATGTTGATTGGGGTGGTTGTCCTGACACAAGGCGCTCTACATCTGGTTATTGTGTCTTTCTTGGTGATAATCTTATCTCATGGTCATCTAAACGACAGCCTACCCTCTCTCGCTCCAGTGCTGAAGCCAAATATAGAGGGGTAGCCAACATCGTGTCTGAGTCATGCTGGATTCGAAATCTTCTCCTAGAACTGCATTTTCCAATCCTAAAAGTAACATTGGTGTACTGTGACAATGTCAGTGCCATCTACCTCTTCGGCAACCCAATTCAACACCAACGCACCAAGCACATCGAGCTGGATATTCACTTTGTTCGCGAGAAGGTGGCTCGTGGTCAAGCTCGAGTTCTTCATGTCCCATCCCGTCATCAGATTGCTGACATATTTACTAAAGGGCTCCCGCGCATACTTTTTGATGAATTTCGAGCAAGTCTCAGTGACGGGAACCTCCCGCTTCCACTACGGGGGAGTGATAGATTACAATATTTGCTAGAATATTCTTGTAATTATATGTGTATCTTTTCTATTCATAGAATAGTCAATACCTTCCTAATCTATTTTAAGTAAACCATTGATGTATAGTTAATAGGTTTCTATATTGGACATGCATGATCATTGTATATATACGCTTCCAGATTAATGAGAAAGGACAACAATACTGTAAGACCCGTAATTTTAAAGTACTCTTTTATGTATTTTTGGTATATTTTGGATTTTGGCTCGGAGGCTTTTAAGCCAAAGTTAATAATATTTTGGAGTTTTATAATCAAAAAGATATTTCGATGCCAATTAGAATTTCCCGTCGATAAATAAATTGAATTTAACTGCGGTAAATACCTTACGGTTAATTTAAGGCGTTTCGGGTGAAACGGTAATTTAATAAATATCTAGATTTTGAGATATTTGTTAAGTTATATTTATTATATTTATATATGTTTGTTTGGAGGGAAAAAGAAAGGAAAACTAGAAGGAAGGAAAAGGAAAAGAAAATAGTATATAAAGGAAGGAAGGAAAAAGGAAGAAAGGAAAAACAAAGGAAAGAAAAAGAAAGGAAGGAAATTTCCAAATTTCCATCTCCTTCCTCTGAACCTCACGCGAGAAAAACCCAAAATTCCATCCTTCTCCATTTTTCGTTTTCGTTGCTTCCTTTTCTTCAAAGCTAGTGACCCAAGGTTGGGTGAGAGTTAGATCAAGGTTTTCGCAACTCCACTCTTCCTCTTTGATTCGAAAACGAAGAAAAACGGTTTTGAGATCCAAACACAAACCCCTCCGTTTCTTCTAGATCCAAACCTCATTTCTCGAAGAGATAGAAGGGAAAGTTGCTCACCACCACGCTACGGTGCTAGTGAACTAATTTGGAAGCGGCGTTGCGAGCGGAGATTTTACCGGAATTACTCGCGGTACCGGAAACGCACGTTAAAGCTAACGTTGAGGTAAGGGCTCCTTCCAAACTTCTAGCTTGCATTAGGGACTTATCTGTAGTTGTGTGGGAAGGAATTTGTTAGGGTTAAATGTATCGATTTGGGGAAAAACGAAACTAGTGCGTTATGGGTAAAAACCTTAGAGTTAGGTTTTGTTTATAGTGATGAATGTTTCGTGGTAAATGAAATTTGATGTATCTGGGTGTTATGTTGCGTGATTTGTGTTCGTTGTATTTGGTGTGTTCGTACTTGATGTTTGTTAATTGGTGTGGTTGTTGTGAATTATGGTTTGAATGTGAAAGTATGTTTGAATTTGTTTCTGTGGAATTTGAAAACCATTAGAGTTAAACGAGTATTAAAAATGGGGAATCTTTTAATACCTCGGTTTACTTAATGTGTATTTGAGGAAAATGTTTAAGTTAACTGGGCGTTGAGAATGGGGAATCTCTTAATGTCTCGGTTACTTAACTATCGTTTTTGAAAATCGTTTCGGTAAATGAGTATTAAGAATGGGGAATCTCTTAATATGACTGTTTGCTTAACGTTTTGTTTTGAAAATCATTAAGTTAAATCGGTATTAAGAACGGGGAATCTCTTAATGACTTATTTAATTAATGTTGTTTGAAAGTCGTTTAAGTTAAATGGGTATTAAAAATGGGGAATCTTTTAATATCTGCATTTGCTTAACGATTGTTGTGAATGGAGTCTGTGTATGCTCATGCATTTCATTTGGTAAATTGTGTCGACCCGTGATAGGTGACACCTTGGTAAACTGTACGGACCCGTGATAGGTTGTACGTTTGCGATTTACATTTTAGTAAATCGTGTTGACCCGTGATAGGTGACACCATGGTAACTGTACTGACCCGTGATAGGTGGTACATTTACGATTTACATTTTTGGTGAATTGTGCTGACCCGTGATAGGTGGCACCTAGGTAAACAGTACTGGTCTGTGATAGGCGGTACGTTTACGATTCCCGCTTTTTCTTTTAGTAAATCGTGTTGACCCGTGATAGGTGACACCATGGTAACTGTACTGACCCGTGATAGGTGGTACATTTACGATTTACATTTTTGGTGAATTGTGCTGACCCGTGATAGGTGGCACCTAGGTAAACAGTACTGGTCTGTGATAGGCGGTACGTTTACGATTCCCGCTTTTTCTTTTAGTAAATCGTGTTGACCCGTGATAGGTGACACCTCGGTAAACTGTACTGACCCGTGATAGGTGGTACGTTTACGAGTTACTATTTAGAAAATCGAGTTGACCCGTGATAGGTGACACCATGGTAACTGTACTGACCCGTGATAGGTGGTACGTTTATGATTTACGCATTTTAGTAAATCGTGCTGACCCGTGATAGGTGGCACCTCGGTAATTGGTACTTTGGCCTGCGATAGGCGGTACAATTATGATTTACGGCCCTTCGAGGAGGGTTTTGGTTTGGAATTCCGAGTCCATGCATTTTGGCATATACGCATTGCATTAGGGTGCCTGGCACGCGAGTCATGTTTGATTTGAGTTTATGATTGAGTGATTCGAATTTTGATTTATCGTGATAACTGAGATGAAGGTGTTAAGTGCTATGTGTTGTGTATTGTGTGTGAGTATGATGGTTATCGAACCTTCGTGTGTCGTAGTAATCGCGTAGGAATTGCTAAGTGTTAAGTTGTG
>NC_021163.2:28003709-28027934 GCF_000331145.2 Cicer arietinum | reverse complement strand
TGTTTCATTAAGAATCCCTCACCAAATCGATTAGGAAATCGATTGGCTCGAAACCAGGGGCTCAGGAACCAATCAATCGATTTACCAATCGATTGAATTCAGCCCAGGTTTCTGTTTCCATTAAAAATCTTCACCCCAATCGATTGCCCAATCGATTGGCTCAGTGAAAATCCTCATTTTTAGTTGTATGATTAATTGCTCATGAATCTATCCATGTCTTGTTTTATCATGTGTTAATTAGGAGATCGAGAACTGCATTTTACCTTCATTTTCATTGGCAATGTAATGTATGAACTTTTCGCACATTGAAAATCCTGTTAAGGTGCATGCTTAGTTAAAAAGTTGTTTTGAGCATTCAAAAACTTAATTGCTATGTGTTATCTGTTATTTTCTGGTTGGTGACCCTTTACACTATTGTGGAAATCTGGGCTTTGCCCTCAGATGAGAGTCAGGACGGCCCTACTGGTTCGTACCCTACTGACAGGGATGGAGATGGGAATGCTTGACTGCGGTTGTGCTAGGAGGATCTCACGGGGCGCGTGGAGATTACTCAGGGTGTATAGTTTTTGGTAGGATGATCAGATTAGGATGTTGTATAGGGACTAGGGGTCCTTCTTTTTGGTTTGGAGTATTTTAGTTTTGGAAAACTGTACTTATACAAATATTATCGGTTTTATATCATCTTTGAATGGGTCCCATGTACCATTTGATGTCTATGTAGAAATGTTTTGGATTTGTAATTGGAGAAACTTTTCCGCTGCTTGTAATTTATAATGACTCAATTATTTATCCAAAAGCATTTCCTGATTTATTTCTTTGTTCGTTTTAATTACTTTTAGAAAAAAAAAATATACCCTCGCTTTGAAAAACGGGGTGTTACAAATACAATTCCTTTCAATTTTTATATTAATTTACAACAAAATGTTTCTATACTACATCTAATCTTCATCTTACAGAGAGATATTTTACTTCAGTATAATAGATGAGTTAATCCAATATAATTAATTAGCAATCAAATATTATTTACTTTGTCTTTTCAAATTTTAAGTATTACTTTTTTGTCTTCCCAAGCTATACCACTAGAAATGTTTTTAGTATTCTCAACATTATTCGATGTTGATGATTACAAGTATTCATACACCTTTTCAGTCTCCTCTTTCGAGTTAAAGTTGTTGCTAATATTGGTTTTGAGTGCATCAATTCAATTATGCGTCTGAACGGACACATAATCTTCTAAAGACTCATAGTCTCATTGAGACGATAATACAATTCAATCATATATCATTCAAGTGTATAAAACTACTTGATAGATTAACATAAATTTATAATAATTTTCATTTGAGAGGATTTTAGTTTCAATCTTTCTTTTGATGTGTTCAAAACTTTTTATAATTTTATTCAAACATTGCCTTTTGCTTTTGGTACATAAGTCATTTATGAAAATATTCTGCTTTGTATCATTTTCAATGATCACATCATTATCATTTTGTTATCCCCACTATAAGCTCATTTTCTGATAATCCCTTTTATTCATGGATGATGAAGATCATCATCATCTTCAGTTTGAAATGTTTCTTTTTAAATATTGAAGAATATATCTATCACGAAAAGAGTCGTTGTACATATTTTTCATTTTGTAATAGTACATTTATCCGTTGAAGGAAGTGTACTATTTCATATTGTTGATGTACTATTGAGACAATTGTATTGTACTAAGCAGAGGATGTGCAATATTCTTATCTTGAGGCTTGATGCTCTGGTACCACTTCACATGTACTATTCATCAAAGGATCAAAATTCTTTCTTAGAGGAGTTTTGTCTTCAAATGACTAATGTTTCTTCGTTGACTTCTATGTTGACTCAGCATCATTGACTTCTTCATATGACAGTTTTACCAAAGGAATCATTTCTTCATACAGGCGTTCTAGGAACAATTCCTTCGTCATATTTTGATGATGAGAAATGCTTTGTGAGAACAATTTATTGCACTAATGATTTCATTGAGTGTGCAGTAAATAAACTAGAAAACAGAGGAAACAATGTTAGAGGAAACAAAGACATCAGAGGAAATGAAGATGTAACAAGGTGACGTTGTCCATGCTACTAATTATAAGCCATGCAGTTCTGTCTTTGACTACCTGAACCAAGCAACACAACATCCAACTCTAACGATCAAGTTATGTTATGATGAAGAAAGTCAACAACTCTGATGGAAAGTCAATGCTCTGATGGTGATTGAACTATTTCATGATTCTGAATATCTAAGAACATATTTTGATATGTTTTTTATCTAGACATTCTCGCACATAATCATTCTAAAAGATTTAGTTGAAGATTCGTTTTGGAATTAATCAATTTTGAACGATCATATTCTCAAACCATATCTATCAAGGTTAATTTTTTGTGAAGATCTCTATTGACCTCACCCAAGGAAGATACACTCAGAAGATTCAAGGAGAATTATTTTCAAGTACTATTTGAACATTCTCGCACATAATTATTTTAGAAGATTTAGTTGAAGATTCATTTTGGAATTAATCAAAATTCAATTGTCATATTCTCAAATCGTATCTATCAAGTTTTTTTGTTTTTTTGTGAAGATCTCTGTTGACCTCGCGCAAGGAAGATACGTTCATGATTTGTTTGGGACAATATTGAAACCCTAATCATGCTATATAAAGGGATCAATTCTAAAGAAGAATACACAACTCAATGTGTAATTCATTGTAATCATTTTGCTTAGAAGAAGCAACACATAATTAAGTTTCACCCCTTTGTAACTTAGCCTAATAGTGACAATTTTGCTTCAACTACTTGTAGGTTATTCAAGTATGAAGTTGAGAAGACATGACTTGTAGGTTCAAGGTGTTGTAGTGCCTTAACGATCTGTAGGTTTCATGCTGAAAGTTGAGAAGACTGACTTATAGAGTCAAGTGTTGTAACTCATGTTCTGAATTAGTGGATAAATCCTTTTGTGTGAGGGGATTGGACGTAGCTTCCACGTTGGTAGTGAACTAGTATAAATCCTGGTATTTTTCCCTCTACCCTGATACTTTGTTTCATTGTTGCCTCTGTTCTGTTATATATAACCTAGTATCCCAAACCAAATTTTTGAAAAGAAGATTTTTATAAGGAAAGATACAACTCAACCCTCCTTATCATGTCTATGCACTTTCAAGCTTTACCAAAGGAATCATTTCTTCATACAGACGTTCTAGAGTCATTTATTTCTTCATAAGATTTGAACTTTATCAGATAATTGACTTTTTTAGAGGTTTCTATTGTAAGAGGATTACGTAAATTAAATATCACATATTTTACTTCTTTGAGTGTTGAACAGAGGATCAACAAAAATATTGACTTATGGTTGACCTTTGTTAGAGGAAGATGATCATAGTTAGTGCTCTTTTTCTTAATGATTAGAAGAACACATGTTGACTGATTTCCATTCTTTTACTTTTACTTGAAGCTTAAGTTATCATATGCTTGTTGAAATCTCTCGTTAACATTACTTTAGTGAATCGTTTATTACGATAAGATGAAGATTAACTTTATAACATTTTCAAGGACTTTCTTATATATTATGACTTACTTTATTAGTAAAGATAATTAATCTTGGCTTAAATATATGACTAGTCCATGCAACTATGCATTTTGTTGTTGTTATAGTCTATGTAAATTTATTTGTTTTATTTTTGTCCTATAAATATTTTTTTTAGTCCTTGCTATTTTGTTTTAGTCAATGTAAAATATGTTATTGTTGGAACGAGTCCCTGAAATATATATAATATTTGGTTTTAGTATCTTAATTATTTGAGATATAAGAAATTGCAATAACCAATATCAATAAAATCAATTTTGTAGGGACAAAAACAAAAAAGTGATGACCAAAAACAAAACAAAAATATTTACAAGGACAAAAATCAAACAAAAATATTTACGGGGACTAAAAAAAATGCGAATTTGCAATGATCAATCATATACTTAAGTCATCAATACTTTATTAGATAAGAATATTTTTTGTGTTAATAACACTTAGTTGATTATTCCTAACTTATTCATAATTTATGTTACCTTAAAATATATAGTCACTAATATAAATTTTAACTTCTAACTTAATTTGCACACAAGCAAACACAATTAGAGGATAATTGTTCTATTGCTTTTGTTATCATCACAATATCAATAAGAAGATTGTAGTTAAACCAACTTTGTACTTACAATCTCCCTTTTTTGATGATGACAAAAATTATACAACTGATGTACAATTTTTCTTCACAAACTAAAATTTAAAAGTACTCCCCTTGAATGTAATACTAAATAATTTATTTGACTTATTAATCTTTTGAATTTCTTAAAAAAAATATTTTGGATCAATATTCTGGAATTGTCCTTGAATTTGTAAACATGATATCAATTGAGCTATCAGAATATGCTGTAAAATTTGAGCCTCATGGAGATATCAAAGTCCAAGTATTGGCAGACTTCTTGGTAGAAATTGAAGGTGCAAACACGAGAAGAGAGGTTGAATTGTGTTTGTCTAAGTTGAATTTTTTTTAATATTATTTATTAAAGAACTAGTTCAAGTTTGGTGATTTTAACTAAAATAGAGGCTGTAGCAATCAAACTTAAGTAATCAAAGGCATCAATAAAGTAAATAGTGCATAAGTAAAGTGACACAAACAGATTCATTCTGGTTCACCACCAACTCGATAGCTACATCCAGTCCCTTCACTTAGAATGATTTAACCACTAATTCAAATCCTAGAATTACACAACATCTAACCGTACAAGTCAATATTCTCAAAACAATCTGACACCTATAGATTTTTTGAGGTAAACAAACACCTAGACCTTACAAGTCAAGTCTTCTTCACACAACATGAAAACCACATATTGTTGAAGGAAACGACACATGGACCCTACAAATCAAGTCTTCTCAACACAACCTAAAAACTACAGATTACTTGAGAAACACTAAAACCTCTATCGAGTTGGGTTACACAAGTTTGGAAGAGATTGTGTGTTGCTTCTACTAAGCAAATTGTTACAATTGATTTCTCACAATAAAACACTTAGAAAAATATTTCTTTGAGCAAATGCTTCTCTAGAACTTAAACATTTGAACTTTGAATACTTAGGAAATTTGAGCTCTAATTTTTTTTTTTTATGAATTATATGGATTTTAAAAATTTTGAGTTCGTACTTTCCTCTTTGACCTTGAGTATCTATTTATAGAATAGATTAGGATTTCACTTTTGTCCATGTAAAATTTGGAACATATATTTCTTGTGAACAAGTTATGAATGTATCTTCTTGTGAAAAAATTAAGAGTGTACAAATTCTTCCTATGAGCAAATTATGAGCATATTTTCTAGTGTGCAAATTTTGAGCATATCTTCTTTTGAGCAAATTCTGATCATACCTTCTTGTGAACAAATTCTGAACATATCTTCATGTGAACAATATTTTGACCATATCTTTTTGTAAACAATATTTTGGACATATCTCATTTTCACCTTGGTCAAAGATTTTCTTCAATTATAATTTTGAATCGTATCTAATTTTAAATTATGTTCAAAAACTTATTCATGTGAATCTTCCTTCAAACAAGGGCTTTAGAGGCATGCTTCAAATACAGTCTTCAAACCCAATTTTAGAGCTAGTCTTTTGAGCCAGTCTTCGTAGCGAAACATCAGAGGCAGTCTTCATAACTTTTAGAGGCACGTTACTTTCAGAGACATATGTTTAGAGACAAACACGTATGTTTTTGTGTTCCTTTTATCTCATCCTTTGGTCACTTCCTTTAGTCACTTCCTCTGATAGCTTCATATGATCGTTTTCTCTAGTACCTTCCTCTAATTTTCTCGTTCTAATTGTTGCACACTTAATGTAGCCATTAGTTCAAACAATTTTTTTTTCTTCATAAAATAACTTTGTTAACATTAAATCTATAAGAAAAAAATCAACTTAGTTCCAACAATCTCCCCTATTTTGATGATGAAAAAACTGTAATTTTTTATAATGATTTATTGGATTTTATTACTTGACTCCCCCTAACTTAAGGCTCCCCCTAAGTCTAAGTAGTTTTATAGTTCTTTTCTCCCCACATAAACAAATCAAAAAATAAATTATTCTCAAATATCTTTCTTCCCTTTTGTCATCGGACAAAAAGACTTGAAAGTTTTTATTTTTTATTTTTTTTATTCCCTTTTTTTTAAGAGAATAGACAAAATATAAAATAAATATTAATATGAATCTAAACTAATCTAGGCATAGCACAACATTAATTAGATATAAATGTAAGGTTAATATTTGTCTTAATGAATTCAAATATGTCTTCAGCTAGTGGTTTGGTGAATATGTCAACCCATTTGAACAAAGTCCCTAAAAACGTGATGTTTAATTTCTATATGTTTAGTCCTAGAATGCATGATTGGGTTTTTTGTTAGGCAAATAACATAAGTATTATCTTAGAATATGGGAATGTTAATCTCAAGGATTTTGTATTCTTCTTGTTTATGTTTCATCCATAACAGTTGAGAGTTGCAGTCAGCTGCTGAAATATACTCAACCATTAATGTTTACATTGAAATTGTATTGTGTCTCTTATTTGACCAGGAGATTAAGTTTTCACCAAGAAATGTCTCATTTCCACTGGTGTTTTTTCTTTCAAGTTTGTCTCCAGCATAGTTAGCATAACAATAGTCACTTAATATGTACATAGTAGACTTCTTATAGAACAAGCTAATGTTGGAAGTACCTTTTTAGGTATCTAATGATCTTCTTAACAGAAGTTAAATGAGATTCCTTTGGATCAGTCTGGAATCTTACGCGCGCGCACACACGCTAAATAAAATATCATGTCTAAAAACAGTAAGATAGAAAAGTGATCTGGTCATTCCTCTGTATTTTTTCTGGTCAACCTTTTGAATTGATTCATGTTTTTCCATTGACCAAGTAGGGTGCATTAGTGTATCCATACGTTTCAATCATTTATCTTAAACTTATCGATAAGCTCTTTTGTATACTTGGTTTGATGAATGAATATGCCCTTATGACTTTGCTGAATTTATATCCCTAAGAATAACTTTAGTTCTCCCATCATGCTCATTTGAAATTCAAGCTGCATCAACTTAGCAAATTCTGGACAAATAGTGCCATTAGTAGTTCCAAAAATAATGTCATCAACATAAATTTGAAAAGCAAGAATGTCATCTCCTATTGATTTTCTAAACAGGGTAGTGTTTACTTGTCCTCTTTCAAAATTGTTTATAAGCAATAAATTACTTAATCTATCATACTATACCCTAGATGCTTGTTTTAGACCATACAATGATTTCCTAAGTTAAATACATAGTCTGGAAATTCAGAACTTTCAAAATCCGGGGGTTGCTTAACATAGACTTCTTCAATTTTATACCCATTTAGGAAGACACTTTCAACATCCATTTGAAATAAGACAATATAATTATAAGTATCAAAGAAAAGTAGGATACGAATTGCCTCTAACCGGACCATTAGAGCAAATGTCTCAATGTAATCGATACCTTTTTGTTGAATGTAACCTTGTGCAATCAGTCTTGCCTTGTTTATGAAAACTTCTCCTTTTTCAATAAATTTTTTTTTGAAAATCCATTTGGTTGTAATAATGTTTTTCTTTGGTTTGGGTACTAGATTCAAAATGCCATTCCTTTTAAATTCATTCAATTTTTGTTGCATTGCATGGATCCATCATCTACCAGTGATTCGTCAATAGAGGTAGGATCATTTGATGATAATAGACCAAACATGGTTGTGTCCTTCAGTGATGATCTAGTCTTTAGAGGATCATTGTAATTTCTAATAATCGGAGTTTCATGATGGGAGGACTTATACTTCCATCTAGTTAGGACTTCTGAGTTATTTTGACTGCTTTTGACTTGGTCAGATTCATCTTATAATGTTTTTTCATCTTCCTCTTAGTTACTTGCGTCCTATGATTGTTTGGGTTCTTCTAGTTTGTTTGCATATGCTTCATTTGGTTCCAGTAAATCTGCAATATCCTCAACATGCTTTGACTTTTTAAGGTCAAGCTATTTGTCATCAAAGTTAACATATATTGACTCCTCCACAATTTGAGTTTTCCTATTGAACACTCTATAAGCTTTGGACCTTCATAATATCCAAGGAAGGTACACTTTTGTGAGCTAGGATCAAACTTGTCAATGTTGTCTTTAGTGTTTAACAAATAACAAATACAACCAAATTACTTAAAGTAAGAGATATTTGGCTTTTTACCCTTCCATAATTCATATGGTGTTTTATTCAAAATTGGCCTAATCAAAATTCTATTCTAAATATAGCATGCAGTGCTAATTGCCTCTGCCCAAAAATGTTTTGCAACATTTATCTCATTTAACATGGTTCTTGCAATTTCTTGAAGGGATTTATTCTTTCTTTCTACAACTCCATTTTTCGGTGGTGCTCTAGGAGAGGATAAGTTGTGTGAGATTCCACTTTCATCACAAAAACTTTCAAATAATTTGTTTTCAAACTCTCCTCCATGATTACTTGTTTGCAAAATGCAATAAACACTTTGTGGCAGTCATCTTTATTTCTTAAAAAATTTACCCAATTCTGCCTAGTGTAATCATCTACTATTACAAAGTCATATTTATTTCTATTTGTTGAGGTTGTTTTCACTGGTCCAAAGAGATCTATATGCAAGAACTCAATGGGTTTAGAGGTAAAGGCTAAGTTTTTAGGAGTAAAGGATTTTTTTTTTCATTTTGACAAGCTTAACACATAATTTCAGTTTTGCAACTAAGCTTAGGTAGACCTATAACAAGTGGAAGTTTATTCAATTTTGAGATTAATCTTAGGTTTGCATGACCTAACCTTTTGTGCCAAATTAATTTTTCTTCGTTTACTAACATGATACACCTAACATCTTGTTTCTCTAAGCTAAATAGATTTATCTTATATAAGTTATTTTGCCTCTGACTTGTAAAGAGTACATATTCATCTTTTTGACTAATTTATTTGCTTGATTTTTGATTAAATATAATATCATAATTATTATCACATAATTGATTGATACTTAATAAAGTATGTGTAAGACCTTTAACAAATAAAACATCTTTAATGGGATGAGAGGAGCCATTACCAATTGTGTCATGTCCAATGATCTGGCCTTTCTACTTTCCTCTAAAAGTTAATGTACCTCATTTGATCAAAGTTAGATCTTGGAACGTATACTTTTTCCCATCATATGTCGCGAGCATCCATCATCCAAGTACTATAACTGGTGTTTCAACTTGGTTGCTGAGAACATCTGCAACATAAATAATTTTTCTTCTTCTTATTTTTCAAATTTTGTTGGGTCCTATTTTGTTAGTCTTGAAATGTTTCTTGTTTTTCCTTGTGTTTAACATGACATGGGACACTATATTTTTGAGTGACCTTTCTTGGAGCAAACCATACATAAGACATTAGGTTTGATAAGTTCCGACTTAGTTACTATTTCTTGGTATCCTAGACCTCTTTTACCATTTATATTAACTCCATAAATCATAGAAGCATACTTTTTTCTTTCTATATTATTAGCTACAAAGTTTTGGAATGCTATTTTATATTTATCAGAATTACATATGACATTTTCTAAAGGTTTTAAGACATGATTATCTTTTAGAGATGTATTTTCTGTTTTAAGCTCAACACTTTCATATTTTTAAAACATTAATTTCTTCACTCAGGTTTGCATTTACTTTCCTAAGTGCTTTCAGTTTTAGAGACATATTGTAATTTTTATTTAAGAAATCATTTATGACTTTAATTAATATAGATCAGGTTAAGTCATAAAGTAATTCAATTTCTTCATCTGTTGATTTACTTCTAGAGTCAGAATTATGATCAGTGTTGGATTTAGAGTAAGATTTAATATGAGTCATCATAAACAAATATGCTTGCTCTTCATCATCAAATGATTCATCAGAGTTGTCTCATGTAGCTATTAGAACCTTCTTTTTGGATGTGGAGTTTTCCTATGATGTTTCCTTTTTTTCTAAATTTGGACATTTAGACTTGACATACTCAAGTTCATTGCATCCATAGAAAATAATACTTTTCTTGTCAGATTTATCATCATTTTCTCTATTGGACTATTTGAATTTTCTTTAAGGGAATAACATCTTTCTGTTGTGTCACATCCTCTGAAGTTTTATGGATATGAAAGTCACCTACCCATCCTTTAAGTCCACATTCTGGTAAATTGAATCATTATCCTATGATTATGTTGTTACCTTTAGAGGCTTCTTCTGCTTGAATTTCAAAACCAAAATCTTCTACTTCTAATTGGGCTTATCCTTTGCAAGCTCAATTTCATGTAATCTCAAAGAGCTAGTCAAATATTTCAACGTAAGAGTATTCAAATCTTTAGTTTCTGGAATAGCTGTAATCTTAGGTCTCTACTTGCTAGGAAAACACATAAGAATGATCTGCACATGACCAACAATAATATAACTCTTTCCAAGAACCTTTAATCCTGATATCAAAGTCTAGAATATGAAAAATATTGTTTCAATGTCTCCATCTTCTTCCATCTAAAATAAATCATATTTTCTAACTAGGAGGTTGGCTTTTGCTTCTTGAACTTGCTTGTTTCCTTCATAAGTCAAAACTAGATTGTCATAGATGTTTTTTGTTGTTTCTTTGTCAGTGCATTTGCCAAACTCCTTAAAGTTGATTGCATTAATCATGAATATTATGGACTTATGATGTATCTTGTACATCTTCTTCTGTTCAGCAACCATGTTTTTCCTTGGAATCTCAATGCCATCATATTTGTTGGAGCAACGTAGCCATCTTCCACTAAGTCCCATAGTTTAGGATCTTGTGAGATAAAGAAGCTTAAGAGCATGTCCTTCCAATACTCAAATTTTTCTCAATCAAATAGAGGTTGTTTGTTGATGTTTCCACCAAAGGCTTCTTCAACAAATCCATACATTTTGAATCCTTGGATCTTTCCTCAAACACTATAAAGTGTCTAGCCTTGAGACCGAACTCTTGATGCCATTTGAAGGTGCAACACACGAGAAGGGGGTTGAATTGTGTTTATCTAAGTTGGATTCTTTTTAATTATTTATTCAAGAATTGGTTCAGGTTTGGTGATTTTAACTAAAACAGAGGTTGTAACAATCAAGCTTAAGTAATCAGAAGCATTAGTAAAGTAAAGAGTGCAAAAGTAAAGTGACACGAGAAGATTCATCTTGGTTCACCATCAATTTGATAGCTAAATTCAATACCTTCACATAGAAGGATTTAACCACTAATTCAAATCCTTGAATTACATAGAACCTGGCCATACAAGACAATCTTCTCAAAATAACCTGACACATATAGAATTTTTTAGGCAAACAAACACTTTGACCCTACAAGTCAAGTCTTCTCCACACAACCTGAAAACCATAAATTGTTAAAGGCAACTATACATTAACCCTACAAGTCAAGTCTACTCAACACAACTTGAAAACCACATAATGTTTGAGGAACACTAATGCCCTTGTCGGGTTGGGTTACACAAGTTTGGAATGAATTGTGTTTTACTTCTACAAAACAGATAGTTACAATTGATTTCTCACACTAAAACACTTAAAAATTATTTCTTTGAGCAAGTGCTTCTCTAGAACTTAAACCTTTGAACTTTGAATACTTGGAAATTTTGAGCTCTCCAATTTTTTTTGAATTGTATGGATTTCATAGTTTTTGAGTTCGTTCTTTCTGTTGGAATCAAGTTGGTTTCATATTTAGAGTTTTGATGTTAACAAAACTATTTTATGAGAACAATATATTTGACTTCACATCGTTTGAAAGAAGATTCATGTTTTTTAAGACAGTTTAGAAAAAGATTTGATTGAGATTTATAACTAAAGAAAATCTTTGACCAAGTTGAAAGAAGATATGGTCATGATTCGAAGAAGATGTGAATTATTTACAAGAAGATTTGATCAATATTTACGACAAGAAGATATGAATTATTTACAAGAAGATTTGATCGATATTTATCTACAAGAATATATGAATTATTTACAAGATGTTTTGATCAAGATTTATTACAAGAAGATATGAATTATTTGCAAATCTAGTTGTATTTGGTTTAGATCGAGTTTGTAAATTCTTCATATTGATATTGTTCGTATTTTGTTCAAATTGAGTTTGTAAATTGTTCAGATTTATATTGCTCATATTTTGTTAAGATTATTTTTGCAAATTCTTCAAATGAAACTTCCTTCCTATTGATTACTTTTATATGAGCAGGAACATAATGTTGGACCATATCTTAAAATTTCACAAGTATGAATATCACTAAGTTCAATTCAATACTTTGTCTTTTGTCAAAATTTGAATAATATATTTGCAAATACTAATTGTATATTCTAGTGAGTCTTTCTTCTTATAAACAATTCTTGACCATGTCTTCTAGTAACTAATTCATATATTTTTGTAAATAATTCATATTTTTTTGTAGAAAATCTTGATAAAATCTTCTTGTAAATAATTCATAGCTTCTTGTGATAAATCTTAATCAAATCTTCTTATAAATAATTCATATCTTCTTGTAGATAAATCTTGATCAAATATTCTTGCAAATAATTCATAACTTCTTGGGATAAATCTTGATAAAATCTTCTTGTAAATAATTCATATCTTCTTTTGATAAGATGTTGATCATATCTTCTTCAAATCTTGACCATATCTTCTTTTCAACTTGGTCAAAGATTTTCTTCAAAATATAAATATAAATCTGAATCAAATCTTGTTTTAGATTATTTTCAAAAATACGAATCTTCTTTCATACTTTGTGAAGTCAAATATATTGTTCTCATAAAATACTTTTGTTAACATGAAAACTCTTAGTATAATACCAACTTGGTTCCAACACTGCTTGCAGACTTGACATCACGTTTAGTGTATGTGCAAGATTTCAAGCTAATGCTAGGGAATTGCAATTAACTACTTTTAAAAGAATCCTTAGATACCTAAAAGGCACTACCAATATTATCTTGTTCTACAAGAAATTTTTGGAGTACAAACTAAGTGAGTATTGTGATTTTGGTTATGTTGGATATAAACTTGAAAGAAAAAGTACAAGTGGAAACTACACATTTCCAGGTGACAACTGAATCTCTAGGACAAATAAGAGACAAAACACAATTGTCATGTCAATAGTAGAAATTAAGCATATTTCAGCGGCTGGTTGTAGCTCTCAACTACTATGGATGAAAAATCAACTAGAAGACTACAAAATCCTAGAGACCAACATTCTCATTTATTGTGACAACACTTCTGCCATTTGCATAACCAAAATCCATATTCTTCATTCTAGAGCTAGACACATAGAAATCAAACACCATTTCATTAGGAACTTTGTTCAAAAATGTGTGCTTAATAGCCAATTTGTAGACACTTAACATCAATGGGTTGACATATTCACCAAACCACTAGTTGAATATAAGTTTGACTTTATTAAGAAAAACCTAAACCTTAGTCTTTTACCTAATGGATGTATGTGCAAGATTTCAAGTTGACCCTATGGGAATCACAATTAACTAAGCTAAATGAATCTCAATATGAGCAAATACGAACAAAATGAAACTGAAAATTTATAAACTTAATCTAAACTAAATTTGAACAAAATCAATATGAAGAATTTACAAACTCAATCTGAATAAAATACGAACATAATAAATATAGAAGAACTGCTCAGATCGGATTCGGAAATAAAGAATTGGCTAAATAACATATTATCAAAAGGCACTTGTATCAAAAGTGCTTGACAAGAGATTAACCAAGCAGATTATGTAATGAAAGAAGTTCATGAAGGTGTTTATGGGACACACATAGGCAGATATAGGAGCGAAGGTAGTAAGAGTAGGGTACTTCTAGCCAAAAATAAAAGAGGATTGTTTGTTATACGTCAACAACTTGTAAGAATGACATTTGTATGAGTATCTATTCCCATATTTATTTTAATAAATTGGGGGAATAAATACATATTTATTAGTGATCTTGATCATCATACATAGTTTATCTAGGTGTACGGAGGGAGATATGATATTTCTAGATGAATAATGAAAAGATGTATATTCTAGGCATAGAAAGTCAGTCTGAAAATGAATGATTCGATTTAGTTTCGCTTTTTTATGCGCTCCAAAAAGAATGTTAATATTTCAACAATATTCAAATGGTTAGCCACCTTTATTTTCTTATATGTTTTCATGTGTGTAAATATCTCATCCTCGATGAGAGTGAATGTTTTCTCCTTGATGTTTCTCAAGATTCAAAACTGAGCACCGCTTGAGGGTGTCGTCAGTTGCAGGGCAAAGCTCATTCGAACTCCCAAGAGGTAGAGGTTGACAGATGGATGAGCTCCCTAACGTGGCTGTTGCATGAATCTCTGAACAAGAGCACTTGTCCCGTGATAAATATGAGGGAGTAGTAGAAGAAGCAGGAACATTTTTTGAACAAGACTCTCAGACTAAAACAATGGGAAACACTCTCCGTTATATGAATCATAGAAAATTTGTTTATGAGCGAAACATGGAAGGACGCGATAAAACCCATTCTTTAAAGTATTTCCAAGATTAAATGTAGGTTCCAATGAAATGAAGACGAGCAGTGTTACTCACAAAAAGCCAAGATATGGGTGTATCATTCTTAACATGGAAGAAAAAGAAAGAAATAAAAACATATGGTTTTGGAAGAAACAGATCGTTTCAAATATAGATAGATTCCTACTATTCATGTTTTCATGATTAAAAAAAAAAGCAAGAGAACAGTTATCCTATAATTGGTTACTTTATGTCTCTAGATTGTTTAAGACATAGGAAAAGTTTATGTTATCTACTATCTAACATAAGTATCATAAGCAATTATGACTTAGTGAAAAATGCTTCATGTGCAAAGAAAATTAGTGATAAATGAAAGAGAAATTCATAATTAAGAAGAAAGATATGTTGATAAAATATCTATAAAGTTCTAGTCTAAATAAATTAGTTTGCATTATATGTGAAATTTATCCTCTGAATATAAAGATAAAATTACATATATAATTTTAGAACAAATAGCTACAGTTCAAGCCTTTGATTATTTATTATCTGAAGATATGAGTAGAAGAATTATAATTGATCAAGCGCCTAAAGACAAACTAAGCGATCAATTGTTTGATGAAAAGACAACAGGCAAGACATTGCTCTGATCAATATTTTCCTGACCAACATTCTTTTGAATTTGAAGATTAGCAAAGATCAAGGAAGCTCAAGTTGTCTCTACTGCAATGATCTACAAATAATACTTTCCTTTGGAATAACATAAGGATCAACCAATAAGAATTTGCTAAGCTTCAATGGTAAACAAGTTGCCTTTGGTGAATAATTTTCACTTCCTTTGTGTCCCAATAATGTGACTCAACAACATGGGGATCAAGGCAAATGTAAAGATCTATGTGTTGGAACCAACTTGGTTTTCCTTCTGTGATTTTGATGTTAACAAAGGTATTTAATGAGAACAATTTGTTTGGACTAATGGTTTCATTAAGTGTGTATGAATTAGAACATGCTTTTAACATAAACAACATCACAAGAAGAAGTCATAAGCATATATTAGAAGCAAATGGGAGATTGTTGGAATCAATAATTTGAACAGGAAATCAAAAGAAACAACATTAGAAAAATTAATCAGAAGCAGATGACTAGAGAAATTGACCAAAGGAAACGACTAGAGGAAATGATTAGAGGAAGTCACCACAGGAAATGACTAGAGGAAGTCACCACAGGAAACCATATGAGGAAACGACTAGAGGAAGCAAAGTCAAACCCAATCAACGCGCCTGTTGTTGTGTGCGCACATCTACTCCCTGAAGATTTGTCTCCTATGATTATGTGTGGCTGCCTCTAAGGAACATTATATTTGCATGCCTTTGAGGAACAATATGTATGCATGCCTCCAAGGAACACTGTTTATGCATGCCTCTGATGAATAGTATTTATGCATGTCTCTGATGAACAATATTTCTATATGCCTCTAATGAACAGTATTTCTACATGCCTTTGATGAACATAATTTTTGCATGCTTCTAATAAAGTCTTCTCTTTGCACGACTCTAAAATATGAAGCTATTCTTCAAGCATGCCTCTAAAGCTTATGTTTTGCTAGTTATAACAATTGCAACATGTTCCAAAATGCTGTCTCTAAAGTTACATTGGCTCTTATAATGCAAAAAAGGTGAAGTCGCCTCATACCACTAATTCTAAGTCACACAGTTTTGCCTCTAACATAATTATTCAAGCAACACAACATTTGACTCCAACAATCAAGTCAATGATTCTGATGGAGAAATAGATACTCAAGGCTGAAGAAGAATTCAACGAACGAACAACGTCAAAAATCCTAAAATTCAAAGTTATTCAGAAAAACCTCAAGAGTTCAAGCCCTTCCTAGTATTCAGAGTATAAGGTTTTAAGTTCTAGCAAAGTACTCATTCAAAGTAAAATATTCTAAGTATTGTAGTGTGGAAAAATCATTGTATCAAATCTACTTAGTAGAAGCAAAACCAAGCCATTTTCCAACTCATTGTAACCCATTTTGATAGTGGCTTCAGTGTGCCTCAAGCAATTTGTGGATCTCAAGTTGTATTGAGAGGACTTGACCTATAGGGTCAAGTGGGTAGTTTGCCTCTAACAAATTGTAGGTTTCAGTTTGTGTAGAGAAGACTTGACTTGTAGGGTCAAGGTGTGGCTTGCCTTAAAAAGTCTTTAGGTTCAGGTTGTTTTGAGAAGACTGACTCGTAGGGTCAAGTGTTGTGTAATTCAAAATTTTGAATTAGTGGATAAATTCTTCTGTGTGAGGGGATTGGACGTAGCTACCAATTTAGTGGTGAACCAGGATAAAATCATGCGAGTTGTTTTTACGCCTGCGTTATTTGGTTTATTGTTCTCTCTAATTAGTAAAACTATTTAAGTCACCAAATCAGAATTAGAATTAAGAAAATAACTTTAATTTAGGCAAACACAATTCAACCTATCTTCTCGTGTTTTCACACCTTCACTATGAAAAGAAGGATAATGCAGTCTAAAAGCATGCACAACAAAAAGGTGTAAAGTCAAACAACTACTTCTACAACGACTCTTTTTCTCAACACATATTTTTAAGATTATATAAAGAACTTTATTCAAAAAATAAAGTTGGAGATTCCATCAAGTGTGAGAAGATGAGTGAAAAAGATCTAAGATTTTGTTCATAAGATAAAAAACAAATGACAAGTCTAAAATATCAATAAAAAGAAAGAAAAATACATGTTTATATTTGAAATAATATTTCAATAAAAGTCCTTAAACATGAGAATTAATTGTAGTATCATCTCTTACGAAAGTAATTATATATGCTTATAAATTAATCAAATATAATCACAATAGTTCAAAATGAATCGTGATGCTTCAATTGATATAATAATAAACTTGCAATATACTCTCTATGATAGTTAGAATCCTGGGACAAACTTTGTGTCATGTCAGACACAAACTTATATGATCGAATGTAAATCGACCCAGTAATGATTATCTCATTTGTTAAAGATAAGATTTGAGAGACAAGTAAACACTTGGTTCCTCAACAGCGCAAGAGGCCTTGCTAGATTTGTTGAGAAGTCTAGTAGGTATCTAGTGGTAGTTTGGAGAGGCGGTTAGAACAATACATAGAACCTAGAGAGGTATTGTACAAACTCAACTCAAGAAGCAAGGTATGTCAGTATACTTTCATAATCCAGAGAATGTATTTCCGGTTTTCTGTTGAGGCATTATAAGATAAGCAAAAATGATAGTTGGAAAGTTGATGTATTTGGTTTAAAATTAAGACCAAATGCAAGAGGTATGGTATGTTAGTATGCTTGAGGAATCTAGAAACTATACTTCTAGTTGTTTGTTGAAGCATTATAACACAAACTCAAGAGGTAATGCTAGTATTCTTGACGAATCTAGAAACTGCAATTCTAGTTGCATGTTGAGGCATTATATTTACAATATAGCCTGAAGAGGTTAGGAAACAATATTTAACTTAGAGAATACTCAAAGTCTGAAAAGATTAAATTAATAATACTTGAATGGATTAAGTCCCTAGCTGTAATATGGCAAGTCTCAATATTAGATAAGCAACAATTGTTATAAACTAGTACAAAAATATTTATGTGTTTTTCTTTTCTTTAATCTCTTTACTTTTGGTTTTGGATTCTTTATATCTTATCTTTTATTATGTTAAGTATTTTTTACCACAAGATATGCTTTTGATAAATAATTTATTTTAATCTGACAAAGAAGATTTATAAAATAATCAACATAATTCAAACCTTCATTTCACCTACTTTTTGTTACCTTCGTGTTTTCATATCCAAACTTTTACATAGGATTTCAACGGACCTCACAAAAGTCCATGAGTTGGGATGAAGTCGTGATTAAGCAACATTGAGAGTGAGAATAAGTGAGCACTAAAATTCATTAAAGGGTAGACGGACTTTTAACTCGTGAATTTGGGTAAGATCTCAAAGCAATTGCAAAAGGAATGAAATGCATCGTTTTCCTGTTTTTTTACTTGTTTAAAAAAAATACAAACACACTCACACATAAATTAAAACACACACACACGAGAGACCCACCCCCAGCCTTTTACTCAAACTTTTCCATCCCTTGCCTTATTTTCCTCATGGCTCCTACCTTTCTGCATCCCTTTTTATTTTATTTTTTCGTCTTGATCTTGTCACTTCAAATCATAAAAATAGCACTTATATATCCATGGTCTATGAGAGAAATTTAATATTTTCAAAAGTAAAGTTTTCTCATATTTCTATATAGGATTTTGGGATTATGATTGGTGATTTAATGAAGAAAATGAGTATCCGATCTTCCAGCTTCAAATTTATGAATCAATTTTTAGGTATATGTAGTTTCAAATATTTGTCCATTGATTTTTTTATATATATCAATTATAAATATTTATCTCATATTTTTTATGTATCATTTATAAATATTTATTCTACATTTTTTCGTATTTATAAATATTTGTTCCATGATTTTATAAAAATTTATCATTGTTATTTTACTATTTTTTATTTATTTATTTATATATCGTTTGACAAATACTTATCTCATAAGATTTTATATTTTTTTAACTAAAAAATATTTATCTCATATTTTTTTATATAATAATTAAAATATTTATCTTATATTTTAATATTTATCACTAACACATGTGTGATGTGGTATTCTTTTTTACAAATATGACCTTTGTAGTTTTCAATTCCTTACTTCTAAAATCTATTTCAATTTTTCAGTTCTTAACTCTTAAAAAAAGCCCTCCTTTTTTGACAAAAAGAATTTCTTTTAAAATGTTGGTTTTCGGTAGTTATTTATTATAAGGTAGTTATTTCTTTTTCGGTAGTAATGCTTTCAGAGTAGTTATATTTTTCTTATATTTATTATAAAGTAGTTATTTCTTTTTCTGTAGTTATGACTTTTTTTTCCTTACACTGATAGATCATTGACATTTATATCCTTAAAATTTAACAATAGTTCAAAATAAAGAGTAATTTTTTTATAGCTATTTCTTTTTTAATGCTGATATATGAAGTATATATATAGTAATGAACTTATCTAATCTTTTTGTTTTATGTTCTGTTATAGCCCATTTCAATCCAAATTATTTAGCCAACAACAAATATTTTAACACAATGAAAATGAAATATAAGACATATCATATCATATATAATTTGACTCGAATAATGTACATTTACGACTGTTTATATAATTTGATCGTACACTGTTTAAATGTATTATTATCTCTCAACTTGTCAAAAAAAAAAAAGTTAACTCTCAACATGTATTTAACATAGAATTACACACTATTACTTACAATTCAAAGAAAATAAACTAAAATATACTATCCTTGAAATTCGCAGACAACAATTAGAGGCAGAAAGACAAATAAAAAGATTTGTCCAAGAAACATTTTGATAACAACAGGACTAAATAAAGAGCACATATAAAACTACACTGATTAACAACATCCAAAGCACTGAAGAAGTGTCATTAGAAACAAAATAAAAACTACAGCATCATCTCTCACATCAACGAAACTTAACAAATTAAATCACCTAGAGTACCCTGGACTACGGCTAATGCTCCTGCTGTAACTCCTACCTCGACTGGGGCTTCTTGATGCATAAGGCGATCTACTATAAGGGGATCTAGAGTATGATTCCCTCCTATACCTTCCATCTCTCGGTGAGATTGACCTGAATTATAATGGAACAGGTCTTGTAAGAATGAAACACAGCAAATAGTATACAATACAAATATAGAATTAAGACAAAAGCTAATGCAGTAACAGACCTGGAATATCTGGAATATTGCCTTCGTCCTGGAGAAGGTGAATAGTCTGGACTAGGAGAATAGGTGTGTGCATAGTGTGGTGAGCGAGAACGACGACGAGGAGATCGTCTATAATCATATGACCTATCCCAGTAGATTGAATTGAATAAGAATAAGAAATAAGATGTACTACAGGTGATTCAATGCATCAACTCTAAACGAAGAGCAAAAGCAATTTCAAGCAACCACAAAATATATGACTCAATCAAATGTATAAGCATAAAATACATCGAAAGTTGTATGCATCAATTCTAAAAGAAAAGCAATTTCTAAACAAAAAAGAGTACTTAACAACTGAGAAAAGACAAAATGAAAAGCAATTTCAAACTATCATGAAATACATGACTCAATCACCAACGGGACATGTCAAAACAGACAATCAATAACCTACATGGCTATATCCTTACCTCCCACGTTCTCTTGCTCTCATTTCTTGAGGTTTCTTTCTGTTTTCTTCAGCAAACACCACAGTTAACTCGCGACCAAGAAGAATTTGACCATCCATGTGATATTTTGCATCTGCAGCATCAGCTGGGTCCACATACTGAACAAATCCAAATCCCCTCGGCTCCCTGGAACATAAATCCAAATGCTGTTAAGAGACGAGATATAAATGGCGTGATATATAAACACACCTGCATACTGAAGTAGTGTACGATACACATATTCGATATCCACAAACATGATCCTGTCTCCAAACTATCACAAGCATTACTCTCAACTCTTGACAGAATTCAATATTAAACACCACACAATGCTAACCTTGTAGGTGCCAAAATATTGAGATGAAAATCTTCAAGACTTGAACTTCTTCTCAATGAATTCAAGACTTGAACTTCTTACTACTTCATTCTTGTCTTCAACACAGTACTCTTATTACTTCATTCTTCTCTTCAAGAACTTTCAATAAAACAACCAAATTCCCATAAACTGATTGGATTATATATTACTCGCTACTGATAAAGGAAGTGTCAAAACGTGGAAAAAAATGCCACCAACTTTTTATCCAAAATCCTAAGTTGGGAAATAATAACACAAGACACAACTTCACAGTAGAAAAACATCAAAATGGTTAAATTAAATAAACCCCAAGACTCGGACCCTACTAAGCACAGACACAAACAACCAATATCAAACAAGACACCGATCTCAATACCACATAAACAGTAGTAATAATTTTAGAAAATAGAATTGATTGAATGTAATCACATGAGTCAGTGTCCTAGAAATGTGGACACCGACATGTGTCAAGACACCGAGACACCACCTTAAACCTAAAATATTAGTGCTACATGACTCAAACCCATGCATTCAGAAAACAAAATAAGCTACGAAAGCTATCAACTATGTTTCATCCAATGAAAATATACTCACCCAGTATAATAATCACGAGGCAGGTAAACATCCTTGAGAGGACCAAACTGGCTAAATGGACCATGCAGATCATCTGGCCTGCAAAAAAAGCATCACAGTTGAAAATTCCAAATCAGTCTAGTAATTACCATGCTAGAACCAATAACAACACACACAGTATCATCCTCTTTAAACAGTCACGTATTATACCATTTATTTCATTACATAGAAAAGACCATCAACAGAAACATAAATAAGCAAAAATTATATCTGAAAAGATATGTATCTGGTTCAAAATTAAGAACAGATGCATCAACTTTCTGCTTATATTTCATCCCAGAGTACACACAAAACAAAAGAACAGACAAAAAATTCATAATCCTAATCCACACAATAGCAATATACAAGAAACAACGATTGTAATTCAAATAACTACTATAAAACTTTGAAATCCTTTGAGAATATTCACCTGCAATCTTTGTGAAGGTTCCGAACAAGAAGACTTGTTGGTAAATCCCTACCACGGCCTCCGTAACGTCCCCTAGGACTAGGACTGCGTCTGCTTCGACCGTAACGCCTTGGAGGCGACGGACTGTAACTGTAGCTTCTTCCCCTCATCTTGATTTCGTTATACCTATCATCCCACAAACGTATTCGTTAAACACGTTGATTCATAGAAGCAGTAAAAATAAGCGAAAATCAACATTAGGACACCAATTTCATCAGAAAGAAAACACGGATCTTAAAATCAGCAATTTCCTGAAAACTCAACTGCTAATAAACCAATTTCGATCAAGTACAATATAAACGTTGGTTGATTCGCTATTAAATAAACTCAACTCAACTCAATTTTAACACAAATCATAAAATCACTAATTTCCTGACAAAATTACCAATTAAAACAGAGAAAATTAATCGTGATGTTTATTTTTATATGCAGATATAAATTACATTTTACTGAAATTCAAAAAAAATACTAGATGCGAAAAATCAATGATCGGAGTCGGAGTTGGGAACTTTACCTGCTTCAGAAATTGCGGAAGGAACCTCGGTTGCAGTAATTGGACGCAGCGAAGTTTGATTCTCGCCCGTAGTATTTGTAACCATATTCTTCTGTGTTCGAGAAACTTCTATATCGCTAAGTATTGCTTTGGTACGTGCGGTCGCATGGGTTACCGTGGGGATCTTTTACGATCACGTTTTATTCATAGCCACGTCATCGTCGTAATTCAACAAAATAGCCCGGGTATTTTTTGTCAATTACATCCCGGGCTTTAAACTCGTTATTGTCGGACTGACTTTTGCCATTTGCACTGCACTTCTCATCTTAACTTATACACTTTATATTTATTCATGTCTAAATTATACATTTGGTGACTTAATTTATTTATATTAGTTTTACTTGATGTAAGAGAAATTCAAATCTTATATATAGTTATAGTAAAAAAGATATGTATACATATTAGTCGATTTTATGGTTTTCGTTTACTTTATGATTGTCTAAGATAGTCAGTGTATCGACGAAGTCATTTTAAATAGAATATAGAACATAAATTGAGACATTGGGAACACAGTTTGAGGTAAAATAATTATTTAAACTTTAATTGAAACCAAAATACAAGGGAAATATATTTGAGCTACAGGCCTGCAAACATATAATATGATCAGACCGAGAAATTTATTGGCTAAAATAATTAAAGTCAAAAGAGGGAGGAGTTGGAAAGAATGATGTTAAAGGTTTGTTATCTTCTTCTTCTTTGTCTCGCTGACACAGGCAATAGTAGGGGTGGGCAAAGTTCAGTTCTGAACTAGAACCATTTGAAAATTGAACCAAACTGATTTTCAGTTTGAAACAACTGAACCGAACCGGTTTTTAGTTCAAAAAACCAAATCGAACTGTTTTATAAACTGGTGAACCGATTTATTACTTTGAACAGAACCGAACCGGTTTAACTTAGGTTTTTTTTGTTTATATAGGCCAAGTTTTACATAATTACCCCTAATTACTTTAAAAAAAAAAAACAAATTTGGTTCAAGTTTTTTGAAATAAAAACCAGTTTGGTTCAGTTTTTTTGAAGTGAAAACCAGTTCGGTTCGATTTTTCAAACTGAAAACCGATTCGATTCAGTTCTAGTTTTAAAAAATTAGTTTGAAAATAGTTCGGTTCTCAATTTTTATAAATCAGTTCGACAGTTTAGTTCATTTTTTGGTTTTTTTGAACACCCCTAAGCAATAGTATATTTATGTAAGCAAATTAATGAAGCAGAAAGAGCAAGGGGGAAAGGAGAAGGGAAAATGTTTCTCACTGAAGAGATGACACTTAAAAAGTGTGATTTAATCTCAACATTTGGTTTTAATCTAATGACTAACTATAAACCTTCTCACTTGATATATCCCCTATATATATATATATATA
>NC_021163.2:27968256-28003451 GCF_000331145.2 Cicer arietinum | reverse complement strand
TATATATATATATATATATATTCTCATGTAAAATTATTATTTCTCACTCGATATATCCCATATATATATATATGGGTGAGAATCCATTGACTCTAGAAGTAACTTTGAGATAAATTAATCAACTTAATAACTCGTTACAAATAATAAATTTCACTAATCCAACTATTGATTATTGACATATTATATCAATGATAAAGCACCAATGGTGAAAAATGAGACCATATAGCCAACCTACCTTACATTCCCTTTCATTCTGGATGCTCAACTCTTTCATCTACGGGAAGAATCGCAATCAAAACAATCATCCATGACCAAATCGAAAATTCTAACCATCACCTTCAAGCCTCGATTCTAATCGTTGTGGTTTTGGTTTGAAATAACGGAGACCGGTTCTGTGATCTACGCGTCGAGAGATTGGTCCTATAATGTTCATTTCTCAATTTCGGCAAAATCCGTGAAAACTCGTTGTCGGCGGCGTTACAGTAAGTGTTTTTCGATGAACCCCACATTCAACATTCACTGTGTTTCAACTGTTCATGTTAATTAAAGATCGACATTGATGTGCTTTTATTTCTGGAATTCCAACATTGTTGTTGTTATCCATAAGCGTTGTTTTGAGTCGTTCGTATGTGTTCTAATTGTTCTATGGAGTCGCCAAATAATTGTATCTCCGGATTGCTATTGTGTTGTTGAAACTTTTAATCGTATGAGATCGTCAAGCAGGTATGGGGTAAGAGTGAGTTCGAATTCATGAGTGTAAATTAAGTGAGATGAATCGAAAAACTGTATTTTCCATAATTCATTCAAGGCTCGCTACGTTTGGATGAAACCCTTTTGAGCAATAATTGACTAATGAGAAAACTTGAATTTAGTGAGGTTAAAATATGAGTTAGAAGCCTTTATAGTGTGTTGTTTGATTTGATTTTGAAGATCGTATGGTAGTTGAATTATTGTAGAATTGTGTATTTGACGTATTTTGTGTTTTGTTTACATCTATCCTTGATATTGTCATAAGATATAAAATGTGATGAATTGTAATTATTTTCATTGTAATTGACGTGGTGTGTGCGAATGATCTAGTATTATTATTTGTGAGTGAAAATCCTGTATTTTTTGAGCTTGTGCATTATGATGAAAAAATTTGAATGTAATGTATAACTATGGAAATATGCAATGATGATCTATACTTGTTGACTTATGATGTTACCACCTTGATGAATACATGAAATGCATATTATGTTTAATTGAATAGTGACAAATTCGACATATGCCAATGATGGTTCTCTTAATGGAGTGAGTAGCTTAGGCCAACGAGGGAAAAATATAGATGTTGATAATTTTGAAGTGGAGATTATTTTGTCATCATATAGGTATGGTCTGACAAGCCTAATGATTTTGAGAAAATACAACTAAATGAGTCTGATTGTGGCGGTCTGTTATTGAGTCTTAGGGCAAGATTGTTATACTTTGGAGGCATTCAGGTGAGAAATTCTTAGGTGACTTGGAGGTAGCACTCCAAATGTCGGGAGCTACCATGCAACATACGTTTACCTTGACTGTCACGTATGTGTCTCGGGTTGAGTTGAGGGGATCTATGAGAACAAAGCCAATTTGAATTGTTCGTCCACTTGCGTAGTGGCATACTATCAAGCCTTTTAACCAAAATAAGTTGAGTTGAGGAGTCTAGAGTATTAGAGCATGCATAACATTACTTGATTTGTGTGTTGACTTACTTGATGTTGTAGATTGTATTGATGTTTTAACTTGATTATTCTTGTTAATTGTGATTTCATATGATACGGTGTTTAAGTGATTTTCGAAGTTCACATCTCGTTGCTTGTGTTTGGCGCTTGCAAAAGCGCAACTATGTCAGGTTATCGGTTGGCGATCCATGCTCTGATAGGTGATAATGGGTGGGAGTAATTTCTGTTTTGTTGAATCATGAAGGAGTTATGTTTTGTAAACTCTATCGATCTTTTATTCGAAGATAAAAATTAACTCTCTCTAAGTTTTAAACATGTTTTTATGTCAGAAGTATTTGTTTAATAAATCTCAGCTAAATTCAATATTAAAAGATTTAGAATTTAGAATTTTTATGCAAATGTCTTGTGTAAGTGTAATTGATAATATTAAAAAAATTATACAAATGGTTGTAAAAATTCAACGACACTAAACATAAACAACATAATTGTTCAATGTAATTTTTTGTACCAAATTCAAGATGTTTGTGACGCCCTAAATTTATATTAATTAGTTTTAAGTCTTAAGAATCAATTGTGTTAATAATTAGATTTTAAATGATTAGGCATGAATATATAATAGTTAGACAAAATTAATAAGTTAATGGATTAGGAAATGGATTAATCATTTAGTTTAAGTGGAGTAATTAATTAATATGTGAACATGTATCATTAATATGTGAACATGTATCAGACAATCACAATTTTACTCGATTAAGTAAGTCCTTGTTGTTAATTAATTAATATATGACCAAATTTAAAAAATAACAGCTTTTTTCAAGTCTTATATAGCTAATTCCACATCTTTTAGCTACCACCTGACAAGTTAGCCTATCTATTTAAAAGTGTTTTAACTTTAAAAAAATCATAGATTTTTGGATTGACAAATTTTAGCGTCTCAAGAACTTTTAAATACTTGTAATTTTATTGATTCTAAAATGATTATGATTTTGTATTTGTTGGGCATTTGCTCATTAGAGAAACTTTAAACCATATTGTTTCATTTACTAATAAGAATTATTCTCATTTAGTAAAGACGCATCAAGTTGATGTTTTTTATTTTTATTTTCATAGAAAATCCATCTTTTATTGATGTGTGAATTCATTGGTTAAGGTACAAAATAGGTTTTGACTACATTGATTGAGAATATTTATTAAATAGGGGTGTACCATGATCCTTAGGTCTGCACCGACCTTTTTATGTGCATTACAACCGTTGTAGGGACAATGAAATAGACTATATGATTTATGTTTAGATCATCTCTTATGATGCTTCACTTTTACTTACAATTGTGATATGCAATGATTATTTATTGATTGTGATCGATTACCATGATTGACGTTATGTTGTTTTGATAATCTATATTGATGAAATTCATGAATTATGTATTTTGAGTTGGTTGATGAAAGTGTTGAGAATTAAGAACTAAAAAATATTATGATTTGGAAAACTGCATTATTCTTTGTCTTTTATAGTATTAATTGATTAGTGTTTAGGATTATTTTACTATTGTTAAAATAAATGAAGAATAATTGATTAGTGAGGCAAGATTAATCGATTAATGTAATGGACTAGAACTAGAAACTATTTAAGTTAAAGAATAATCGATTTGGACAACCTTAATAATCGATTAGAATGAAAAATTAGCGTTTATTATATTATTATTGGGATTAACCGATTATGAATGACCATATAATCAATTAGGTTCAGAAACAGAAGTAGGAAATGTCTAAGTTATTGATTAACCAGTTAGGATGTTATAATTAGGGGTGGGAATAGGCCAGGCCAAGTCAGACTTTGAAAGGCCTGAGTCTGACCTACGATTTATTTTTTAGGCCTAAGCCTGACCTACAGCCTACCATAGGTTTTTTTTTTTCCGGACTGACCTGACCTTTTTAAAAGTCTGGTCTGGCCTGGAAGTCTATTTAAAAGCCTATTTAAAATAATTTTTAAAAAATATGAAACACACATCCTTTAAACCTTAAAAAATAATCTTTTTGTATCAAATAATAGATTTTTTTTCCTGAAACAAACACACTCATTATTACCTCTTAAACAAATATGGAACGACTACTGAGTAGTTGATTAATTGAACGGCTACCGAATATGAAATGACTATCAAATATGTAATCGCTACCGAATATGGAATGCTCACGGAGTGATTGCCTAATTGATAGAATTTAAAATAGGAAATAATATTATTAATATAATAATAATAAATAATATTAATAAATAATAATAATAAATAATATTAATAAATAATAATAATAAATAATATTAATAAATAATAAAATATATATAGGCCGGCCTGTCAGGCCTAATAGGTTTTTTTATAAGCCTGAGCTATTTAAATAAATAGGCTTTAAAAATAGATTAATAATATAGGCTTTAAAAATAGCCTGAGGATAAAACCATAGGCTTCTGACGGACGACCTAGCTTATTCTCATCCCTAATTGTAATTAACCAATTAAGTAGGGCCGATCCAATACATGTGGAGGTCTAAAGCGAATTTTAATATGAAGCCTAAAACGAATTTTCTAAATTTTAACATGAGATCACTAAATTAATATAATTGATAATGTAATATTTATTTTTCAATTGATTTAATATTGTTGAGACAATATTAAATTTAGGAAAGATTTATATTTTTTAATTTTAAAAATATTAAAATCTGAGACTTTTTTATCAAGTAAGTTTTTTAGACCTTTTGATTAAATAAATTTTTTGTTTTTCATGGAGACATAAAGCGGTTGTTTCAATGGTTTTATCCTCGGACCTTTCATGCAATTAAGTTAATAATAATCGATTAGAGCATTAGGATTAAATCAATTAGATTAAGTCAAAATGAGAAGTTAGATAATAAGGTTAGACTATTAATTTATAATAAGTTAATGAAGTTGAATATTATTGATATTCACATATTATTCATACGATATGATAAATGTTAATACATTGTAACACACAAAGTAGCATATATGAGTTGAGTATTATTATCCAATGATTGTTGATGATGAAAGTTATGTTATGGGTTTCATTCATATAATATGACATGTTGGAGGTTGTGACATGATAGAATCGAAACTCAATAGTCGAGGAGACTTTGAGGGAGTCAATATGAAGGTTTTACGTAAAGGCGAGACATCATTGGGGTATTCATTGAATATTAAATCACCTTAATTAGACGCTATTATTTGTGGGATAGTAAGTGACTTCTCTATCCATATCAACCTTGAGTTAGAAGGATCCAACTGGAAGTAGTTGATAATTAGAATTTTTATTGTGTTGTCATGCATATGTTGTTACTGTTGTGTGTTATATTTTGTGATGTTGAATGTACATTTAATTTATCTTATCCCGCTTGATTATGTTTTGAGAATGATGATTCACATTCGCCTGTTTATCTTATGGCCGTTGTACACACAACACGTGTGGGTAGATGATGACATGATAACATATGAAACAATCGCTAATGAGGAAGAGACAAAGTAATTGACATGCTTCCAATGTAGTAGATACTATTTTATTTTATTTTAGTTGTAGACATGATAGTTGATCAATAACTTTAGGATCATATAAAGTCGACTATAATTAGTGTGACAATTTTGAGGGTATATACCGTATGTGAACTTTATTCGTACTAATTCAATACATATTCAACAGAGATACTTCTTCGTTTTTAGCCTACCGGTGCTTTGGAGGTTCTCACCTTATTCTTTTGCAATTTTTTTGTATAAGCTCGACGAGAAAAAAAAAGAAAATGTTTAAAAAGAGAAAGAGAATGAGCATGAGGTGATATGTGAACTCATTTAATTGTTTGACGTGCTTGCCATAAAAATATGATGAGAGAATAACTTGTTGAATGATGAGTTGGTTTAATCTACAATCACTTCTCCTATATATGTATCAAAACAGGTATTAAAGGAAACACAATGAAATGTAGAAAAACACTCATGTTGTTGAGAAATAACAAAAAGATAAAAGAGACTATTTAAACTAGTAAAGTGGCAGCACGTCACAACATTAAAAATCAAAACGTCGGTAACTTTTCTAGTCACTAAATCTCTTAGGTTGATAGTTGATTGAAGAAAAAGGCGAAAAAGACCCTTTAATTGATGATGTGTCTTGAAAGTAGGATCTATAAATGATTTGTAGTTGTGCACCATAATTATATGTCATACCTTAGTTTTAGAGACATTTGATATGCAACACTAGTTTTAATATAAGACATTTCTCTTCTCTATATTTAGTGACATTAATGTGTGTTAGTTTTGTCGTTAGATTATTTTAGGCTTAATTGCAGTTTTGGTTCCTCTATTTTAGCTGAATCGCAAAAGTAATTCCCCCATTTTATTTTTCACCAGTTTTTGTCCCCAAACAGAATTCTGGTCCAAAATTTGATGAAGTTTAATTTTTTCAAGCCACACCGGACCATTTATAATCATTGATTTTAGGTACAATTGTTTCACCACGAGATCTTGAGATATGATGTGACTTAAATAAAATTTCATTAAGTTTTGGACCAAAATTCTATTTGGGAACCAAAACTGGAGATAAATAAAATGAAGAGACTACTAAAAAATGAAATTTTATCAAGCTTTGAACTAAAATTTAATTTGGGAACCAAAACTGAATATAAATAAAATGAAGAGACTACTTTTGTGATTCAGCTAAAATAGAGGACAAAAACTGCAATTAAGCCATTGTTTTATTAAAATAAAAAAGGACTTGTTAACGTATATAAGTAAAGTTTGGAGGTGCAAATAATAGTTTTATATATTCCAATCTGTATCATCAATGAGCTTGGAATCAATCTGGCCCATTATGTATGGACTAATTTGGTTCATAACGTCCTTCTTTATTCTCAACCTAAAACCCTTGTAAACCCTGCTCCTTCTTCAACCTGCCTCAACCGAAAGCAAACTAGCTTCATTCCTCTTACCAGAAAAACAGGTAAGAAGAACTAAGAAACAAACTCATGGCACCGCATTCAGAAAAGCCGCAGAAGAAGAATAAGAACAACGACAAGCCAAAAATCGCTAAAGCCTCTAAGAAAATATCCAAACCAAAAAAGGAACAAAACGACGCCGTCGTGAAGTCTAAATCACTTGCTCTGCAACTCGAAGACGAAGTTCCCGATTTTCCTCGAGGTTATCAATAATCCTTCAAACGTTTTGTTAATTTTATTTCAATCCTATTTTTTAATTTGAATTAGTTTAATTTCTGTGCCTAATTTTTTTAATTTGAATGTGGATTTTGGTTTAGGTGGAGAATTTTCTTTGAAGCGAAGTAGTAATGATCATGAGAAATTTGGGGATGAGGACCGGACGAAGAAAGTGTGGAAGACTAAAAAGAAAGGGAAGAATGTGGTTGGTAAGAGTGATAAGAGTGATGATTTTGAAAGTGAGTGGGGCTCGCTTTCTGGTGACGGTATTACCGGAAAATTGCCGCGGCGGGTCAACAGAATTACTCTCAAGGTAAACATATAGCGATTTTGTAAAATAGAGGATGAATGTTGATTGTTAATTAATTTTGTTTAATTTTGAATTTTACTCTATTGTTTAGTGGTTACCTTTTACATGGATTTTGTTTGGTGCAATGAAAGGTTTATTTAGATTTCATCTTTGTAATAAAGTTGAAATTTACTAAGTAAGTCCTAGTAAAGAACAAGACTTACGAGGACAATGAATTTAAATATTTATAGGATAAATGTAAAAGTAATTGTAAATTGTGAAGTACATTAAGGATTTAATTTATATACAACATCTGTCGGTCAATTATAACCATCTAATCATTAAAAATGTTTGACTTTAATTATAACTACTTTTAAAGTTATACATGCACGTAGTTGTGATTTATGGATAATATAAAACTCTTTACATTGAAAGTGTATGACAATTAATCTCGTACCTTAGTTAATGTATAAATAAAGTTTTCACTGTTTTTGCCGCGAATGTTTGGCAGTAAACATTTTAAATTGATTATCATTTCATAATTAGAAGATTGTGATGCCTGGACAAACTGTGTTGAGTGTATGATTTATTTTTTTCTTTAAATAGATAAATGTTTCAAAGTCAAAAGAAGATTAAAGGAGGAACTGTTAATTATATACACGTTAGAATGCTACAGCAACATGTTTATGATAGCTGGTTCTATGGTATATCAGAAGTTGTAAACATGTCTTATTATTTTTAAGTGATAAGATAGTAAATAAGATAAAACTTTATTTATACTAATTATTATAATAAAGAATTACAAAAATACACTGTAAATATACTGAATTATAATACTGTAATTCAAACATGGAATCACTATAAATCACAGCTGTGCATAGAACTAGGAATTTTTTATCATGGTTGAGTGCCAGGTTTTTATATTTTTGTCATGATAAATCAAATTAGCTGTTAAACACATCGTTTTATATTTTATCCCAGTTTTATTTACATGCCAGAATGTTCAAACCTAGCTTTATAATGTATTTCTGGTCATTTTAATTTTTTTATTTTGATTATTGACGTCATACCATGTGGTTCCTTGTCTGTGTGCGCTTAAACTTTTTACTCTTTCATGAATGCCAGAATATAGCTCCTGGAATGAAGCTGTGGGGAGTTGTTGGTGAAGTAAATAATAAAGACCTTGTTATTAGTTTACCAGGGGGTTTACGTGGTATTGTTAATGCTTCAGATGCATTGGATCCTATTTTCGGTAAAAAAACTGAGGTGTGCAATAAACATTTTTCGTTGAATTGCCTTTGTTAATGTCCCAACACAACTTTCCAATTGTTATTCATTTTCTGTTTTTATTTGTGCATGTTTTAGCTCACCTCTTTGTTTCTCTTTCTCTATCATCAGGTTGGAGAAAGTTTTCTTTCTGGTGCATTTTGTGTCGGGCAGCTAGTTTCATGCATTGTGCTTAGATTGGATGATGACAAGAAAGAGAAAGGAACCAGGAAAATTTGGCTTTCTTTGCGTCTTTCGTTGTTGCACAAGAACTTCAACTTAGACGTTATTCAGGAAGGCATGGTATGCCATTATTATATATATCAAACTATTTTAATTAACTTTTACTTTTATTTTTAAATCTAATGTAGGATTTAGTTTCCTCCAATGATATTAAGGTGTTGTCATAATGATTTACTTTTATGTGATAATAATTGACATGAAGGAGGGCCTCAAGTGTTTAATGTGATAAAAAGGTACAACTCAAGCTAAATGAATTTTTTTTTTTTTTATCATAAAACTATAAGACCTACAACGTTGTATGAGATAGTAAGAAGCCAATACAAGAATAAATGCTCTGTAGCAAAGATGAGAGTGTTGCGTTGGACGAGTAGAAATACTAGACGGGATAGGATTAGTAATGGTAATATTAGAGAGAGTTCTGAACTTGGGTGGTTTGGGCATCTGTGGAGGAGACTTGCACAATCTGTAGTATTGAGAGTAGATCAAATGAGCTGTACCACAATCACTAGAAGCAGAGGGGCAAGAAAAACTATAGAGAAACTATTAAGAAAGACTTAGAGGCCTATGTTTTTGCTATAAATATGATTTATGATAGATCATTATGGTGTTGTTTGATCTGTGTAGCCGCCTCCACCTTGCGGGATAAGAGACTTGGTTGTTGTCGTTAATTATGACATACTTAAGGGAAAAGGCTATTAAAATCTTTATTTTTAAAAATGTTCTTAATGACACTTGAGAAATCTATGCTGGTCTTCAGTTAATATGAAAATATATTTATAAGTGGTGGACACTCCTCACCTTACAAGCTTGTTTTGCATGGGTCGAGTTAGGGTCAACCAAAATTTTAAGAATATTTTATACATTCTATTATGCTATTTTGATTCATAATGATAATTGCGATGCATTTCATATATTATAATAAAAATGAAAATTGCAATGCATTTCATATTATAATAATGATTATTACAATGCATTTCATATTTTAATTTGAATTGCTCATGATCCATATGCCATTTTCAGAGGCCTTTGGGTGCCATGGCACTTATTGAGAGATTAAACTTATGATTTGCTTTACTATGTATATGTATATGTATATTCAGGTACTTGCAGCATATGTTAAAAGCATTGAAGATCATGGTTACATTCTTCATTTTGGTTTGCCTTCTTTCACAGGATTCTTACCTAAAGGTAGATCTACAGCTAAACATCTGTGAAATGTTGTGAATTCATGTTGGTTCATCTTGCCTTGCATGGACGCAGTTTATAGTTTTCTTTTTCTGTTATTGTTTAAATGCTTGCAGAAGGTTTGGCTGGAGAAGTTAGAATTGGGAAACATGTTCAGGGTTTGGTTAAGAGTATTGATAAAGTTCGTAAAGTGGTTTACATGAGTTCCGGCTCTGATACATTGTCCAAAAGTGTGGTACGATTTCCTTGTACTAATTATGTCGACTAATGGGTGTCTTTCTTTTTGGTTCTCATTTTCCATTTTGATTTGGTCATTTTCTTTGTGCATTTGATACAGACAAAGGATCTTAAGGGTATGTCAATTGATCTCTTAGTTCCAGGAATGATGGTTAATGCTCGTGTGAAGTCAATCCTTGAGAATGGTGTTATGTTATCCTTTCTCACATACTTCACTGGAACCGTAAGTGCACCCTGCAATTCTATTTTTAGGAATTCATAAAGGATAGTTATAGAAACTAAAGACTATATGGAAATAAGGATACCATGCTCCTTACAAGCCGAGGTAACCCTCTGCTATTGTGAAAAGAATTGTCCCACCCACCACAATCCTTATTCCTTACTCTAAGTTTTTCATTCTCGCTTTTCTCAACCTTTCTCTCATCTTCTGTCTTCACTAGTCAATTCTTGCACCATAACAAATTTCCGTCCTCATTCAACACGCAAGCTGTCCATGTTACAGCCTTATTCTCTTTCTCCCCAAACCATTTATTCCTCTCCATTTATTCACATGGGACTCAATGTTTCCTCTTAGCCCATTCCACTTCAGCCCATTTTTTTTCCAATTATACACCTGTTTTTGGGGTATATCAGATAGTTTGAAGAATTATTTCTTGTAGCAAACCTAATATGCTCACAAAACTAATTCTCGAGTCCTTTAATTGCAGGTTGATCTGTTTCATTTACAAAATACATATTCTGCAGCAAACTGGACGGATAAGTACGTTGAATCTCAGAAGGTACTTTTATTGTCACCTTTGAAAGCAACTTTTAAACCTTGCACCTCACTCAGCATTGGAAGTCATATCCCATTATCTATCATAGTTATTTGCCTGATGCACCTTAATAATTTTGTTGCAAAATCTTTCTGTACAATGTAGCAAGTTATTGATGCAAGGTTTTTCATGCTCTGCATCCTTTATTGGAGTCAACATGAATTATACCTTCGGCCTGTGTCATATGAATGAACCATTTCTATCATTGAATTAGTTCTTTATTAGTCTAACTGGCTTTTAAAAGGAAGAACCTGCAAGAACCAAAATGTTACTTGTTAATGATAATAAGTTAAGCCATAAACAATTTTCAATATATGAGTGCAAATTTAAATATATAGCTTAAGAACTAAAATGCTTTGTTTATTTTCATTAATTCAACAACTGTTGAATGTCACCTGTTTTATTTGGTTAGTTGGTTACTGATTTGTTTTAGTAATAAAAATCAGTAACTTGATAGAGTCAATGATCGGTCTAAGTTTTATAACATTTGTTAATTGTATTGTTTTTACATTTGTATTAATTTCTGCACCTTGACAGACCTTCAAACATTTTGAGATACTGTTCATGTCTTCTCAGTTGATGCCGTCGTTTGTGCTATTATGTGGGTTTTAAAGTTACATTTTTATTTTTTAATTTCCTTTTATTTTATCCAGATTATTGCTAGGATATTATTCATTGATCCATCGAGTAGAGCTGTTGGTTTGACGCTAAATCCACATCTTGTTCAGAACAGGGCCCCTCCTTCTGTAAGTATGATAGTCTTAAATTGTTACTGCTCTAAGTTTGGGATATTTCATCCCATGAAATAGATGATATCTACTTGTTCTCTTGTTCCCTGTAATAACCATCCAATGTGGCTAAATTTATGCATTTCCTGTTTAATAGTACTTCCAAAGTTAGATTATTATTGAATATGATTTGGAGTAACTCTGGTAAGCCAAAAAAGGAAAAACTATTATGGCCTAAAATTCTATTAACCAAAGGAAATTCTCTCCAATGCTTTTACTACAATTGATAGGGCTTCCAGGGCATATGATTCACACAAGTCTCTTCTACAACAATGTCATTTCCCTCAAACCAGTTTATGCAATACATAAATTTCTTGCACACAAGTACAAACATTAAGTCTAAAAGGATGATGATATTTCAGAGAAATGGTGTTCATTAAAAATATTTAGTCTTAAAGACTACAGTGATGCTGATTTTAACAATCATATGCATATAGGAGTTCCTACAATTTAGTTAGTTTACATTTTAACTAAATAATCCTATTGACCCTATGGTAATAGAAGTAGGATTAGGTGTGAAAACATTCCACTGGTGTTGTAATTGCCAGATTAAGTACTATGTGAATTTGTTAGCTTTAATTGCTCTGGTGTGAGCAGTGTTATAATTCTGCATTGGTAAGTTGCTTGGTTTGTTTGACATAGGCAATTCTTTTCTTTTTAAGTGTTCTCGCTCACTCTACTCAATAACTATTTGTTGGATTTGTTAAGGTTGTAGTTCGTTTATTTACTTCATCCGGAATGAAATACAAGCAAAAAAGTATTTGGAAAGTTTATCTGGTCTAAATTTTAGCCCAAATACATTAACTTTTCAAATACAATTTTTGCTTGTATTTTATTCCAGACTTCAGAGGAAGTAAGTTTATAATTATAACATGTGAGTCTGAGGAATCGACTTTGTTGTGCAGCATGTTAAAATTGGAGATATATATGACAACTCAAAAGTTGTCAGGGTGGATAAAGGATCGGGACTATTGCTTGAAGTTCCATCAATTCCAGAGTCAACTCCCGCTTTTGTCAGTGTATGTAGCTTCTGGATAACTTGAAATGTTACAGACCTTTTAAAATATGAAATTTGAATGGTTTATATTTCATTCACTGTTAAGCCTTATGATAACTGCGTTTGTCGTTGACAGATATCTGATATTGCTGAAGGAGAGATTAAAAAACTTGAGAAAAAGTACAAGGAGGGAAATCATGTCCGTGTTAGGATTCTTGGTTTAAGGCATTTGGAAGGACTTGCTACAGGAGTTTTGAAGGTTGTAATTTTACTTACATTTTATTTAATTTTCTAAAGATGATAATTGATGTGCATCTGTAATTGAATGATTTGAAGTATTGTTTATATATTATTATTACACTTTCATCACATACTTGCTATCATCTTAAATCTTAAGCACATCTTTTTGTTTGCAAAATTGGTTGGAGGTTAAATTAGGCAATATTGGGTTTGGTATTCAGCATCGTAATGCATTCTAGGAGGGTTGTTCTTGATTTATGATTTATGATTCATGGTTCTTTTGTTAGCCGACCACATTAGTATATATTCAACTCCCGATGGTTGATCTACGCTATCGAATGAGTCAGAACAACAGTTTTCTGTTGAATTTGAAATTGATTTTTCGAATTTCTATGCTGGGTCTTTGTACCCTCAGTCTAATTGCTGTAGGCTATGTACTCAGGTCATCACACAATTGTATTATTATTTCAAAACTGTATCAAACTTATATGAATCTGTTTTTGTTTGTTTATGGGCATTTGAACTTCTAATAGCTCGGTCTTATAAGGGATATAGGATTTCTCGCATTCAATAGTGCTTCATGTTTATGACTGTCTTGACGGCTGCTTAATTCTTTTTGATTGTCTTGAGCGCTTGGATGTAGATGCTTATTACACTAATCGCTTATGTAAATCTAAGTAGTTATAATTGTTAATTTTGAGGTCTCTGCATGTTCATTTAGTGCTCTGTAAGTTACTCATCATTTTCTTTAAAAGTTAGCTTTTTAATCGAACAAGCTGTTTACTTATAATCCCATATTTGATTGATGCAGCCTTTGCACTCGGTTTCTGCACTTATGTTCTGTTTGGTTTCTGTTTTCATTATTTGTTTTCATATCACATTTTCACTTGTAATTAGAAACCAGTATGTTGTTTCCATGTATAATAATTTTTTGTGATGATATAATGAGGTTTACTCTTGAATAATGTAGACTTAGTAGCTCTGTAGTCAATAGCTGCTGTAGTGTGGCCCCTAGGCTGCAATTGTAAGTGGAGGTCAAATAGCAAATAAATATAACCTTCTCTATGGTGAAGCTCTTTAAAATCCCAAACCTTCCGTGAACTTATAGCAGTTCTCTCTATTTTTTTTGGACTTTGATCATTTTACTGTAAAAAACAGATTTTTCCCCTCCTAATCTTGTGTGGCTTTCTGGCTTCCCTCACGGTTATCAAATCGTGAATCAGAGGACCTAATTTCCAAAATGTGAATCCAATCTTATTATGAATAGTGAGATACATTACTGATAAAAATATGCACTTATAAACTGACGTGTCATCTACTGAGCTCAAAATAATATAAGATTCAAGTCATAAATCAAAGGACAAAAGAAAAGTTCATGGCTATACAAAATTGACAACAAAAAGCGACTGGCTACACTAAGTTTGGGTAGTGATATATTAGAGAAAATTGAGTGAATCCTATTATGATGAATCCTGATTCACTATGTTAACATGAACAGGAAACTCATCTTGAGTCCCGGTTCATTATGAACATGAATTTCATCCCGAGATTCATAATAGTGAATCAGGATTCATCATGATGAAAGGGGACTCAAGATGATGAGATTCGTGTTCATAATGAACTAGGACTAGAGATTCATATCGATTGGATTTAGTCTTGTATCAAATCGAGACATGATTCGTATGTATTGCAAGATATTGATAACAAGGACAATAATCACTAGGTAGCAAAAGAGAATGAGGAACCAAGCTGATCATTTAGTGATTCCATTCAAGGAATCATTTGTGTTTATTTTAAATACTTAGACAAATAATGTTGGATGCTAACACTTATTTGCTTCATATTGGGTTTGAATGTTGGTAAGAATAAACTTTGGTTATTAGTTATAAATGTCTTCAATTGTGTATTCTTCTATTTTTGAGCTTTTATATGTGTATGATCACTGTTGTATAAATTTCTCTATTGTTTCCCACTACATCGACATAGCTGCTATACCACTACTTGCTTTGCTATGCTGTCTACCATGACTACATCACTTAGCAGGATGTTTATTTTGATTATCTTTATGTTTTCACATCTTACAGGCAAGTGCTTTAGAAGAGGCAGTGTTTACTCATTCTGATGTCAAACCCGGGATGGTGGTGAAGGCAAAAATTCTCTCAGTTGACAGCTTTGGTGCTATTGTACAAATTCCTGGTGGTGTGAAGGCACTTTGTCCTCTTCGACATATGTCTGAATTGGAAATTGCAAAGCCCGGGAAAAAATTCCAGGTTCTTTTGTAGCTACATATGCATTTTAGTACACTTTTATTTACTATAGACCATATAACTTTAGCTTGTTTTGTTGCAAGTCTGAGATGGGACAGGTGAGACACTTCATGAATTAATTCTTTGCCTGGATTTTGGAACAGGTTGGAGCAGAATTGGTGTTCCGTGTGCTTGGATTCAAGTCAAAAAGAGTGACCGTTACACACAAGAAAACCCTCGTATGTTGCTTCGCGTAAAACTCTTGTTTCCATTTTATTCAACCTTGAAGGTGCTTTAAATAGTTTCTTTTCTTTTTCTGTTTACTTATCCAGTACTCCCCTTTCTTTGGATAAAGAACTATATATAATACATTCGAAGAGGGAAAAAAGTTAATGGCTATGGGTAAAGCTATTCTTGTGAGTGAAAAAGCATAGAAAGAATGCGTAACCTAAAGAGCTCTCAAAATCCTTGGCAAATGTTCATCAAACAAACGCTTCAAAGGAACCACAAAAAAGATATCCACATCATTATATATACCTTACAGTTATTGTATAAAAAAATTGTATGAAATATTCCATAGCTAAAATAGCATTACGTTCCTGCCAGATATACTAATCCCAGCGAACAGCCACACCGTAAACTCTGTTTCTACATCTTCCAAGTAACTGAATACTTTTGACAAAATAAGTGAATCAAAATAGACTTATAATCTTTTATATGTTACTAGCCCCTCTTATTGAGCTGCACATTTTGGTTCTTTTATATGTTACTAGCCCCTCTTATTGAGCTGCACATTTTGGTTTTTTCCCGTATTCACGTTTCAATTTTGCTTTGGTCCCTTGTTATTTTGAAGTGGGTAGTTTTGGTATCTGACTTCAAGCGAGCTCTATAAAGTGATGATGTGGCACATAATACCACTTATCACTTGTAGTTGAATAACTACAATTTCCGTCTTTATTTCTTAATCTATTTTCCGTTGTAGTTGCAACTTCCCCAATTGGACTGGGGTATGTAGTAGAACAGGGGTCATATAACTCATTATATTGATATATTATCGTAAACTTTAAATCCTTTAGTTAATGAGTATGTAGAACAGTACATGTGTAGGGAGGTGTAGAATAATGACAAAAAATACTACTTTTCTCACAAATCTTTGGATGTGCTTTTCCTTTCATAGAAATTTTGGGAATATTCATTGATATTTTTCCCACTTATTAGTTCCGTATTAAATATTGAACCAGATATATGCTATTTTTACAGGTGAAATCCAAATTAGGGATTATTAGTTCATTTGCAGATGTAACTGATGGTTTGATAACTCATGGATGGATAACAAAGATTGAAGATCATGGGTGCTTTGTACGGTTTTACAATGGGGTCCAAGGGTTTGCTCCCAGGCAAGTCTTCAACATTGTTAATAGTTTTCTTCAACATTGTTAAAAAGTAGTTTTTTTCATCTCCAAGTTTTCTTCAACATTGTTAAAAAAATAGTTTTTTTCTCTTTCCTTTGTGTGTATTATGCCCCTTTTTTGTTATCTATTTGATGTCTTGAAAATTTATTAACTTTATAATGTAGTATATTGACTACATCAACTATTGATGTGAATATTATTGCTATTCTCAATTCATGTATGTTTCTACTTTCCATACTTACAAATCTTGCTAGAACTATCTTATTTATTGTTTTGATTTAAGAGCAGATCTGAACTTGGACTAGAGCCTGGTGCTGATCCAGGTGCAGTGTATAATGTTGGGCAAGTGGTCAAATGCCGGGTCATTAGTTCCATTCCCGCTTCAAGGAGGATCAACCTTAGTTTCATCATAAAGCCTACAAGGTTTACTCATTATTTACTTCTACTTTGCTTGTATCCTCCATCTGCAAATTGTTGCTAAGTTTTAGTGTATAATTCATTTATGAGAAGCTATCTGCCATGTTACGTTGAAGGCTGTAATTATAATATATACAAACAGGCACTGCCCTCTATTACATTTTTACAAATTAAGGCATTGTTATTTGTGACAATTAAATGACAGGGTTGTTAAAAATTAGGCTAATCCATTTTGATAAATTAAATGACAGGGTTTCTGAAGATGATGTGGTTACATTAGGTAGCATTGTTTCTGGAATTGTTGACAGAGTAACATCTAATGCTGTAGTTGTTTCTATCAATAGTAGTGGTTTCTCTAGGGGTACAATATCTATGGAGCACCTAGCAGATCATCATGGTAAAACTTCCCTTATGTTTGATTAAGTCTTTTCCTATGTTGGTTCCTCATAATGGCATTGCTAATTGTAGCTACTTACATGCAGGGCAAGCTACTTTCCTGAAGACTGTATTGAAACCTGGATTTAATTTTGATCAACTACTGGTTCTAGGTATATTGAAATATCTTCACCCTCTCATATCGTGCATGTATCTAAGCATCCCCACCCTAAAATTAAAAATCATAGATATATCTCTGTGTTTGCTTACATATCCTGATACTGTGTCACAACTTGTGTGTTAATGTTTTTATCCACATATATGTCAGCAAACAAACTATCTTGTTTAATTTCCCTTTTCCACACCAATTACTCAATAGCATTGCAGTGCCAATTCATCTTGCATTTTAACTCTTATGAAGTTATGATCCAATGCAATCAAGAATTCAGTACCTGGGCGATGCAGTTAAATAGGCGCAGATTTTTAATAGTTGTTTGTCTGGATGTCCTTTTCATTGACATTTTAAAACTTCATTTTTTTGCCTTATATTTTCGAACTGTGACCATTATCTACAATGTGAGTAGGGCCTCATACATATTGTACATGCAGTAATGTGAGTAGGGCCTCGAGAGGTGCTAGAGATGCTAAACTAACTAATTCAGTTACAGTTAGTTAGGGAGTAGTCAGCAGTCTGTTTGGACTTGGACTACTACAATTCTAGAAGTAGCCAAGGTTACTCTGATAGTCCATGCTATACCCCAACACAAAGCTTCTTGTTGTTATTGGTTATTTGTGATGTTTTGATCAAATTTGCTTGTGTCTTTAAGCAGTGAATTTTAATTATGGTTTAAATATATTTTTGGTCCCTGCAAATATATTAATTTTTGTGATGTAATTATTGTTTTGTTTTTTGTTCATGCAAACATATCACTTTTGCTTTTGGTGGTCCTTGTTGTTTTGTTTTAATCCCTGCAAAATTTGTTCTTATTGAAATTGGTCCCTGGAATGTGTGTAATATTATTCATTTTAGTGTTTATGTAGCTCATATTGGAGGGACTAAGAGTAAATGTTTTCCATATTACAACGATTCACACAAATTTTTTGCAAGAACTAAAATAAAACAATACACACTACAAGCAAAAAAGTGATATATTTGCGAGAACTATAAACTAAACAATATTTTAGAGGGACTAAAAGCAAAAAATGGTATATTTGCAAGATCAAAAAACTTATTTAAACCTTTAGGTCTTAATGGTGATTATGTCTTCAATTTTGAGTGTTTTTTGAGTTTTGAACATATCTGTGTATATTATTTACATTGAAACAGCTATTTTAGTATTTTTGGTGTTACATTCACTTAGGATTCAACTACTGGGATCAAAACTATTGATGTGCTTTTTGTACGACATTTGTACTTGACCTATAGTGTGAAGATAAAATGAGGCCCCAGTATTTTATGTCAAGACTTCAAATTATTCATATTTTTATATCTTCCATATAATCCTCTTTAATTTGAACCCGTTTTACTAAGAAACTGTATGTATTGTGTGTAACAGAAAGTTAAATAAAATCTTTTATTTGATTCTGTTTCCTTGCTAACAGCAGGGTATAGTTTCATTATTCTTTCACCTGTGTTATTTCCTTGCTAAAATGTTTCGTTTTATTAAATGTAGATTTTAGGGGGAACAATATCATTCTGTCTGCCAAAAGTTCGCTTATCAAATATGCTCAGCAGATTCCTGCAGATATTATTCAGATGCATCCTAACTCTGTTGTACATGTAAGTCATGACATGAAACATATAGGAACTGTTTCCAGTACTTTATTTTTAGAGCCACAAGTCTTTAATTTTTATTTTTTTTGGTTTCCTGTGATACTACTGTTGAGTTTTTCTTCTTTTGCTGTATGAATCGTGTGTTGAGCAGGGCTATATATGTAACATAATTGAGACAGGGTGCTTTGTTCGTTTCCTTGGTCAATTAACTGGTTTTTCTCCAAGAAATAAGGTATTTCATTTGTTGCAAATTATCCGTGGTCCACCCTTGCTCTCTTTATGTTATCTTGCTTCAGGTTAGGCATATTATAGTTTGTTAATATCATTCTCTTGTATAGGCTGCAGATGACCAGAAAACTAATATTTTGGAAGCCTATTACATTGGGCAATCAGTTCGCTGTAATGTATCCAATGTTAGTGTATTTCCAGGTTATAAATTTAAAAATTATGAAAGGTTACTTAATGTTGATAATAATTTGAACTTTATTTATTTTTTTTCTGACAGATTAGCTCTGAAACCGGCAGAGTAACAGTCTCTCTAAAGCAGACATCTTGTTCTTCCGCAGATGCATCATTTATTCAGGATTATTTTCTTATGGATGAGAAGGTACAAACAATTATCAAATATCTATATTAAAATTGATATCCTATTTTTATTGTTTACTTCAATTCTTTATGCCTTGAATATGCACGCACATGGAGTTATTTATCCTGGTAACGTTTGCAAATCATAATAAAGGCAGTCCACTAGGATGAGCATCATATGCCCCACGTAATCATGTTAGCACCTTGTTGGCTTGCTCATTTCCTGTCCATGCCCAATGTTTTGAAATTTGACGCCTTGATTACTGTTGTTCATGTAAATTTTCATATGGTCAATTTATTCTAACTAGAAATCATCTAGGTTCAAGTTAGATGAATGGGATAAAGTTATCATTTGGTTATATCTCCTACGTTTGTAGGATTTGTTTGAAGGTGGTGTATATATATCTTGCTCTCTTTGCGAAACTGTATCTATAAACTTTTTAAATGTAACATTTTTAATCATCTAACAAGCCCCATTGAATTTTGTTAAATTCTGGCAAATAGCTAATAGGTTTGTATGTTTTCAATGTAAAAGGACATTTATAATTTTTCGTTTTTTCTTTGTGTATATTCTGTAATTTATTACCCTCCTATTATCCTTTTATCAATTCTTATTTTATCATCTCCCTTTTCTGTCACTTCTGATCTTTTGTGCATCTTTGAATCTAGATTGCTAAGTTGCAATACACGAGCCCCAGTGCATCTGATTCAAAATGGGATGAAAATTTCAACATCGGCACAGTTGCCAAAGGAAGAGTTGAAGATGTTAAGGATGTGGGAATTGTTGTTTGCTTTGAGAAGTACAATGATGTTTTTGGTTTTATTACCAATTACCAGTGTAAGTTATCTCCTTCTCACTTGTTTTTTAATTATTAATACATATATGTTGGATTGATGCTTACTCCAGTGCAAGTACTAATTCTCGTTGTGATGTGACCCTTAGTAGGTGGAACTGTTGTGGAGAAAGGCTCTGTAGTGGAAGCTTTTGTTCTTGATGTTGCAAGGGCAGAACGACTTGTTGATTTAACTCTAAAACCAGAGTTCATTAATAGATCTGGAGAAAGGAGTTCCATAACTCATACCAAGAAAAAGGTTGAGCATTTGTTTCCTGAATGGCAAATAAAGCTGATTTTTTTTATACACATATTATATGCCATGGTTTTAAATTACTTCCTCCATTTAGTAACTGTTGACATTTTGGCCTTTAATATTTGTTTCAAAACTACTTATGTTTTTAGAATTTTAATGTTTATTTAATGTTCTTTTCCCCCTCAAATACCCCTCAAATATACCCTTCAGTAATGGTAGAAGTTAATAATATTCAATGCAATCGATGACAGATTTTAGGAGATTAAGTAAGGATTTATTAATTTTTTGTGCACTAGCTTAAACATTAGTCGTTAAGGAATGGAGGGAGTGCTACTTATCATTGGAAATTATCATATTGCTTTCTTTAATTCTTCTTTCTAAGAAACATTCAATTTTCACTCAAAGAACTTTTTTGATTATTTGATTATAATGTGATGATTAAGGATTTATTCCCGGCATTCCATATTTTTCTAAGAAGGATAGCCTTGCAAACGAGGCTTCCTCCATCTTTCATTCTTGACCTACTCTGACTAAATCATTATCAAATTTTGGTTCCAGAAACGTCAAAGGGAAGCTCTGAATGACTTGGTGTTGCATCAAACAGTAAATGCAGTAGTGGAAATTGTGAAAGAGAGCTACCTGGCAAGTGTTGATATTACTATTCAATTTATCTACCTGTTGTTAAAATTTAAACATATTGAACAATATTTTCACTGAGCTTTTTGTCTGTGATGCAGGTTGTATCTATTCCAGAGAATAATTACACAATAGGATATGCACCATCATCTGACTATAATACTCAAGGGTTTCCGCGGAAACAATTCGTAACTGGACAGAGGTGAACAAAAAATTAGTTTATTAAAAGTACCTGCTCTGCTTTTCACATTTATTTCATCTCATATCAGTATATCATCAAACCATTACTCAAATGGATTGGTCTAAGTTATGGTGGCAAAGAATACCAATGTCTATTGCCACTGTATATGGCTAGTAGCTCGTAGCAGCCAGACCTGTGCCACTACAGTTCTTCCGTTGTTATAGAATTGATATTATTGACTATTTGACTTATCATATTTCATAAACATGGAGTATTCTTTGAAATGATTTCAACTGGATTCACCCCCAACGAATTCTAGAATTGTTTAGTTATTTTTCTCCCTTTGTTTATCTTTCTCTTATTCCTGTCTTGATCTTTTACTAATATACATGCAGTAATTTTTTCTACTTGCTAGTTTTCTTTGCAATCATGCGCCCTGTTTTTAGAGTTCTGACACTTGGTTGGCGGTGCTTGATTTGCTTATTAGTAATCTGTTTTTATTTGTATGGAGGTCAAATTTTTATACCTTGATAAATATCTCAAATTATCGTTTTTGATGGCAAAAAGTGGCATACTTTTTCCTGTTCCCCGTTTCGTAAACAGCCTACGCTTCTGTTATTGTGTTACATAAGTTACTGAACATGATGTATATTCTCTTTAAAGTATTCCATTGTTGACAGATATTTCATTTTTTTTTGACTGAAAGATAATTCATATTACTGAATTATACCTTTTACTCCTTTTTCTTGTCTCTTTCTTTTTATAATGAAGTATTGTTATTTTGACAAAGATATTCGTTTTTGTGAGTGTATATATAATGGCTAGTTTTCTACAACTCACTGCTTTACATTGGGCTTACATATTGTTTTACTTGGTCAGTGTTGTTGCAACTGTTATGGCTCTTCCAAGCCCTGAAACATCAGGAAGGTTGCTTTTACTTCTTAATGAGGTCAATGGGACATCTAGTTCTAAAAGAACCAAGAAGAAGTCTAGCTATCAAGTGGGATCTCTGGTTGAGGCAGAGGTATGTGGGTTTATCTAATACATTTATATTATATATGTGTTAATATGTGAGTATCTAGTCATAAGAAGGTTTTCAGTGCATGAAACATGCAAGGCTATTTCAATTCCGTAATTTTTTTTATTGTTTTTTTTTCTATGATCGTGTGATCGTATAAACATGAAAGGAGTCCCACTGTTTGTTTTTCTTTAAGCTAATAAAATGTATCACGATTCATGATTGGAGAGGTTTTATGTTTTTTCTCCAATCTTATGGATATAATAGTTTTTATGGCTTCCCTTGGTGCTCTTACAATAGTTTCTTTAGGAGAACCTCTATCTGAAAGTTTTTATGTACTATTGTGTGTTTGTGCTTGGTTATGGATAATTATTTCTCCTGTTAATGTCTTTGCATTTCCACTTGTATAATTGACCCTGTTCCATGGATTTTCTTTTTATGCCTTTGTCCAGATTACTGAAATCAAAACTTTTGAATTGAAACTGAAGTTTGGATTTGGCTTACACGGCAGGGTTCACATAACAGAGGTAACTCTACTACGTTTTCTGGAGTAAATATTTAGATTAGCATTTGAAGTTGTAGATTTGATGTCTAAAATGAGCTGGCTTATGTTCTGATGTTTTTCGGTTTTGAGAGTGTAACATATATGCAATATTACTCTGAGTTGATATGCTTTTTCTTGAGCAGGAAATTGTGTCACATGACTGCAACCTTAATGATGCAGCAACCGTTACTTTTTTATCTTGTCTATTTTAGCATGTTCCTGAATAGTTTTGTACCTACTTATGGACAGGTACATGATGCAAATGTTATGGAAAATCCATTTTCTGGATACAAAATTGGGCAAACAGTGAAAGCAAGGATAGTTGCAAAGCCTAATGAGGCAGATAGCAAGAGAAATACCTCAGGGTGGGAGCTTTCAGTCAGACCTGAATTGATTACAGGTAGACGACTCTTTTAGATCAAGAAAGATTTGAATGATTGAAATACTTGGTAGTTTCTGCAATGACATGTGTAGAAATCCTTGTGAATGGCAGGGGTGGAAATAGGCTAGGCCAAGCTAGGCTTTGCTAAGCCCAAGCCTGACCTAATAAAATAAATTTAGGCGTAAGCCTACTTAGAATGACATTTTTGAGAATCTAACTTTATATGATATCCTATTTAAACTTTATTTTAATAAAAATAAGTTTAAATATCAAGTATTGATGTAGGCTAGTGAGTAAATTGAATAGCTTAACTCACTTTGGGAGCTAGTTTTACTCTTGAATATCCTAGTGATATGTTTTATCAAATATATGTACATTGAAATCCAGGGCAATTGTATTTTAATCCCCACCTGCCAACTGTCATTTGGGTTTAAAAATGTTTGATAAAAGAAACCATTTATTGAACTTCATTTTGGTATTTGTTTATGCTGTGCTAGTCTGTACTAGTTGTCTAGTTCTCCTCTGACTTAGCTTTTCAATAAAAATTATCAAAATCTTTTAATTTTATCATGACGTTATTACTTGTCCATTATGAAAATCAATGTGAATTCAGGTTCCAGTGACATAGGAGACAACATATCGGAGAAACTCGACTTTAAGACTGGACAACAGGTGGCTGGTTATGTATATAAAGTAGAAAGTGAATGGGTCTGGTTAGCAGTATCTCGAAATGTTAGAGCTCATCTACATATTTTTGATAGTTCTACTGAACCTAATGAGCTTAGGGATTTCCAAAACCGATATCATGTTGGAAAACCTATTTCTGGTCATGTTCTGAGTATCAATTTGGAAAAGAAGCTCTTGCGGTTGGTTCTACGCCCCTTTTCTGCTATTCCTGTCAGAACTATCGAGCCACAAATTAATGTTGTGAATAAGGATTTAACAGCATATATTCATAAAGGAGATATTTTAGGTGGAAGGATTAGTAAAAAACTTCTTGGTGTTGGTGGATTGCTTGTACAAATTGGTCCTTATACATTTGGAAAAGTACACTTTACTGAACTTACAGATAAATGGGTGCCTGATCCATTGTCTGGATATGATGAAGGGCAGTTTGTCAAATGTGTAGTTCTTGAAGTCAGCGACACTGTCAGGGGTACAGTTCATGTTGACTTGTCATTACGTTCTTCAAATGTTATACCTTTGCAGGGTTCAGCAGATGTTCACAGCAACGCGTAAGTACTGATATTTAGAGATAGATCTTTATACAAGTCATACCCTAGGCCTTTTTTACTAAATTATTATTGTAGTTTGTTTTCTTTGGCTGATTTGAAACATCAGTATTCGACCATTCATATTCTACCAACCAATCATGTCTTTTGGTTGGACCTTATAGCCTGTGCATAACATTGATGTGTGCAATTCTTTATTTAAATGATCTCGTTGAAGTTTTGGTTGTTAGATAAAAGGACGAAAGAAAAAAATATGAACATTGAACATGTTTGACAATAACTTGATATTGAGGTAATTATTTATTTTTTAGGCATGCTAAGGACAAACGTGTGGAGAAGATTGAGGATCTTCATCCTGATATGGTTGTAAAGGTACTTAGTTTATTTTTCTTCAGTTACCATTATTATTTCAGTTTTACATGAGATGCTTTAATGTGAGGTTTGTACATACTGTAATGTTTGATAGAGTTGAGTTGTTAATAAATTATAGCATTCATCATTCACACAGTAGATTATATCTTTAGAATCATCTGAATGATTATGAGTTTTGTGGGTAGGGGCAGAGCTGAAGTTTTGGTAGGGTATGTTGTTTAGATAAATAATGCAATCCCCTTTATATTTTCTAAATTTTGACAAGCTGACATACTTTTTCTAGATAGTTGATATAATGAACCCTGCAATCGCCCATACTTTTTCCATAATTTTAGTTTAGTCTTAAAAACAATACTGTGAAGATTCTGGAGATTTTCAAAAGTGGTGTGGAGGTCTGTTGAAAATATCCTGTGGTCTTTTCTGAGTACCTTTTTTGTGTAATACTTTATTCCATTCTTTTATAGACATTTAGTCCACTCTTTTTCTGAGGAATCTTTCTATATACGTAGTTACATATGTATATGCATTTATTCCACTCATTACAGTTTAAAATCTCGATAGTAGTATTTTAGTTACATATGTATATGCATTTATTCCACCCATTACAGTTTAAAATCTCGATAGTAGTATTTTCTCGGCAATTTTAAGGATGTCTAGGTAAAATAAATTGTGAATTCAACTTTTTTTAATTGACTAAATTTTTGGCTATTGTTAAGATCCGATACTAGACTTATAGCCAAATTATAAGATGTTATTAGAGCCTATTCTAGAACTTTTATTGGGGTAGCAGCATTTGCCACTTACATTTGTCCATTCTTTGGATGTGTAGTCCTCTGCGTGAATTTGGGTGTTAAAATCCTATGTTGACGAGAGATCAGGCCTAATTAGCCTTTATAAGAGTTGAGCAATCCTTACTTCTTGAGCTAGCTTTTGGATTGAGTTGATCACATTCCACAAATTTTATGAGTTTGCATTGGTTGTAATTATATTACCATTGACTCAAAGGTACTCAAAAGTCCTTGTTCCAAAACCAAAAATTATTATTTTTCCTATATGCTATGGAATAATAGCAAATGCTTCATAAGATGAGATTGGGATGTGAATGACTATATTGAACGTTTTACCTGTCATAAATTGTGATCCTTCTGTGATGAGTTGCGATACTATAAATTTATTGCTGAGCCTGCAATTCTTGAGTGATATCTTTTTTCATTTTTCATTTTTTATCCTTCTTAAACATGTGATTTGGTTTGGATTTATAGAAAAGTAAGTCTTCTTTTGTGTAGGGTTATGTTAAAGTTGTCTCACCAAAAGGATGCTTCGTTTTGCTCTCACGGAAGATTGAGGCCAGAGTTCTTCTGTCGAATCTATCTGATCAATATGTTACAGATCTTGAGAAAGAATTTCCTGTTGGAAAACTTGTAATTGGCAGGTAATAATCAACCTATTATTTTTCTTTGTTTTTAATGAGGTAATTGAAAATATGTACTAAGGCAGGAAATATCAGGGTTGTGTCTGTGGAGCCTCTTTCAAACCGTGTTGAAGTTACTTTGAAGACATCAACAGTTTCTAGTACATCAAAATCTGAGATCTCTGATATGGGTAAATTTCAAGTTGGAGATGTGATATCGGGCAGGATAAAGCGGGTCGAGTCATTTGGTTTATTCGTTGCAATTGACAACACAAACACAGTAAGTTACACCCTTTGAAGCCGTAGGCTTGTAATAAAAAGTGTTATGTACAAATTAAATTAAAATGAGGTGTATATTTTTTTGTGCTTTTAAATTTTAACTTTCTAAGTTCATGCAGCATATATCATGAGTTCCTTTAATTTCATGGCTCTACCTATTTCTGCATTTGTATTTTGCTTAAATACTTGCAGAAGCTTTATTTATGTCAAATTGTGATTCTTGTAAATGTTCTCAAGAAAGTTATGGTGGTGAATTTGATTCTGCAAGCTTACTTGATTATGATATTTCAATTGCCTAGGTTGGATTGTGCCATATATCAGAGCTTTCTGATAATCATATTGAGAACATTGAAGCAAAGTACGGAGCTGGAGAGAAAGTAAATGCAATAATATTGAAGGTAATTGTAGTGCCAGGGGTTGGATATGTTGCTGCTTTCTTTATATGTTTTTACCAACAGAAAATTAGATGCTGCCTTTTGCTATCTAAGTGTGAATGATTGTGTGCCATATCTTGTATATGTAATTGCATTTGTAGAGACCCTAGTTAAAACTTGAATCTAGTAGAAATAGGTGCAAGTTCCGCGGATATCTTTGGAAAAGAATGAAAGTAGTTATAATTTGGCGTATTTTCAAGGTCCCTTTTAGACATTATAGTAATATGTTGAAATTCTGTTATCCTAAGGTTGTGTAAAGTAAAACTTATCTCTGTAATACATATACATCATTATATTTGAGTTCTTGATTATCCTACTACTTCAGATTGGCTTCTTGTTTAATCAGTGTGGATTATTGCATTAAATTACTAATTACTGACATTTTCCTTATATATATTATCAGGTAGATGAAGAAAGACATAGGATTTCTTTGGGAATGAAGAATTCATATTTGAGGGGAGAAACTGTGGTCCAAACACCTTTAGAGGAAGGATCCATTGAACCTATTGCAGATGGCATGAAGTCTACATCTTCTACAAATATGATTGTAGAATGCGAAACTGATCAATTCCCAATTCTTTCACAAGCAGAAGAAAGGGCCTACATTCCTCCGCTTGATGTTGCCCTTGATGACTTTGATCAATATGATGTAAATAACACAAATATTAATAGCAAAGAACTTAAAAATGAAGAAGGCGCTTTACTTGAAAAGCTGAAGAGGCGTGAAAAGAAAAAGGCAAAGGAGGAGAGGTTGATATGATTCTTGTATTAATTTTGCATTTGCTTTGCTGTACAATTCTATCCGTCTTTTTTATTTGTTTTAAATTTAGGACAATTATGCTTGTTCAGGGAGAAGCAAATAAGGGATGCTGAGGAAAGACTACTGGAGGAGGATGTACCAAGGACTGCTGATGAGTTTGAAAAGCTGGTTAGAAGCTCTCCTAATAGCAGTTTCAACTGGATAAAATACATGGATTTCATGATTTCTTTGGCCGATGTTGAGAAAGCCCGCTCAATCGCTGAAAGGTACAACTTAAAGAACTATGATTTTGAGTATGGATGTTTAAATCAAGCTTGACTTGTTGTTGGGGCTGATTTGAACATATCTAAATGCAATCCTCAGCTTTTATTTTTCTTGTATGGAGAATGTGACTTAATTAGAGTAAAGTTGTACAAAGGGTAGGAGTTGATATTTTCCGGAACAGAAAATGATACCAACAGCACCATGTCCTATGAGCTGGGGGCTAGAGAGGACTCAAACACAACCCCCGTTCTAAATAAAATCCTTGGCCAAAAAGAGGGTCTTAGCAATGCTGCCAATGCTTATGGTTTGGTCAATTTATGTTCCAATATTAAACCTTCACATCAGTTGGAAGTAGAGAACTGAATTATATAAGCATGCAATCTTGTAAACTGACATTGAAATGATAATGTTTGAGTTTAGAGGTTATTGTGCAATTAACTATTCATACATCCTACAAATGAGAAGGCAACTAATTGATTTTTTTCTCAACTTTTTATTTGGATAATTCATTTGTACAATGTACTCTGTCTACTTTTTAGACCAAAAAGGGGAAGCTTTTTTTCCCATTACATGACATTGTTTTGAACACTTAACTGCTCTCAAGACCTAAATCTTTGTGAATATCATATAACTCCTTATCATCCTCTGTTGAATTTGAAGGGCTTTGAGGACAATAAATATCCGAGAAGAGAATGAGAAGCTCAACATCTGGAAGGCCTACTTTAATTTGGAAAATAAGTATGGAAACCCTAGGGAGGTAATAAGAAAAAGAAATTTCAGCTTTTGCTTGCAACTTATTCTTGTTATGTTGCGTATACTTACTCTGAGTGTTTGTGTAGGAGGCCGTTATGAAAGTATTCCAGAGGGCTTTGCAGTACAACGATCCCAAAAAAGTTCATATAGCACTTTTGGGAATGTACGAGAGGACTGAGCAGCATAGTTTAGCCGATGAACTTCTGAATAAAATGACAAAGAAGTTCAAGCATTCATGCAAAGTATTAACTGAACTTGAAAATATAAATCCTACTTTTGTTGTCCTATGTATATTTTACTTACTTTATACTGTGTTTTAGGTATGGCTGAGGCGAGTTCAAAGTCTTTTGTTGCAAAAGCAAGATGCAGTTCAACCTGTTGTCAATCGCGCTTTGTTAAGCCTTCCTCGACGTAAGCATATTAAGTTCATATCTCAGACAGCAATTCTGGAATTCAAGACTGGGGTTCCAGATAGAGGGCGATCTTTGTTTGAAGGAATTCTACGTGAATACCCAAAGAGAACAGACCTGTGGAGTGTTTATCTTGATCAAGTATACCCTTCGCCACTGTAGTAACTTTTGTTTCCATTTTATATATATAATATATGATTGTACATTCTCGTGTACTTTGATAGGAGATTCATCTTAAAGATGAAGACTTAATTCGGGCACTTTTTGAAAGGGCAATTAGTCTGAGCCTGCCGCCTAAAAAAATGAAGGTGTGTGTCGATATATATATATATATATATATATATATATATTGGTGTTGTTATTTGTATCCTGTTAATACTTACTTGGGACTTTATTGTCTTGATATGCAGTTTTTATTTAAAAAGTATCTTGATTATGAGAAGTCACAAGGTGATGAAGACCGGATCGAAGCTGTGAAGCGGAAGGCGATGGAATATGTTGAGAGTACTATGGCTTGATTTATAACATCACTGTTCTAGTTCTGATATCCAATGACGGTTTATGTTTGTCAAGGCAAGATAACTAAACATAGGGAAACAGGACAACTCTTGGTTGAATGTCTTTGTACATTAACAATACATAATTGTGCTAATCGATTATCTGCAGCACAGAAAGGGTGCATGGATTTAAGCTTAAGGTAAGCAATGCATCAAATGTACACAGAAGGAGAACGACACCCCTTAGAATTTTGGGTGCTTTGTTAGAGGGTGAGACTAATGATTAGATTAAAAATATATATTACTGTATTATTATTCTGTCTTTTGCCCATTTTTGATTCTGTTGGGCTATTCTTTTTAGGCTGGACGCTAGATTTATAATTATAGTATAAACGATCATAAGTTATTTTATAGATTAGACAATGTTGTAATGTTAAGATTTTGTTTTATTACAACTAATTTTATGAATGAAACCATTATTTTCTTGCCTCGTCATGTTTGTACTCCACAATGGGTTATTGTAGCTCGCTATATGTTAAAAACAAATCTCCGCACATATTCGTTTTTCTCTTATAAATGGCTACTATAGATCTGGTTATTAGTTAAACACTTTTTTTTTTTATAAATTTTTTAAAATTGAAAACCATTAATATACAATTAAATTTATAACATTTAGGTTAATAGTAAAAAATAATAAAATATTTACAAATTTGATAAAATTTAAGCAACTAGAATTACCATGTTATTATTATTGAATAAAAAATTAAAAACGATTGTTAGTGTGGTTAAACGGTTATGCAACTAGAAGAAATGAATAAAAAAATTAATTTATGTTATTATTGAATAAACAAGTTATTTAAATAAAATGATAAAAACGATTGTTAGTGTGGTTAAACGGTTTTTCTTGATATTAAATATCCACAAAACAAAGTTAATTTGTAATTATATTTTAAATACAATAATTAACATGATTTTAGTGAGAGTTTGTCCCCTAAGCATAGAGCAAAGAGATAAGAAAAAAAAAAGAATAATTCAAAAAACAACAAAAACTTAAAACCAAACTATTATATTTTTTGATAAAAGGTAAAAGTTCTTAATCTAATGTGAAAAAGAGTGACGTAATGCATATTTATTTATTTATTTTTTTAAATTACACTGACTAAAAGTTCTTAATCTTATTTATTTATAACAATTATTTATTTGTAATAAATTTATTCTTTATTTTTTTTTTTCTGTTTAGTTTTTTTATCTCTTAAAATATATCAAAATTAATTTTTTAATTTAATTACATAAAAAAAATTAATTTGTGTAAGTTTTAATAAAATAAAGAACTCAAATAAAAAATAAATAACTAAATTATTAAAGATAAAAAATTATAAAATAGTTTTTTTTGTATAGATTACAATTTATATTAAGAGAAACACACATTATGTAAAGACTTAATTGTAGTTTTGGTCTCTCTATTTTAGTTAAATTACGAAAATAGTCCCTCCATTTTATATCTATTTAATGTGATCTCTAAACAGAATTTTGATCCAAAATTTGATGAAATGTCATTTTTGTGCGCTTATTTAAGCCATACTATGTCTCAAAATCTCGAAGTGCAACAATTGTACCTGAGATATATGATCATAAATTGTATGGTGTGATTTAAAAAAATTACACTTAATTAAATTTTAAATCAAAATTCTATTTGAGGGACCAAAACTGAAAAGAAATAAAATAAATGAATTATTTTCGTGATTAAGTTAAAATAAGAAAATCAAAACTACAATTAATTCTTATATAAAACTATAGACACAATTAGAAATAACCTCTTTAAAAATATACAATGAAATTTTACATATAGCCCATTGCATAATTCTCACTTAACTCAAAGCAAAGTATAAGTGGAAGATCCAAATCGTATGTACTAGTTTCGCATTTGGTAACAAACTATTAAAAGAATGAGATCACATCATATCAATTTTGTTTTATCATTTGGTACGATAAGAAAATCACCGATCTCATTTAACGGAATACAGTATTCGTTGGATAAAATGCAAAAAGAGAATTAGAAAACATAATACTAGTTATGGTTATGGAGGATCATCCTCCGCTCCAATTCCTCACCGAAATTTAGTTCCGCCTTCTTCTGCATTATCAATAATCAACCTTTATTCTTACATCACAACCCATCTCGGTGAGTTTTTCTTTTCTCGCCAGTTATCTTATTATTTTACACATCTTCGCATACTCAAATCAATAATCTTTGTTTTTTGTTTTTATTTTGCCTTCGGAAATAACTGTTTTAAGTGCATAAAATGTGTTAATGTTGATAATCTTATAGTATAGGTAGAAAAAAACAATGAATGTAAGGAAATACATTAGGGTTCTTTCTTAATTTAGTCTTAACTTTCTATTCCATTACTTCAAGGAGAATCATCTCCAGCCATTGTCTTAACTTTCTATTCAATATTGTACTGCAAGAGGACATTTCCTCAGTTAGTAATTAGTACAGAAGTATTTCTCATATTACTCTTATACCCGTTTGAAGTAGATTAATATGAAAAGTGTGTATAATACAATATGAATTAGTGTTTCAAGTAATTAATGTTTTCAATTTGCTAATTCTTGTTGCTAGGTTTTATCAAGCATGGAGGCACCTACGGTCGATGTGGACCTTTTGCCGAAGAAGATTGAAAATGAGAAAGAGAGAGGTCCAATGTTCCATTGCGATTTGCATGATACAGAAGTAGTTCACAAGCTGGCACAGATGTTCTTGCCAGGTTTAGCTTCTGCCTGTGTTGATAACACAACTGGAGATCCCTTCAATACTCCTGGTTCAGTTGCAGTTGATTTGAAGAGCGAAATGATAGATTTCGTTACACAGAGAAGTGAATCGTTTGTTGCCGAGTCTGTTATCTTAGATAATGGTGCTGATGGTGAAGTGTCGGATCATCCTTTTGATATCATTTCTTGTTTTGTTGACGACTTTGTAACTTCGAAGAGGAATTTGTTGAGTCAGGTTTCGGGATGGTTGCTAAGCGATAAGAGGGAAGACAAGATTGATGATTTTGTTCAGGAGATGGAAATGAATGGTTTTTGGTTGCTAGACAGAAGAGAAAAAGTTGCAGAAACTTTGCTTAAGAATGTTGACTTTAAGAACTTGTTTCATTGCAGCATGAGTTTTACTAATGCAGAAGATCTTGCAAACCATGTCAATAACTGCATCTTCAAACCTGTGTTCTGCGATAACGAGGGATGCAATGCAAGGTTTAGCGCAGGTCATTTGAAGGAGCATGAATCGGATTGTCCTTTTAAGATAATTCCGTGTGAGCAGAAGTGTACAGATAGCATTATGAGACGTGAGATGGATAGGCACTGCATAACTGTCTGTCCGATGAAGCTTGTGAATTGCCCTTTCTATGCGGTTGGTTGTCGATCGGCTATTGCTCAATGTATGGTTGGAAAACATTGCTCAGATGATCTTCATTCTCACTTGTTGCACATGCTTAAAGGGATCCACAAGGATGCATCCGGTGGAGATCTTAATCGACGAGTAGAGCAAATTGTACAGGTTAGTAAATAAAAACCATAAAGATGTAGAGTATTTTTGGTATAACTAAAACATTCCATGAATGAAATTCAGTACTATTTTTAATTTTTATCATTCAAAATTTTAAGCAGTAAATTTGTTGTGTTTAAAATCATTCTAAATACTTGCAGTGTAGTCAAAATAGCAGCTATAGCGGCACTATAGTGTTATTGTACAGCGAAATTGGAATAAATTGTTATTATTCCGCGATATGCTATTTAATACAAAGTATTGTCAAATAGCAACGCCATAACACTGTAATATAGTGGAATCTAGATAATCTACTATTTTCCGCAAGATGTGATTGACAACTGAATACTTCACAAGATTTCTAATTTAAGTCAATAAGGGACTATTAAAGGAATATTTGTGTCATTTTATTTACATTAATGAATGGGGATTGATTCAATGGAGTTATTTTTTAAGGTATAGCCTCCAAACATTTTTCTGCTTACATTTTTTTTGTTTATTCACGAATACCATTAAAAGTTTTCAAGTCTCTAGGAGGACAAGTAGTTCCCAGAGTTTCGGAAAGTTGGTACAACTTGAGCTAAGGGTCAGTTTCAATTAGTTTCTAGTTTATGGGAGCTTACCACCTACCGTTTACTATGTGAAAACATTTGCTATTGTCATTTATTAAAATAAGTGTTCATTTTATTCGTTAATAAAGAGTAGAAACTTTTGATGTAAACAATTGTCTACATTTCTAAAAACAATTAAAATGTCAAAAAAACTGTTTTCATTATTTCCGGAAATTTATTTTCATTAACTAGCATTTCATTTTATCTCCATTACAATTATTTACTTCAAGAGTCTCACATGAAAGTTGTTAAATATTATAATGTAACTAGCATTTCATTTTATCTCCATTACAATTATGGCCCGTTAGTATTACTATAAATTATGGTTGTTTAATACCCTTTGTCTATATAAAGAAATTCCGCTATGTAGTTGAAACACACGGGTTATTCACAATATGTCTCTCAATACTCTTTATATTCAACATGGTATCTAGAGCCAACTGAAAGACAACCGCCCGCCCCCCCCCCCCCCCCCCCCCCCCCCTCTGCCGTTGATACGCTGATTCCTCAATTTTTGTTCAGCCGTTCACTCTCTACCGTCGCTGCAGTCACTGCTTCTGACGAGTTTTCTCGACGAACGACCACTTCATCAGCGCCGTACACCCCAGATCAGCCAAACCCTTCCGCCGCGCCTTTAGAAACCTGCTCACGCACCGCCTGCACACCCTGCACGTGAGATCCACGCGCCGCCACTGCCACCGCGCGTGACGGTGCGTCCAACGGCCGTTCACGGTGCCGCTTCTTCCACCGCACTCGCCTCGGCCCCCTGCTTCCATATCTTCCCTCAGTTTTCAGTTTCGAGTTACGGATATACGAGTTCCAGTTCAAACATCCCCTGTTTTTTCGGTTCCGACGCGTTTTCTGACAATCTGTGCTGACCATGGCGTCCCAGTCTGAAACAAAGAGCATCTTCACCAACTACATCACTTCTCCTCTCTCTGTTGAAAAATTGAATGGATCAAATTATGATAGTTGGGCTGCCGACATCAAACTATGGCTACGTG
>NC_021163.2:27967305-27968082 GCF_000331145.2 Cicer arietinum | reverse complement strand
CACTCTATACTAACGACACACAACGTCTCTATGGAGTTTGTCACCGCTTGTTGAATATCATTACTCCGAAGTCACTCGATGGTTCTATTTCTGCATATCTTGGCACCGTTCATAGTGCACTTCATGACTTTAATGAGCTTCTCCCTCCTGCTGCAAGTAATCCAGCTGAACAGAAGAAGGAGTTGGATCAACGCAACACCTTCATGCTTCTTGCACTCTATGGCCTACCCCAGGAGTACTCTGCAACTCGTGATCAAATTTTGGGGTCTGTTATTGTTCCGGATATGTCTACTACCTCAGCGATCCTCCTTCGAGTACCAGCAAAACATCCAGTTGGGCAGTCTATTACTTCAATTTCGAGTGACACTGCTGCCCTTGCATCTCAGGAACATAATCAGCATCGTTCTCGTGGAGGACCATCCAACTCTAAGCCTCGTCCCAAGTGTGAGCATTGTCATCGGGTTGGACACACTATTGATCGCTGTTGGAAGTTGCATGGCAAGCCTTCGCCTTCGATAAATGCAACTCAGCTTGATCCTTCTGCAACTATTCAGACTACACCATCTCCACAAGGCTCCCCAGCAAACTATGAAGATTTTCTCCAATGGGTTCAGAGTCATCCGAACTCTAGTTCTCCTACTTTGGTTGCACACACTGGTGGTAACTCATTTGTTTACCTTTCTCACTCATTTTCTCTCGGCCCTTGGGTTCTTGATTCTGGTGTGTTTGATCATGTTACTGGTAATAAAGGTCTCTTTTCTTCACTCTCTACATCTG
>NC_021163.2:27966701-27967224 GCF_000331145.2 Cicer arietinum | reverse complement strand
TCTATGTACCTGAATGTCCCTTTAATTTACTTTCAGTTAGTCGGTTGACTCGGTCTCATAATTGTATTATTACTTTCACTAATGATAATGTTACCTTGCAGGACCGGAATTCGGGACGGACGATTGGCGTCGGACGTGAGTCACAAGGCCTCTATTACCTTTCTACATCTTCCAAGACGTGCTCTACCACAGAGTCCCCTCATACTATCCATGCTCAGCTAGGACACCCAAGTCTTACCAAACTACAAAAACTGGTGCCTAGTTTGTCTATGTTGTCTAATTTACATTGTGAGTCGTGTTAGTTAGGGAAACACACCCGTAGTAATTTTCCCGATCGAGTCAATAGTATCCTCTCCTTTTGCTTTAGTTCACTCTGATGTTTGGGGTCCCTCTCGTACTGTGTCTACTTTAGAGTCTAAGTATTTTGTTACTTTTATTGATGATTATTCTCGTTGTACGTGGTTATTTTTAATGAAAAATAGAACTGAATTGTTTTCCATCTTTGAGAAATTTTATCAAGAAA
>NC_021163.2:27965616-27966132 GCF_000331145.2 Cicer arietinum | reverse complement strand
ATCTCAGTTGCATCTGTTCTCTATGTACCTGAATGTCCCTTTAATTTACTTTCAGTTAGTCGGTTGACTCGGTCTCATAATTGTATTATTACTTTCACTAATGATAATGTTACCTTGCAGGACCGGAATTCGGGACGGACGATTGGCGTCGGACGTGAGTCACAAGGCCTCTATTACCTTTCTACATCTTCCAAGACGTGCTCTACCACAGAGTCCCCTCATACTATCCATGTTCAGCTAGGACACTCAAGTCTTACCAAACTACAAAAACTGGTGCCTAGTTTGTCTAAGTTGTCTAATTTACATTGTGAGTCGTGTTAGTTAGGGAAACACACCCGTAGTAATTTTCCCGATCGAGTCAATAAAAGAGTATCCTCTCCCTTTGCTTTGGTTCACTCTGATGTTTGGGGTCCCTCTCGTACTGTGTCTACTTTAGAGTCTAAGTATTTTGTTACTTTTATTGATGATTATTCTCGTTGTACGTGGTTATTTTTAATGAAAAATAGAACTGAATTG
>NC_021163.2:27965055-27965557 GCF_000331145.2 Cicer arietinum | reverse complement strand
AAACCCAATTTGAAATTTCCATTCGTACCTTAAGAAGTGATAATGCTCGGGAATATTTGTCTCATCAATTTCAAAATTTTATGGCTTCCAATGGTATTTTACACCAAACATCATGTCCTCATACACCTCAGCAAAACGGGGTAGCCGAACGCAAAAATCGACATCTCTTTGAAACCACACGAACCTTACTTCTCCATGGCAATGTTCCATTCCGTTTTTGGGGGGATGCAGTCTTAACAACATGCTACCTTATCAATCGTATGCCATTTTCTGTCCTTGATGGCAATATCCCCCATTCGGTCCTCTTTCCCCATACTCCTCTTCACCCACTACCACCTCAAGTCTTTGGGTCCACGTGTTTTGTCCACAGTTTATCTCCTGGTTTGGACAAATTGTCAGCTCGGTCACTCAAGTGTGTCTTTCTCGGTTATCATCGGTCCCAAAAGGGCTATCGTCGTTATTCTCCCACACTACACCGCTACGTTACATCAACCGATGTTAC